>NW_015090803.1:163344-349745 GCF_001431845.1 Calidris pugnax | reverse complement strand
AGAGGAGAGGAGAGGAGAGGAGAGGAGAGGAGTCCTTTCCTAATTAATAGGTAGGCTTAAAAACCAGTAAGAGTGTTTTACATTAAACTCTCAATCTTCACTTATCCCCCAAGACCCAGTTCTGACCCCGGCAATTCCCACATCTTGAGCTGAAGATGCAACAAGAATAATTTGAAGGAAATTCCCTATACAGACCTTGTTGTATCTCCAGCTCTTCCAAAGGGAACACAGTTCAGAATACAGCTCCAAGCAGGTAAGTAATAATGAGAAAAAATTTTCAAATATTTTGCTTGTATTGTGAGGCCAAGCTCAATTTTCAGTCTGTTCCTACATTCCCAGTATTGATTTGGAGTCTGACATTGTTTTTTATCGACTCATTTTTGTCTCTTAAATTAACTTTTCAGTTCAGAGGAACCTAATGCAAGAGTCCGCAATCTGACACTAACGGTAAACACTGTGAAGTTTGGACTCATCATTCTGAAAGTCACGTAGCATTTCCTCCAAATTCCTGGCAGCTCTGGGCTATGCGAACTCTTTCCCTGTCAAACACCACAGTGAATCTCAAACAGAAAGCAATGTGGTTTTATCTCTTGTTAATTTAATATAAGTACTGTTGCAAATGTTGGTAATGAATCCCCAGACTATACTGCTTTGGTGTTTCTCTCATATCCTGAAATTTGAAACACCATGTGAAGAATTTCTGAATGTAAACCAAGCACCATCCAATTATTCTTCAATGAAAGTCAGCAAACTAATGCTGACACTTGTTAAGGTCCTAATCCTCCTGTTGCTGTAATGAGCAAATACAGATCCCTCAATAAGACATATTACTCTCTAGAGTGAAGAATGCTGCCTTCCCAAACATTCCTACCCCTTCTCTTACCAAGCTGTCAGGGAAGAAGAGGAAACAGTGCAACCTCCCATGCCACACACCAGCAAAGGCTAGTGGAGGTGACTGAATGCAGGCAACCATTGTAGAACCAAATTTGCACAGTATGTAACTACCAATAGCACAAGCTATTCAGAGGAAGAAATGACAGCGTCAGGAGAGCTTCATGTACCCTAAGGCAGGAGAAATCATGATACAGAACAGTTGCTTTCTCTGGGACACTGTGCTTGTACACATCAGGTAGTCCCATGAGGAAAGAGCTAGAGAGCTATGGCAAAACTTGGGTTTTCATTAGCATGTTCTCTTGCCTCTCCTGCAATTCTTTTGTTTCTCTCTTGTTCCTTCACGTCCAGCTGCTGCAAGAAATTGCACAGTTTGTACATGACAAAGGAGGCATCATGATCTAATGGACAGGGTGAAAAAAGCCAATCGACAGCAGGTAGGATAATATCCTGCATTATCTCTTTCTAATGCCTCAAGAAAAGCAAGTCACTTTTAAGTGATCTGCAATTTCTGAAAGGCTAGCTTATTCCTGCCATCCCATCAGGCAAGAGGACAGGATGTTGGTTTTTTTTTTCCTCCTTCTGTCCCAGAGAGACATCCACCACGGGAGAAGAGACAATTTTAATCTCTAGCAGAGGTTTCCTCTGAAAACTTGCAGCTGGGGAATGAAGCGAAAGCATTTCTCGTCTCCTCAGCCAAGGCCCCCACCTCACCCACACTCCTGAGGCTGCACCACTGGTTGCCTGATCACAGGGATGTGGCAGGAGCCTGACATGGCTACACCCTCCTCAGAGGCCTCCACTGCCCTCTCCGTGGCCAACAGCAGCTGATGATGTTGCAGACAGTCCAGGATGAATTTGCTTGTCTCCCAATAAAATTAGACAGGGAATTCTCCATTGGTGTCAATAAACTCCTTGGCCCATTACCAAAGGCTTAAAGGTCTCATCCAGGCTCAGTTACCTCAAGAGCAACCTGATGCAGAGGCCTTGAGTGAGGATCAGAGTCAGATACCTGGACAAATGGGGGGACTTAACTCAAATTATTTAAGCCTGGTAACCATTATGTTCATGTAATTGCTTTCTGGAAGAAGTTTACACTATAGAAGGGCCCCAGAAATCTTGTGTACCTCAGCAGCTTTCCCTGACCCCCTAATAACACCCAAAACTTGCAGGAATGTCAGTGGAGGTGGTAAGTGCAGCAAGTTTTTTTCCTCCTCTTCCCTTTTGTGTGTGTAAGTGTGTGTATACACACGTGTCCATTTTTATGTAATACAAGAACAGATTTTTCCCTTACATAACTCCTGTGCTGCATCGGGATTCAGGCAGGTTACATTTCTGTGGTTTTTTTCCCCCCAAATCCCTCTAGTTTTGTTGCCTCCATTTAAAAAAATTGTGACTTTTTTTCTCATTAGTGGAGGATTT
Organism: Calidris pugnax; assembly: GCF_001431845.1. Taxonomy (NCBI): domain Eukaryota; kingdom Metazoa; phylum Chordata; class Aves; order Charadriiformes; family Scolopacidae; genus Calidris; species Calidris pugnax. The sequence continues at coordinate 347,432 of NW_015090803.1, read as the reverse complement.
CTCCTTTCAAATACAAAAAGCTTTAATAGTCTTAATTTTTTATCAAGCTTTTCCAATCTTCTTTTAAAATGTTTGGTAGATCAATATTAGAACAGCTTATAAAACTGCCACTATACACAAGTATTAAAAATATATATTATACATCTACTTGGAACAAAGCCTAAGCATACAATAAACTCTAAGTATTTACTAGTATTTCACTAAAAAATAACTCACAAATAGGGATGGACTTGTCTCTGTTGTCTTGTGACAAGATTACGGCAAAGGAATAAATGATGAATTTTGGAGTGGTGGAAAATGTTAAATAGAAGGCTTAGAAAAGCCTGCTTCAGATGTGCATGTGAACAACAGGACGTCTCTGCCATTTTTTATTGGTGATTAGTACAAAAACAGGTTAGGTGTTGGAATATAACAGTCTATGACAACAAGGTAGTTATGGAACAGAAACACACACCAAGCTATTACCCTGCTTCACTGAAAAGGCTGTTCATGATCAGGAAATCTTTTTAAACAACATGTATTAATTTCACCTGTGCCATCAGGTGAAAGACCAGCCAGCTTTCCCAGAATTCAGTCTTTCCAGTCATTGAGAAACAACTGTCACTCGGAAGGACTCATAATTCAAGACCTGTGAATCTCACCCAGTACCTGCCACATACAGGAAAGAAATTCATGCCACTCCTGATCAAAACAGGTGATCGATCATTCGGAGAAGGAATCTTTTCTCCTTCCTTCACACACTAGTAGTTCAACCCGTAGCAACCTGCCAGTGCTAGATTCACAACAATTACCTAAATGATGCCTGGTCTCACACAAATTCCCAAGAAATCTCATGGTGGAGGCAAGTCAACAAGCCAACTATAAGCTCATCCGATCAGAGGCTGACACTCAAAATGAGATAATCAATACCGAGCCCAGGGATGGAACTGAAACAGTCTTAGAAGCACCAACACCTCCTGTAAGTAGGTGACACATATCCATTCTGACCATCTCAAGTCGTTCTATAGCTGTTGACAGACTGGCTGCAAGACACTTTTATTTTGCCCGAGAAGAAGTTGAAGAGTGGGTCAGAATATTCTCTGCGCTCCGGAGGAGGAACTATGTAAAATTAAAAGGCAACTTCAAGATCTTTGTCAAGTCCAGGGATGAGCTGAACTGATGAAATGGTGAGAAGTACTAGCAGTTCACAGATGACACACAGCTCTTTCTGCTCGCCAGCACAAACTATGATGTTACTCCCATCTCTATTGCTTAATGCTTTTATGACAACTTGTGAAGCTGATACCAACTAATACAGTTGTTGCTGATGGGCAGAAAGGGGGAGCCGTGTCACTGGTGTAACCTCCTTTAACACTGTACAGATTTGCAGCTGCTACTGAAGGAAAGTTTCTAGATCCCCTGTCAATGATAAATCATCCCTCCTATTTTCTCCAGTTGCCTTGGACAGTGAAAAACCCCAGTTGACAATCACTAAGATGTTTTGATTATGTTTTCACTATCTTCTGACAGAACTATAGCAATGTACTGTAGCTGGCCATACAGGCCCAAAAGAAAATATAACCAGAATAAAAAGTTTCACTTTGTCTCCTTAGAACTCAAACAGGGATGTGAGACCTGAGTTCTGTTCTTTACACTGGCTTCCACAGCATCTGAGATGAAATTCCAGGTTTTGGTCCTCATCATAACTCACTGTTGTGATGCCATGGGCTGAAGGATGTAGCTGGAAGTTTTATTCCTCTGACTAAAATGAGTACTACATAGAAAACAGAACATTTTCTGGCTGGAGACTATGAAAAACTCTCTTCTAGGAAGGAAGGACTATGTATAATCTACTAATCTCCTCACCCACATATAATTATATTTCTTTGATGTGGTCTTCCTTATTAGAAATACCTAACAACACACCCACTTGAAGGCAAACCACCTTCCTTCTCCTCTGCCATTCCCTCAAGGTTTACCAAACCATCTTTATTCAAAGTAAACACTCCATTGGACATGCTTTTTCTTTGGGTAGAATAAAACTAAAGAAAAAACTGACAAATGCAATCACATTACTTAATGTTGCACAAAGGAGGTTGAGATAAACTATGATGCATTTATGGGGTTGACAGCTAATGGCATATATTGCCTTTAGCAGCAATAGTTATTTTTGGAGAATAGAGAAAAAGGAGGTAGGATGAAGGAGAAAGGGACAGAGAAAAAGAGAAAAATAAAGAAAAAGGGAAGAGGATGAGAAAGGGAGAGAGGGACAGAATGAGAGAGAAAGAGAGAAAGGGAAATTGCTCTCTGGCTCCAGCCAAGTGATAAGTGCCACAGTGTCCCACACAAGTGACCTCTCCTGTACAGCATTTGATCTGCTGTGATACTTCTTGCATAATAACTATATCGTTTTCACCAGGATCCATCAAACTCCCTACAGCTTGTTCTTGCCTGTCATGCTATTAGTGCTGACTGAAGCCTGCTTTCATCAGGTGCAAGAGCCATCTAGCGTGTGCATGTATTTTTGGGGGGGAATATTTATTAGCCACTTCAATGACTATTACCCAATATTTTATCCACTAATCTTGTTTTCCTCAAGATAGACTACAAAGCAAGGATTAGAAAAGAGGAGGGGGGGAGAAGGATTGATTCTCACACCGGTGGCAGTTGCATCCCATGAGAACAGGCTACAACAACAGTATCAGGTGTTGCAGGTGCAAGCCCACAGAAAAACTGCACATTAACAACAGAATGAGAGCAACGAGGAAAAAATAACCCACAATGGCTCAGGCATGTGGAGGAGAAAAGCTGCACTTTTGCAATAAAATGCAGATTGCAATGTTAGAGGTGAAAGGCAGCCTGCCCGATTGCAATTGGCAAGCCCTTATCAAGACAAAGGTTCAGGCACTTAAAGCATTGTGCAACACTAAAACATTCCTGTACAGCACTCTGATACTGCAGTGTCAATCTAGAACAAGAACTGACAATGGGCTGTAGTAACTTGTTATGCCTCTGAAAGTGTGACCATCTTTTTGGCTAGCGGAGGATGAAAAGACCACACTGTTTCTCCATCAGAATAAAGACTATATAGTTTACCTTTCACAGTCATTACAGGTAGTCTGGACTGCAAGTCTCTTGTCTTGGCCAACAAGCTGTTTGTTTGGGAAGGGCTGAGATCCTATTTTGAAGACGTTTACTTTGGAAATGCACACTCTTTACCACTCTCACATAGTCCCTTTCCCAGCCACAGGTATTTGTATACAAAACTGGAGTGTTGCCACATCACTGGCCTTATTAATGTTATTCACTCTGGAATCTGTTTACCTCTTGAGATAGGTTTTCTTTCCACTCAAATTCAGCTTGGTTTAAATTTTAGCAGGTACCAGTTCAGGTAAGTGCTGTAAAAGCTGCAAAAATTCAGCCTGTTATAAGAAGGTCCTGATCCCCTGACTTAATTTGTCTCTGAGAGAACAAAACAGGGGTTTGTTTATACTCAGGTTTTGTTTAGAAGTTATTTATAATGGGTTAATACACGACTGATATATCAATCGTGTATTAACCCATATATCAGCAGCATTTACTAAACTCTAGGTTGTTCTAACAGTGTCACCAGAAGATCTAGAAGAATCATAAAAACTTCTTGACCTATAGAATAGCCTAACTGCTTACTATTTATTAATATTAAATACCTTTTGACTCTGTAAGCTTTCTTTAACACTTTATAAACAGAACCGTAATGTAAAACCCAAATAAAGCTTATTAGGCATTTGTGTTTGGTTTTGAGATGATCACAAAGCAGTGAATACAAATTATCAGCACATTAGAAAAGCAAAGTTTCTAACTCCTCCGTCAGAGAATTTATCAAAACTAACACCTTCAGGAGTAAGTAATAATAGGAAACGACAATTTCTGGAATTAGATATGCCAAATCATTTTTCATATTTAATGATTACCATCAACTTCAATTTTGAAAGATCAGGCTGCCCTAAAGAAGTGAAAATATTAATAAGCTAACAATTTCATTTAACCATAGGACCATAATTCATGACATATTTAGGAAACTGATCAGTTTCATCATGATGGGTTTGAGTTAGATCTGGCAGCAATGAGCACAGCACAAAGTACAGGTAAGGCAGCTTTTTGTGTTTTCAGACTATCGTGTCCAGATAACAGTAAAACCTACAGGAGAGATCAAGGCAGGAACTAAACTCTCAAGAGATGATGAGGCGATGTCACTTGATTTATTACCGGATTGTCTGAGGAACACTGCTCTACAAAGCTTACATATTGAAATTGTTTGAGTGGTTTCCACTTACCTGTCTTCCTTCCATAGCTCCCCGCATTTCCTTGAAAGTCGAACTGAATTCTCCAATGAAGTCATGCTTCCCGTTGGAATCCCAGTCCCAAACTATGCACTGGGGAGGTAAAGGGGAAAGAACAAAGGAGTAGATTTTTCTTCAGATAGAAAACAGGTTTTATTGAAAAATACTGCAGGAGAAATTATGATATTCATTGGGTGGACTGTTTTATCTATAAGGAAATCACAAGACATATTAAAAACTTATTCTTGTCCAGATTAAAATGAAATGACAATTGGAATTTCAACACAGCTTGCTGTTGGCTGATAAAAGCAAGTTCATGTAATTTATAAAGAAAGGTTTCTTTGACTCCATCTTTTTGCTTGGTTTAAAACCACAGGATAACGTGCATTTGCATGTTCATGGTCAAATGGCGTCTTAAACTAAGAGTAACTTACCTCATTGAAGGGCTTTACAAATATAAATTAATATTCAAAACACTAGTTGCCATGGGCAAATGTTACCACTCTCATTTTTACAGTCAGTGAAGGTGAGACAATAGTTACAGAGATAATTTTCTGAAATGGCTTTGAATTTATGTACATCAATGTTTGGTGCCCATATCTTGGCTTGGCTGTTTTCCAGTGCTGCTCAACAGTGACTGTTCAAACCAAACTCTGATAGTCATTCCTAAATTCATGCATAAGCGTGAATATCTCAATGAGTTTGATCTATGAGTATTTTATTTTACAGACATTGCTAAATAAAACTCATCTAGCCAAGACTGAGCACACAGCAATAACACATGCTTTGCTAAATATCAATTTCAAAATTGGCCCAAAGACAACAAAAGGGCTCACAACTTTAAAAAGCAAAATTCCAAACTCACCCTCAAAGTATCCCTAGCTAAAACTCAATTACATTAGAATCAGGAGGCCTTTACTGAAAATGTCCTGCTATCAAACATCTGTTTCTCTTGTTTTTAAAGCAGAAATGGCTTAAAGCCATCTGCACTGTCACACAAGGAGTGTGCTGACATCTGGCTGTCAGATAGCTTGAGGGTAACTTTGACTCCCTCCCCAGGGCCAGAATCTTCTTGGTCCGTGCATGGGTGTGGGGTGATGGACTGGGTCAGTGTCAGTAGTAGAGGAGCCCCCTCCTGAGAAAGGCAGGAATGACACATAACTGGGGACGGCAGGGCAGCAATAGTGGGATACCAGGCTTAACAGTTTATCAGGTCAGTTCATCTGAACTAGGCTTAGTGCTTCTAACCCAGCACTAGCAGTCAGACAACACAAGAGGAAGAGCAAGGTTTGCTCCTCGCAGAGTCCTCAAGCCATTTAGATTTTGTTTGGTCCAAAGGGGCACTTTGAGCTCACCCAAAAGGGAGCTGAAATCACTGGATCTCAACTGCATCATGAGTGTTTCCAGAAAAATAGTTCTAGAAAAACATATTATTGAAGTAGACTTCCATGTCCACTGGCTACACTTTTAAACCAGCCTTAATAATTTAGTCAAAGTTGTTATGTGTGCATCATGGCCAATCCCTTTTCATTGGACCACCAAACCAGTGGTTTGTAAATTCACTTTGAGGGTAGGGGGAAAGACTCTATAGAAAGCTTGAGATATGGGCAAAATTATTTGAGTGAGAGCAAAAAGACAAAAAAATCTTTCAAGAGAAAGACTAACAACTTAACTGACTACCAGCAGGGTCTCACAGAAAGTATGCCATAACTAATGTTTATCATCTAACGTCCTCCCACCACCGTAAGGTAATAAATGGCCTCTTTCACATATATGTTTGTCCATGTGAGTTGCATTAACTTGAAACATAGCAAGGAAGGTATTTGATCTGTATATCTAAGCCAGTTACCTGAATTTATTACGCTAGTAAGTGCCCAGGCACCTTAATGGCCTTTGTAGAAGCAACACAGATGGTGATTTCACTGAATTCATACCCAGGACTCCTCCAGGCAGTATACCACCACCCACGTTATCATTTAGGTTCCCTTTTTATTTTTCTATAATGACTCTAGCTTTCTTTTGAACTTTCAACAGTTTTCCACTTAGCCCCAGGAAGAGATTTGGTTCGATGTGAGAGGAATTTCTCTAATCCGCACAGAGGATATGCAGTAGAGCTATGAAGGTCTTCCCATAGGGAAAGAGTAGAAGCATATCTCTTATTGCTACAGATCTAATCAGTTGAAACAATTCACTCATCAGGCAAAGACCTGATTCTTGAGCTCTCTGTTACTTTTCCCTCCTATCACCTGGAATTTTGCTTTTTTTTTTTTTTTTTTTTTTTAAACGCAGGGACCCCAGACAAAAGATCTCCAGATCAAAACATGAAAAGATTTTTCTCTAGGACTTGGAGATACTTCTCAGCAGCTTTGACACTGGGGAGCAGGAGGGTAGAGGGAAAGGGGGGAAGAGTTCCTATATGTGTTTGTTTATAGGCTAGATTTTATACAACAGTAACCAAATGAGAATAGGTTTCTGGTTCAGTCAGTGGTAATGTTGCCTGGAACAATACTAGACACAGTATTTTCATCACTAACAGCCCTGGTGAATTCTTTATGATGAAATCATCACTAATAATCACTCTATGTTTATTACTAACTGCAATTTTTAGATGAGCTGGTAACACAAAAAATCCAAGAAAAAAATTTCACAAAAAAACCCTGAAACCATTTTTGTTCATATAGAGCTTGAAACATCTTCATTTTCTTTTTCTGTGAAATTTCCTGTAATAGAAATTGTTCAAATTTTATTGAAATTACTTTCTAAATATTTAGTGAAAAAATGGTTTCACAGAAGAAGCATGACTTAAAAAGATTTTTTTTCTGTAATTTTGTGAAAATTATTTAAGATCCTAAAAGTAACACTTAGTAAAAAGATGTGCCAAAATATCACAGCAAAATTGATATTAAATGTGCAAAAGTATAGTTTTACTAATGCTGGCAACTTTTCAAAAAATGGCTATTTCACAACGAAAAAAACTCAACCCTTATTGTGACATTTCCCAACCATATTTACTTGTCAGGTTCTGTCTTTAAACTCTATTGAAGCAGAAATACAAGAAAAGACCCAAGGTTACCAGAAACCTCCAGGAAAAGGTACTCCGAAAAATTTCTGTTAGGATGCTAGCTCTTATGAAGGAGGAAAAGCTTTGAGTGCTGATTTGTGGTTAGAATTTTAACTGGAGATGAGCAAAGTTAAATTACATTTAAGATGTCCACCCAACAGGGATCAAACTGCTCGTTTCTTTCAAGCAAGAGGTTTGCTAACTTTAGCTTTAGGAAAGCCAGATGGTACTTTAATCTTCATATTGGCTTCACGGAAAAGACAAACAATTACAGTATTATCTCAGTGCCATGTGCACAATTAGAGCTAAGGGAGAAAGGGGGTTCCTGCAAGTACATCCATTATGACTTCTTTTTTTAGTCAGAGTTTCACATCTGGCCATAGAAATTAATTGTTACTCTCTGAAAAGCATGTTGTACACAGTAATGATTCTGCATTTCAGCTGTATGTGAAAAGTATTTCTGAAACATACAAATACTGGGGTCTAGAAGTTTTTATAAAAACACATTCAGACAGATAAAATAAGCAGGAAAGGAGCTTTGCAAATAATCCAGAATCAGGTAAAGACCAGATGTGATAATCAAAGGATTATTTCCCTATGAAATACTTTAAAGTTTTGGGTTTTTTTGGGTTTTTTTTTTTTTTTTTTTTTTTTTTTTTTTTTTTTTTTTTTTTTTTTTTTTTTTTTTTTTTTTTTTAAGAAGGCCCTATATTCTTATCAAATCAAATCAAATCCTCCTCCATAAATCATCCTTTATCTTTAGGCAAACGTTAACGTATTCTTTGGGTCTGTACTCCTACAGGTTGCTTAAGTAGATGATTAACAGTATACCTACACTCTATTAAAAGTCTCATTAATTTAAGGAGGCTTTCCATATGTTTAATTTTAAACACTGGTAAATCAGTGTTCAGGTAATTGGTGAAAGCATTCAGTCTCCCACATATTGGTTACAAGCTCAGATGCAGGGAATAAAATATTCTGCCTAATACTACATGGTGATGCGATAGCGATGATTGGAATGAGAACATCTTCCACCCATGCATGGTCCTTCCTCCCTCCCCAAAATATCTGCTGACTGCGGGGAGAGGGAACACTGCTTCAGGCCCTCCCAAGGAAAGGTGCTATGCCTCATAGAGCTAACCAGAAGAGTCCGTTAAGAGGACATCAGACGATTACTTCTGGGCATCCACATCTTCATCCCTTCAGCTTTTCTTTTAAATTTAACAAAACGAAAGATTCCCTTTCAGGCTAAAATTGAACTTTTCACTGGAAAAAGGAGGAAAAAAGGTCATTTTAAAGAATCTCACATGGATGCAGATGGGAATTTTCCCTGGTTTTATTTCAGTTCAGCTTTTCCACCAAGTAAAGATTTTGACAATACTATCACTACAAAGGGAACTTCTGAGCAGTTTGCAAGAAACTGAGCTACAATAACACAGGCTTCTTTGGCTGAATTTCCTAATGCTTCCCAGAAGATGACAGCTAGATTAATCTGCTACCCCTGCATAAGCAAAAAACCAGACTTGAACAATTTCTGATTTTAACTATATTACACAAAAATATAATCTGGACCATCCTCCAGCCCCAGTCAATAATGATGTTCTGTGATGTGATGATGCCTAGGTAAGAAATAAACCAATTTCTCTATCCATTGTCTCCCATGGAGTGTGACAGTTTTCCTGTTTGATAATTCAACAGCAAAAAATGAGTTTCAACCTCAGATCCAGACCATATGATCCAAACTCAAACATATTTGTTTTTTAAAGTTTCATTTCTGTGATCTGACTTGAGACAAGAAAATGGTGTTCCAAGTCTCAATATGAGAGTCAGACTATGTTTTCACTGAGCAAAATTCTTGTACAACTGTGATTAATTCTTCCCATCTCAACATCCTATCTAGCTTTAACCGCAAGGAGAACTAAGTAAGAGAAAAGACTAAGTATGAGCATGTGTGTGTCTGTAGGTACTGAGGTTCTTTTCCCTATATACCTTTGGGGAAATGCTTCAAGTGATTTGTCCCCATTAGGTTGACATGATGAGACAACTATTATGTACAGCACCTTAGGGCAGGGGTAATGGAGAGACTTGTAACTTAACCTTGCAATTTATGAACCAGCCCCAAACATGCTCCAACAGTTAGTTTTTAAAAGACTGGCAGTGAGTCTCATGACTAAATCCTATCTGGACAGCTGACAGCCAAACCATGGAAATGTACTTCTTGAAAATAATCCATTTAAGTTTCCCTCAGCTGGCCAGACACTGCAGATTATAGCATGCACAAAGCCAGCAAAAACTAGAAAATTCTCTGTATTACCAAGCTGAGTTTCTCCAGCTCTGCTTAAACTCCAATTATGAAATGGTAGTATGTCTTGTGCTGGTACTACCTTGCCACCTAGCTGGAGAGGTGTTGGACAGCCCTCCTGACAACATAAGAGCTTATTTAACTTAAAACACTTCACTAACAAGAAAACAAAAGATACAGCCTTGGGTGGAAGAGAAGCCCAATTCCTTGGTCCATGCTCCAGCTGCTCTGTGCTAACAGAAGCGCAAAACAGTCAGAAAGGCAGCAGCCTCAGGCAGCCAGAGTAGTCCCTTGAATATTTGGCTCCCTTGTCTGACCTGGCTCTGATGCAGGTGAGATCCTAGTCCATACATTGCATTAAAAATTAGATTTGTCTGTATGTTGTTACTTCACTATCTGTCTCCTGAGACAAGGAGTGGAAGGGAAACCTTTCAAGGAAGATAATTATCTCTGTACATTAAATTTCTGCAGTCCCTAGCTAGGTTTTAGGGTAACAGTACTGAACAAGAGTGGTTTAAATTCTGAACAGAAACTGTTTTGGGTGGCTTTTCCTCGAATCTCTGTGAAAGAAGCTATCTCGTGGTTAGGGAAGAAGGAGAATGGACTTGAGTGCAATAAATTACAGCCCAGTCAGTTATAAAGTTCTTACCATTCAACTCTGAACGAAAATAAGACCACAATAATTTTAAGGTAAGAGTATATATGACATTTACTTCCTCTCAAAGAAATGAAGTCTTGAGGCAAATGTCATTGACCTGCTCTGCTTCTAGAATCACTCTGAGCTACAGGAGGTATGAGGTGGCAAAAGGCTACAAACAAAAACTCTCCTTCGGTTCATTCTCTAGGAGCAGTGACAATATTTAAAAAAAAATAAAGCACCAAACAGAGAAGGTGAAAAAAAAAATCTCTGAAAAAAATTTACTTGATCATCAAAGTGATTTTTCTGGAACAGTCTGTCTCTCATCAGGGTTATTATTACTTGATAACAAAGTAACTCTCCTACTGTACCTCCCTGAAGTATATGTACCCCACTTGGAATACTTCAAAGGTCTTTTTATAGGCTTTTATCCACTACCTACCTGTTCTCCCCACTTGGGTATGAGAAAAGCTATGAAAAATGTTCAGTACAGAAACTAAAACACTTCAAGTTATCCTGTTCCTGTAGTCATGATGTTCCAAGGCCAAATTCTATATTATACACATCACAACCCTGGGTTACGTGCTGGAGAATAACTGTACAGGAATTTGATCTTTCCTGCTATATATGAAGTTCTTCACTTCGGTTAATTTTTCATCCAAGCTGGTCATCACAGGTTTCTTTTTTCAGTAGCTGTGCTTCTCCAAAAATTTAAAATAAACCTTTTATGGCTCATTTCAGATTTCCTCTGAAGTTGGGCTCCAGTGAGAATAGAGTGAACCAGCTGAAATGAACCAATGTTTATTGTGAGCCTCTCACTGGCTGAAGTAAAGCTTTCTTCAGAGCATTGTAGATAGAATATTTTAAGTTTTTCCCCTCAGAAAGATTTCCTCAATTCTTCAAACTAAACTACTTAAAAAAAAACTGGACTCATGGGCGAAAATGAGCTCAGCCCAACACTGTTAGTCTACATGCAGCCTCTGGGAAGCCAATCTAGAAACAACTTTCATAATTTTCTTCTTGACTGCAGAGCCTCATTCTTTTTGAAAACTACATCTTTTATTCTGCCCAATTTGAATGGAGTGATGCTCATCAGTACACCAATGCAGCCAAGTTTGCTCCATAAGCATTTGGTGAAATCCTGGCTCTGTTGCAGGCAATGAGACTTTTCCTATTAACTTCAACAACTGCCAGGATTTCATCAATACCTTTGTGCCTCCGATACAAAGACGATAGTAATTGATAAGTTAGAAGTTGACAGGGTTGGATTGGATTCAGATTCTTTGCCTATTACAGGAGACATGAGAGAGACACTCATTGACAGCTTCCTCTTTGTTAATGGTAAGTGATTCCCTTTGACACACTGCATTAAGTATAGCACCCAAGACACAGTTCAAAGCACAAAGAAAATAATCCTGTTTTCTCCAATGTTGGACACTATTAAGATTGAGCTGGACAGGGTGCTGGGCCATCTTTTCTACACCCTGCTTTTGCCAATAAAGGTTGGACCAGATGGTCCTCAAGGTCCCTTCCAACCTGGTATTCTGTGATTCTATGATGATGATTCTAAACACACAGGAAGTTGGGTTTTAAAATTATCTTCCTGAGAGAGAAGAATGGTGTAGGGAAGGAGAATTCTTATTTTTCTACAAAAAGTAGCAGGTCTTCTGATTCAAGATCAGAGTGAGTGAGTCATATTTTATTGACAGCTGTGATATGACACCATCCTGAGCCTATTTCACTTCTTGACAAATGAAAACAGGGACCATTTACAGAACCATCATCACCAAGTCAGTCTCTCTACACCACCACTGGAGAATTGAGCACATCAGCAGTGGCTGAGCAATGAGAAGTCTCACAGTTGGATGTTGCCTCTTCTTGACAGCTCACAGCACGTAAGAATCATCAGGGTCATTTCAAAACCAATTACTTAAAACTGTAGCTAGTTGATTACCCTTATTTGTTTTACAAGGGTGCCTAGGAGCCTCAGACATAGGTATTTCACCCTTTTCAGTGCTGACAAATGAACCCCAGAGATATTCCTCTGAAAGAGAGAAATATACTATAATAAGTTACATCATTTGAGGGACAACTTATAAGTGTATTTTCAATGACTCTGTAGGTTTTGATGGTGACAACATAAATAAGCTTCCACTTTGCAGTCACAGTTAGGGTTGTGCAACAAAATCCTCAATATAAATACAAGAAACTGTGGAGTTAGTAATCAGGTTCAGCATGGATGTGAAGGCACACTTTCATTTGTGCACTGGCCTAAAATAGACGTCTGTGTAGTTGCCATGCATGCTTGTAAAATTATGAGAAACAACTCTTTCTTTTTGTTAAGGGCAAAGAATTCCATGTTAAGTACAACATTTCTTCTTTTTTTAATATTTCCACATCCAAAACACCCTTAGCAACTTAATAGGCAACACAGAAATGAGACAATTTTTAAGTATCCTGCTTGTGTTCCTGAAGACTTAGTTGTTCAACAAACAACTGAGCAGGCTGGAGCATTTTTAAAGTAAATATAAAATGGTGACTTTCCACCTGAATCCATGAGATTCCAGTTTTTGAGCCTATGCCTTTGGCCTAATAGTCCATAACATAATGTGCAACTTTTTTCATATATGATATGATAAACACAAAATCAATAGCAAAACATAACAACAGCAAAAACTTCTGAAAACATTGCCCTAAGGCTCCTTTGATGCTTCATCAGTGAGATTATTAATGTGTCTCAGGTAGTTTGCTCCATGAGTATCCTTCCTTTTAGTTCACAGTCTGTTCTGTCCCAGTGCAAAAGAATCTGTCTTCTAAAACTCTTGTGAGAGGGGATAAACTAATGTACTGACCCAGTAGTGCCTCCTCTTGTTACCAATGTGCATCTGAGATTTGTGTTCATCTAATGAACAAACAATGCCTTTTTTTGGTCCTTGCATAGTGAAAAAAAAAGGCACTGCTCATCAGCAGGCTTCTCTGATGTACCGACTGGAGAAGCTGCAGGCACAGCACTGAAATTTATCATCATTCATGGGTGCGCATCAAAAAGCTCTCAGAACCAGACTATCCAGTTCCCACTGTCTACTCTCACTTCCTAAAAAAAGCTCAAGTTAGATTTATCTTGCTCTCTGAAAGTCAGCAGATAAAAATCAACCATTGACTTATATCTCAAGCTGAAAAGGAAGATGATGAGACTTAGCAGAAAGAGCACAAAATGCTCTTCCTCACCAGAGCAGTGTGAACCTGTCCCCAAACACCACTTGTAATAATGATGAGTGTTTATACAAAGTGACTGATTGCACTGTTCTTTCTGTTGTCAATCAGTGGGGGAGTTAATTACACATCTTTTGGATATCATTCCAAATGAATGACCTGGCAAACAGCATTGGGTTTAATGGTCCTGAACCAGTCACTCTCTTCAGTGGATGATACCACAGCATAAACATCAGTGGAGGCGGATCTTCCCAATTATGGGTAATTTATAAAACTAAGACCAGCAGAGGTTTCAAACATGGAAAGTTTTTAGTATAGAGCGGACAAGAAATTCATTAAGAAATGTGAAAGAATTCTAAACATTTATTAAAACAATACTCAAACCCATGTTTCCTATGGAAAATGAAGGGATGAAATGTTTAGATTTCTAGATTAAGTAGAGACATAGCGCACAAGCCACTCTAACTGAAATGGCTAAAGTACCATAAGAGGTCAAGGCAAAACCTAAGCTTAATTTAAGGCTAAAGGTCACAGTTCCTTATCCCATATTCACATATTAGATTTTTAAAATCCATTCTTGTGAAACTTCTACTGGATATTTTGCACTTGTTATAGCAGTCATCACTGAGTGTAAATGGTCTCACTTCTGGATTTTTTTGTTGTTCTGACCTTCAGTTAGTGCCTTCACACAAACACACTCTATGTATTAAGATTACATACTTAAAACCAAAATCTCCAGCCTTTTCCAGAACTGCTTTTAAGTTAGTTTTCTGGCCAGAGCCTTATTTTATCTCCTATGCTGTATTTAGTGTTGAATTCATCTGCTGCATTGCTGCTGAAAGCATCTCCAAGAAGAATCTAAAACCTTGCTCTGCCACAAGCTCTCACAGCAATGCATCATCAGAGATTTCCAGTAAGAGTTAAATTAAGATCATAACATAGTGCCTGGATCTTTCAAAAAAGATTACCTGACAGCTAAATAGCAGATTATTTCCCTGTTTCTTGGAAGCTTACGAACAAGCTAAACCTGTGAAACTGTAACACTGTTGACATGTACCATATTTTTTATGTAACTGCTCAGATCTTTGGTTTTTTGTACACATTCAGTAACCTAGTTTCTGGGTTTTGTTTTTGTACTGGGTAGAAAATAAGCCTTTAACAGATTACATTAACTGCCTGCCTAAATCTATGCAGACTTCCTTTCCTAATTGTTTTCCCCTTGTATCCATTCAAGCATTGAATAAACGTTCTCTATAATTTTGAGTTCTCACTAACTGCTCTATATTTTCCAGGTTTATTTCCTTCCATAACAACGGATATGACACTCTATAAGCAAACATGCTGTATGGTGGGGTGAAAACTTGAGGGTGAGCTCACTGGGAAAACTGGCACTAGAACAGGGAGTTCCTGTGTTTGCCAATCAGGCCTGTTTCCAACATCTCTTGAAAATCAGGAAGGAACAGACTGGAAACCCAAGGTGCCCAGCACCACCAGTTACCCTAGATGACTCGCAGAACTGAAGGTCTGGGCATAAATGGATGGGTTGAACACAGCAGCCTCTCCTGAAAGAACATTTTGTAAAGATAGGGGCATGGACAGAAGGGAGAAAAACTGCAACAGAAAATACGCTGAGGGAAAAAGAACCACTGAGGTTTCCACATAGGTGAAATGATCTAGAAACCAGATGAAAGCCTAAATCTAATGAGGTTAATTGAGTGCTTTGCTTCAGCATCTAGTGAGGCCAGATTCTTCCTCTATGGAGAAGATGAGACACTGGAATATACATATATTTGATGATGTAGCATAGTATAATTCTATATTAATGTAAAGAATATAGAATAAACATTTAAAATCTAGTATATATAGTGTCATATGTAGTATCACATAAATAATATATACACAGTCCAAATCAACAGTTAAAATAATACATTAAACTTCATTTATATGAATCCTTCCCTGCTTCTTGAGCAAGGGAACATGATGTTGTGTAAACACTGACTCATAAGGTAACCCAGCTACATACGCTGGAACTAAAAGAAGGAATCTGACAGCTTTCTGTGAGTGTAACAATTTTTCTATGAGACAAATAGTCCGCAGCACACAGAATGCTCTAGAAAGTAGTTGTCTAAAATCACCATTGTGAATTTTTTTGCCAAATATGGAAAGTATAGCATGTGCAAACAGTAATTTATTTGATTAATTTTGTCTCCCTCCCTCTTCTGAACCATCTTTGAACAGATGATCTCTGTGAAATGATATATGTATTTTGAAGAGTTTCTGTGCTTATCCTGTTTCTCACTTGTAAGCAATTTGTTGTGACCAAGTGAAAGCTTGAAGTTTGGTACTAAACCTCAAAAAAAATAGATTGTATTCACAACGCAGCAAAAATAAGAGCCCAAAATGCCCAGAATGAGTTGTGAGAAGCCCAAAGTTAAGATTTTCATGAAGGAAATATCTATTAAAATTCCATTTATTGGCATGTCCTCCAGTGGCAATAAAAGGTAATGTTGCTCAGTATCCAGTTTATATTTGGGATTTCCCTGTTTCCCTTGAACTATCACATTTCTAACAGATACTTAGCAACTTTGAAAACAATCCTGTACCCAGCCACCTTCCCTCCTTCAAAATAAGCAAATTAATGCCAAATGGAGAAACCGACACATGGCTATCATCAGTGGCATAGGAATGAGGTGGCAGAGATACACCTTCATGCTACTCCAACGAGCCAAGATTTTGGCAAAAGATACTAGTGAAGACACATACTCTGAACTGGACTGTGGCTGGCACCGATGTAAATTTGAGTGAGCCCTGAGGTAATAGGGTTAACAGAGTGGATTTTTCAGTACAGGGACCACCCTCCAGATTCAGGATGGGATTGAAGCTCTCCACAAAAATTGCTGCCGCAACTGCAAGTGCTGCTGCTGCATCTGTGCCAAAATACTTCTTCAAAGGACAAGAGAGCTGACCCTGTTTACTGGCCTGATTCCAGCACAAGCAATTAAATTTCTACCATCTCAACAACCCCTGCAGTTCCGACTGGAACAGTGTTATTTGCTGCTTCCTGCCCTGAACTGTCGCAGAGGGTTTCTGGGTCCCCTTGAGCTGCTGCCGTTCACCCCCAGAGACGGCTGCCCAGCAGCAGATGAAGCCCTGCTCACATGCAAGACACTGAAATTACTGTGTTGAGAGCAACTAAGAGCTAAGACCTTCACTGCTTATTGTTCCACCATCATCTCTCATCACTTGAAGAAAATCTAGGTCTAGCCACTTTTTGTTACTGAAGATGACTAAGTTGTGAAGAGCGACTTACAATACGTACACTTCCATGGCATAGAAAAATAAAATGAAATCATTTGTATCTATCCGCCCGTTTTCTGCTTCCTTCTTTGCACTTCAAATCAGTTCCCAGGGTGCAAAGAAGCGATGAGATTAAATAAAAGAAAATGGCTGATTGCCTATGAACTTTCTGTAAAAATGAACCCCAGACATTTCAGTACGCCTGCTTTCAAGTTAAAACTACCCGTTAACACACCCCAGACTGAAGAATGCCGCAAGGTAGAACGGAAGAAATATAGCATGATTATCATACTCGAGTAATTTATAGCGTACAAAACTAGCAAACAGTTTTGGAAAAAAGCCGCAATGCCAGTTATCGGTGGGTTTATCAGAGGGTTCTGGTGTCTTGAGGACCCAAAGAAATGCAGCATTTCAGAAAAATGAGAACTTCAGTAAAGAGTGCAGCTAGTACTCTAAAGCCCAGACTTTCAAAAGGTGAAGCTCTGTGTTTGCTCTCTAAATAAATGGTAGGAAGCAACAGTGCTCAGATATCCAAATACCTTCTTTGGCAATGCAATCAGGTACCTTGATTGCATAAATGACCAAAATTATGCCACAAATAACTGGAGTTGAATAAAAAGAGGTCTGGTTAAAACTGAGCTGATAATTCATTCCCTAATGTCAACATTTTGTCAGATTAATGTTCAATTTCCTTTGCATTCAGGAAAATGATGTAGGTGTGGACATTCTTTCATTACTCTGCTAGGTGAACTATGAAGCTATCATTAAAATAATTACCAATGGAAGAACAAGGAGAATCAAACATTTAATTCAATGTAATTATTACTCCTATTTCCTCCTAATGTGGGTGATTTATCTCCCTATGATTAAAGGAAGTAAGGACACTTAAGTAAAACACGTGCCTGTATCAATAGGCCAGCTATTAAACAACGATTACATTTCACTAAAAAAGAGACCCTACACAGAGAATATTCAGGCAGAATAAAGTGATTATTCTAACCGGTCAGCAGATATTCTCTGAAGACTACCCACAAAGAAAAGTAATTGGGAAAAAAAAATCCAAGTCATAAATACCAAGTTCATCCCATTAAACAACCGCAACTGGAACTAACAGGATTTTTGAATATCTTCTCTTTCATCATGTTCCTTCTCCCAGTTTCCCTAACCATGTGGTATATTTGTACATTGGCCCTGTATAAGTTGCCACTTTTAAGAGATAAATTTTCATACATTTGTGCAAAGCATCTTTGTAAAGATACAAATGTATTCTATCTTTAACAAGTGTGAAAAGGAGATGGAAGAAAAAGCGCTGAAAAAGATATCAAAATTCACATATTAAAAGTAATAAAAATAAAGAATTTATAGCAGAACACTTGGTAGTTAGGCTTCCTTTGGCACCAGGAGACAGGTTTCACAATAAAAATATAAGAGAAAACCCCACCAGAAAGATGAGAAAGACACAAAAGAAAAACATCAATCAGTTTGTCATTCTGATTTTACCCTGTTAATAGTAAGAAAAAAATCTCTTTGATTCAAACACAGTTTATATGGTATAAGTTTTCCTTATTTGTGATGGGTGCACAGGGACTGACATTTGCAATGAAGTGTTTTAGCAGGTTCCAGCACACGCAGTATCATAAAGAGCTACAGAGAATCATGTTACTGAGCTTTATCGGATGCCTCTGACAATTCACCAGTGCAAAGATTTTGGTTTCACTGACTTCATTTTCAAGAAAAATAGTGAGAAATTTAAGCTCTTGTTACAGTAACAGAAATAAAGCAGCTTTTCTTAAAATGCAGTGACTTCTACAAGCGACTGGTTATTGTTATCCTTCCCATTACTGTATTCAATGCTTTTATTGTGAGCCACATTATCTGAAAGCACTTGCATAAGGCTCTGGACTGCAGGTGGCACCATTACGTCACTATGAAATGAAACAACATTATTCCTGAGACAAGTAGGCAGCACAGAGGAGTCTAACCTACTTAGTGAAGTACTCTATGAATATAAAGTATGCAATCTAATACTAGTCATATATAGGAAAAACAATTCTCTCTGAGGCAAAGATTAGGAGGCATCATCTGATGCAAACTGTCAACATTAGCTGAAGTAAATGGAGCTGTATCATCTACACCAGCTGAGAATGTCCCATTGACCTTCAATGGCCTTTGGATGAAGCCCTCAGAAGGAACACCTGAGAAAAGACAATCTGAAGCGTAATAGTGTGAGAGCTCTATCTTTAAAACAGCTGGTCAGGAGTAAAGCAGATGCCACAGTGCATTAAATTCCGCTATGTATTTAGGATGAAATGAAGAGCCGATATAATGATGAAAAATATCAAGCTGTGACATTTTCATGAATGTTACTAATATGACAACATTGCTTAAAAAGTACTGATAAAATTGTAGAAACACCATATTCATGTTTTACAAAAGAAGCAAGTAGTGTACCAGGAACCCATCTTGTACACAACTACCGTCCTCCTAAAAGCTGACCCCATTCTACATACAAACAACAAGAAGCTTGTGGTGCAGTTGGCAGGAATAGGATGCTGGCTTTGCAGAGCTACTTGGAAAAACAGGGAACTCTAATGCCATTTACCTTATTTTGTGCTATGATGTGTGTGAAAAATACACTAGACCTGTATCTAAACCTGAATCACCCAACTTAGCATGGTACCGGCAGAAGCTCTGCAGTCAGCACAGACTTTTCTCTACCTTTCACTTGCATACACAGAAATATTTCTCATTTGTGATGACTCTGCTGCGTACAGAAACACTGATTCCCGGGAGACTGCTGTGGAGCACTCAAAAGAGGTACCTCTCGCTAGCAAGGAGACCAGCATCCAAGGTGTACGGTGCACAAAAGCATTCACTTCCATTAGATGAGCACCAGCATGTCAGCAATTAGCTTCACTGTCTTTCAGGCTTCTGCAGTACCATTGGGAGGAGTTTTGTAAGTCAGTAGTAGCTGTTGATCTCTCTGTAAGCTAGCCCCCACCTACCAGTTTGATCAATTATTCCAGAGCTATATATAAACTGTCCCAGGGAGACCTCCTTTGGATGTATGAAAAATATTGTTGCTTAGCAGTCAGTCATTTAAAAGTCAAGATATTACGGTGAGGCTGAACAGTCAGTGGGGACTCAGAAGTGGAAAAATGAAATCCACGGTACAATCTCTCAGGAAATATAAAGAGAAATAGGTAAATAAACTTTTATTTGAATGGACCTGAGTGTAATCAAGGCTTAGAGAAACATGTATTCCAGACAAGCTAACATCAAATGTCATAGAAATTTCTTCAATATTTGTCATACACTTTGTTTTCTGTCTGCCCTCAGAGCACCGTTAGGCTTAATTCCAGCAGTGTATAAAGAGCTGGCATGGGCCTTAATGGAGACTCAAATCACTGAAACAGATCTCAGACTGGAAGTGGATTGCTCATTTTGAAGTCATAATTTCATTTCAGTATTGCACTATGCAAGTAAGAGCTGAAATAAACTATGAAATATGCAAAAACACATCAACTTGTTACACATAATGAAATTCTCACCATCTTACTGCTACATTCAGTTGGAAAGCGTTGTACAAAATGCTTCATATTTTGAAATGACCTGTAGGTATCTAAGCACAAGGTGGACTGTCTGGAACTCCCATGATAATTTGGGGCCAGGAATTAATTTCTGTGCATTTTTTCACCTGTCTATTAAAGGGAGGTAACAGTAATTAAGCTGGCAAAATACATTTTCAGATACGGTAAGGAAGAGGTCTCCAAGCAGAGAGAGTGGCTCCTTTTAAAAGGAATAGCTTTTATTAAGCGTTGTTGGATCCTCATGCTATATTCTAATTCCCTTCCTTAGTCAACAGCCTGGTTATGCTGTTTATCGCTAAGATTCTGCCTGATATGCCTGTCTTTCATAGCATTTGTAAATAAAAAACCTTCTTCTAATGAGAGCATAGGCAAAAGGTTTTCCTCTCCCTGGAGGACCTTCAGGATTTCAGAAGCCGCCCTCCTTCTGTATCAGGACAAACCTGAGACCGTTCACATTTCTTTTAGGGACTGAGGAAGAGAACAGAAAAGGGTGTTTCTGCCCTCTGGGTAGGGCACTTTTAGCTTTAACTTCCAGCTCCACCATTTTCCCCGCTTTTCAGTGACGGGGTTTACCCACAGAGAGAGGAGCTATTCTAGGCTTCTGCTCGGTGCTTCTCTCTTATTCTTCTCTGTTGGAGCTGCTTCACTTTGCATAAATCTTTAAATATTTATTAAGTCAAGGTTTTGAACCTGAGTTTCCCACATCAAAGGCAAGCGTTTAAATATCGGATGATAGCATAAGCCTTTCTCTTGTTCACTCCCCCCAGTCCAATTATATAACGTGGATCTGCTTTAACAGAAAAGGCTGGTAAAATCAGCTCACAATCAGGCAATATGCGAATGACTTGTATTCAAATGGCTTTTCCACATCCCAGCCAGCTGTTCTGTGCCATGGGCTCTTGCAGTGCTAATCGCTCCCTCTCTTTCTGTCATTCTAACCAGAATTTCCCATCCTGCTTAAAATATTTCTCAAAGACTATTTTTGTCAAAATAGGTGCATTTCCATGAATTTTCAGATGCAGTTAAATCAACTTCTGGTGAACAACTGTCTACGGAAAACATCCATTGATGCTTAGCAGCCACCTTACAGCACTGCTGTGTCAAGAACACGTGGCAATGCACCCTGGTTCTAGCACTGATGTGATCTCCATCAATTTATTTACGTACACATTATCACTCTTCCTATACATAGGCACTAGGAAAAAAAAAATGGTCTTAATGTGCAGAAATTCTTGGCTATGCTGCCCCTGAGATGATGTCCCTGCATTAAACCAGAAGTGTGTTGCGACTTGTAATATTTTTAAGCTTGACCTCCTGGAGTCCCATCACTATATCTCAACTCACATATAAAAAAAACAGTGAGTCTTTGTACCTATGAAAAAAGTTTGGAAACCTAAACAGAAGGTAAGCGATAGTATTTTAAAACATTATGCTTTTATTTCAGCTGTGTAACTTGCTGAGATCTAACTCATTATTTTGAACAATGGCACTTGGCAGCATTATCTGAGATAATGCCAGGGTCGACGCTTTACTTTCTGTAGTTCTCTCCAGGGTGGTTGTATTGCTATTAATTAGCCTCATGGCACGAGTATATAAAATAATTCATTGTAAAGTATTTCAAAATCCTTGAAGGAAAGGCTCTGAATAAATACAGAATATTAAATCTATTAAGTAAATGTGTTAAGGAAAGATACATTAGTTCCACACATGGAACTGTGAAATGAAGAAATGTATTTAATGCATGCACAAGAAAGCTGGAAAGAAAAGGAACACCTCCTTTCAGTGATTATAACTCTAATCTTTCATTTACTTACATAAAAATGGCTATTTATTACCACAGCATACTGGCTGAAGTTACAAAATCAAATGCAGTCAGCAGAAGTGTCTTTTAATGATGCGTTTTTCACTGTGTTAGAAGATCCTGTCTTTCAAAAAAACTAAAAAATAACATAGGAATTCATCAAACATGGCAATTAACAGGCCCCTATGATCCCTGCCTCTGTTTTTTAAAATTTAACAAGTCAGTCAATTTAACAGACAGTTTAGTACAGAATATCTGGACAAAATAATAAAGACAAGATAGAGAAATAGTTTCAGAAACCAAAATTTTTCATCCAAGACCTGTTATTTTGATTCCTCCAGCTTAAGACCCTTTCAAGAGATTTTTCAGAAAACGCTAAGAATATACCCCTTTGAAAAGTCAAATCTTCCTAGACTGCCTCAGGTTAGGTGCACAAAACCAACTGGTACCCTTTTTTAAATCCTAGCCAAAAATCTCGAGTGTATTTCAGTTAAAAGCACTTGAATAAGACTTAGGTCACATGGTTTCAGTTTACTTCCAGTTTAGAGGCAGGGCTTGGAGATAAAAACATCTTTCATATTTATTCTCTCATTCTACACATTCATCTAAGAGAAATACTGTTAACAATGTCATTTGTATTAAAAACATTAAAGTCCCTTCCTGATTAAATTAATCTAGAATTTTGTAATCGTCTATGGGTATCTAGATCTAAATATTAAAGACTGTGCAATTACTCTCATTTTTTCCAGGGGATGACTCCTGAAACCTAGGGAGGTCTATTATCCAATGACTCAGTACAGACCCGGGCCTGAAGAACACCTGGAATCTCAGCTCAGCTCAAAAAGCCTTTCTATGGTTAAAGTCACTTAACTGATGTGCTTTATTTATGCTATTAATATAGTGGATATAATAAAATATTTAATGACTTCTGAGGTGGCTTTGGAAGTAAATGTAACATTAATAAAATCAGTAGGAAAAAAACACACTTTGGAAGGGCTGATATTATGTTGGCTAACCATGATGTCAGAACTGAAACAGAAATGGCTAGAAAAAATTTAAGATACCATTCCTATATATTACGATATATTATCCTTTCTGGATGCATGCTTGTCCTCCTTCGGTTATCAGTGGGGAGAAGAAAAAACAACAAAGGATGCTTAAACCTGTATTTGCTTTAAAGTGGGTTTGATAAAAAATTCAATGTAATGTAGGAAAAGGTCAGATATAGATATTAAAATCAAATACTTCTTGACAGATTGGATCCACCTGTCTCTCAACTGAGATGTAATAGTGATTCTCAACAATTGCAAAATGTATGAAACAACTAAGCTCCTTCTTGGAAATCACTAAGAAGTAATGGAAACTTCAAATGAAAAGGACATTCACATCACCTCTCAAAAAAAGAAAACCCTTTTTAAAAAAAAGGAGTTACACTGAAATGTCTCTGGTAGACATTTCTGTCTTTCTGTGAGAAAAGTAGGGATATCAAAGGAGAAGTTGGGCTAAAAAGCCAAAAACAAACCGGGAAACCATTTTGGTTCAGGAGAAAAGAACCTGAAAGAGCAAATAAACTGCCTGCTGCTTGACTGTTGTGTTCAGAGTAACAGGACTTTGCACACTTTCTGTTAAGACAGACAAAACCAAGACTTAATGAGAAACAGTCCTGAATTCTGAAATAAATGCCCCTCTCTAAGATGCTTAAGTATAGCATGGGTCAACAAGAACAACTTTTCATTAATTGAAATGCACTGGAGATGGGTCATAAGCTAGAAAGAAAGTAGAAAGCTAGTGACCATTTTATTTCAGAGCAATTTTGTTTAATTGGGGCAAAGAGGAAGGAGAAAAAATAAGCTGACAAGGTTTTTTTTCCAGCTACTACTACCTCTTTTGTATAGATAAAATCACTGCGGTCTGGAACAGGAAAAGGCACTAAGGAATTATTACTAGCATGGCTATGCCACATAAAAAATTGATTCTCAAAGAGGAGGAGCTTTAGGCAGCTTGTTCAGCCTTTAAGAAATCAAAGTGGAGTATAAAAGAAGTCATGTATTAAGCTGTTTTTATAAACTCCAAGCACAATTAATTTCAAAATAACAATCTGTTCTTGTTCATTGAATAAAAGTATTCATGCTCAAATACGGTTATATTTCTCCGCTGTAAGAAAAGACAGTAAATGGAACATGCAGTTGTTCCTTGCAGTACTGTAACATTCATTTTAATAGCACTGTCTTCTGTAGATGAAAACAGTATTTTATCACTAAGCCAATGGCAGTGTAACTTCTCAAGTACTATTCTAAATTTACAAGGTATTTTAAGATTCCCAGAATATACTCAAGATACAAATTCACAAATATATCAGGTAGAAAATTAAAACTACTAATCAGTGGTCCTTTTTCATATGTGAAATTTCATTTCCCAGAGCTGGGAAATGCATAACTGTCTATATGAAATGTATTCCTCCAAAATACACTTTTTTACAAACTGTGAGGAGGTTTGAATTGAGCACCTGAAGAGCAAAGATGCTGACTATATGCAACCTGTCCCTGAGGAATACCATCCTGAGCTCCCCCCTATCCAGTCTCCTTGCAGAGGAACAGAACTAGGTGAAACACTGTCTTTACTGGAACTTGCAAAACATATTACACAAACTTGCACTGTTTGATTGAAATCAATTGGAAAAAAAAGAGAAGAAAACAGGCTTTCAATTCCCAGTTTTCCAATTTAAAGCACGAGAAGAACATTTATCTACGAAAGGCTGTCTTGAGCAGCAAAAACCGACTTCTTTTGAACAGTCTGGCAAAACTGTCATAGATTTGAATTGTTTCACCTGAACCAAGCGGGAGGTTTTGGTGAAAAGGGCTGGGATGAAAATCCTGACAAATGCTGTTTGGCCCTTTATGCTGGTTTGGGGAGATGTATGTTAATCATAAAGATGGTATGAGCACCGGGATGGGTGAAAATGGGAGCGAACACACTGCTACCCTGAGGTTCTCCTTCAGCACAGCATTGTGTTGGCATAAATAGACTATTCATTAAGTGCTCTTGTGGGATTGCTATTGTAGGACTCTATTGCAGACTTGCACAGATATTTCTCTCTCTCCAGAACACCAAGTGGAAGCACACATCTGAAAGTCACAAAAGGATCCTGGCATCACTGGACTTCATACAAACTTTCCTAAAAGATACAGAACAATATTTCTGGAAAATTATCAATAATTCTGAATGTTTCCAACAAGTAAAACTTGTGCAATGCTGAGATATTGTAGCAATGGATATCCTGTGAGCAGCATAAATTGATGGACAGATAAAATATGGAAGGTGAAGGAAGGAGGTTTTTCTTGGCAACTATTAACAGAATAGTGCTTACAAAATGTGCATCTTTTCATTTTTCTCAGTCCTGGCAAACAAATAAGGGAAGCTTTCAGCACTAAAAATATGCCTATGATTTGCAGAATTCACTCAAACCTGTCATAGTTGAGGTTGGGAAGGATCACTGAAGCTGCAGCTGCAATTGGGGGACACATATCCTGTGTCCAAAATAACACAAGCAGAATTGATTCCAGCACTAGCCTCTGCTAATGCTGTACTCCCTGAAACACAAATATTAAAAAAAAAATAGATAGAAACTGCAGGCAAACTCCTGCAAGCTTTTTAAGATGAAAGAGTGCTTAAAATTAATATCCTGTAGAGAAAACACTTGGGTTTACAGAAAACCTCAGTTATTTGCCTATAAAGGGATGCTTACCTGTACAAGACCTACAAAGGAGTGTCTTTCTTTGGCTTATTCCTCTTTCCAAAACTTCACCTTTAACTTCTAAGCTCCTCTGAATATCTATCCTAGAACTGATCTTGATCTTAAACTCAGTGGCAAGTCTGGCCTTGCGCACACAGCAATGACAGTTACATAGCGGTGATCAGAATGATGAGTTGCTTTCTATAGGAAGGCAGGAAATTAACAGCCAAAGAAATCAGCACAAGAAGCTGTATATAAGACAGATCAGGCCCTTATTTCTGTACCATTAAAGATTGAAGGAAAGAACTCAAATGTCAACAACTTTATAAGTACATGCTTAATGCTCTGAACAGCCAGGAAAACGTGAGGAAGTCAGCCTAGGAGAGCATTCAATGAACATTACGTTACCAGGATCCCCTGTTTTTCTTTTGCAGGTCACCTTAAAGCTATGTAATGTTGAGGACTTAAAGCTCTTAAGGAGATTAAGGGTTCAAGTGCTGTGAACAAACAAATTTAGGCTACTAAAATCACAATTCTAAATTTTAAAATGTGCATGAGATGATTAAAAGTATGAGTTAGTGATTTTTAATTATTTTGTGAAAGTTTTACATATTCATAAGTCTGCTTGGAGAAGCGCACGCTGCATTCTGATGAGGAACGCCATTATCTCACACTCTTAACACAGCTTCAGTATAGCACAAGACAAGATTTCAGGGACGAGACATAAAATAACATCGTGGCAGACTCATAGTTTCAACTGGGGGCTGATAATATCACAACCTCAATTCTAACCACAGGTGGCACTTTCTGCTGCCCAGCTCTGGTAGGCTTTAATCAGACTGGCACGACGAATGGCTAGAGCCAGGCTATGATTCTGCTTCCCCCATCTCAGCCAGGCCCTGCCAAATGTCAGACCCAGGGTCATCCAGGAGTCCCAGGAGAGGGACAAGGGATGGAGGAAGGGCTGAACTGTAACAGAAGGATCCCATACTCGAAAGAAAGGGGGAAGGCGTATAGGTTTTCTTGCCATGCCCAAGAAAACTACATGGTGAAGTCCCCCCATGGCCGGATCCTGACTCTTCCCACACAGATCAGACTGGTTGGGGAGTGGACACCTACAGATGAAGGAGATACCTTCCCCATAAGATCCTCTGTCAGGTAATCTGGTTGCGTCCTACCACCTTTCTTTCTTAGTGACAGTTATCATGAATCACTTATGTGATAACTTCCAGCACTGCTTGCATCAACAGAAGTAATTTATTAATAAGATTTACCATCAGTCTGCAGCAATATGCCCCCACCCACCTTGGTCCCCCAGATTCCCTTTTATTCATGAATGGTTGCTTGCAATATTATGAAGAAAATAGCCTTGAAATCTGACAATAGGGAAATCTTTTACTCCCACATTTCAGCCTGGTCATCAGTCAAAGACTCATTTTTGGCACAACTCTAACAAGGTATTTTTTTCAATACTTTGAAGAGCAGGAATCTGAAACACTGTTGTCTGTCTAAGAGAAGAATCGTGACTGCCTAATGTGAGTAGCCTACTTTTTAATTAGCCTGTAAAAATTAGCCTGCCTTTCCAGACATCTAGTTATCAGATTTTCAGATGTCTTGCTTGCAACTAGAGAAATGGATTAATTAATAAACAGAAATAGCTGATATCAAATAGGGATTTGGTTGAAGGGTAGTATTTTTTTGAAAAATATATCTGCTAATATATACAAAAAAGAAATGCAGCAGAGGGCTGTGCATGTGTAACTAGGGTCAGGGTGAGTATTTGAAGGCATACAGAATTCCCCACGCTTTACTGCAGCTGCCACAGAAAAGCAAAGGACTAGCCTGGCTTAACTATGTGTTTATACACAGAAAACTAGACACACCTCAGGTTTATATAATCCATTTACCATTTGTCTTTTCATGAAGTTGTAGTGGAGGAGAAGAAACCTTGCACCATGACCCACTAGCAGTACGTGCATACCCTTGCTATGAATATGCACAATTTCTTAAATATTGACACAATTTAGAGCCTTTTCAGATTAAAATCAACACTTAAATTTCACCTTGAAAGCTACAAGCATTCACCATAAGAAAATATTAAAAGTACATGGTACTAGTATCATCTTTCTGTCAGAAGACAGTGAATACTTAGAGAAAAACTATATAAGACAAAGAAAGGTACGTTCATCTTAACTTCATCATATTCTCACGGTTACTGGTAGTTAAAAACTTTAGCTCCCTCTAAAAGCTTCTAAAGCTGGAGGGAGCATCTGATATATGCTGTTAATAGCCAGCCGATGCGATAATCATTAATGAGTTTGTCTAGTCCCATTTTTAGTATATTTACAGCTTTTGGCCTCCCAAGATCCTTTGACAACATATCCCATCATTGAACTGTGTTGCATAGAAACAGAACTTCCTTGTGCTTTAAGCCTTGTGTATGGTCATGGTGATTTTCAAGGTCATGTACCCCAAGGACAAATAATCAAACCTTTCCCTTGCCATTTCCTCCAAGGCATTCATGAGTGCAGAGCTACCTCTATAAGATTATCTTTCTTTCCAGTCTGAATTTAGCCCCTTTGCAGAAGGAAGCCTTGCTAAGATCATTTTTGTTTACTTACTTTGTATCTAAGTGCCAAGCATTAGCATTAAGATCCTTTCGTGACATTTTGAAGTGAAAACTATCCCAGATTATTTGATCACCGATAAATTTTGTTACTTTATTGTTCCTTTTCTCTGAGTTATTTATGACTATCTTAAACAATATCTAGTCCCAGCAGAGATAACCAGAAACCTTCCTCATAATTTCCTCCATTTCTTCCCATCCTTTGCTTCTTTTCCAGGAAAAGCTGTTGACAGAAACTATGTTACTCAATACACATTAAACTTCATTCTGCACAACTCTATGAATGGACCCAGGATTTACCCTCTTTGGGGACTCAATACAATGGTCTAGTACGTTGGCTCCTGCGGTTACGCAGTAGTTCTGCTGTGATTCAAGGTCCCATATATACTGCATTTACATTAAAACTGCAAATGATACTACTCTTCAGATCTTGTTCTGTAAAATGTTGTGCTATTAATTCAAGAGATGGGTATGAATGACAGAACTTGTCCTGCTGTTGTCAGCGTGTAAAAGGTATCACAAAGTCCTTTTCTGTCCAATGCTCCTTCTCTACTGCTCAACACTTGTTCAGTATTGGCAAGTGTGTGAGACTAAAGCTCTTGCTGGTATCCCATGAGGAGATTTCCTAATATAGAAAAGAGACTGCTACCAGTAAATTCTGAAATTTCTCAGAAATAAAGGAAATGAGGCGACTCAATACGAACTCTAAGCAAGTAACGCAACGGTCAACAATGTAACAGGTGATTGATCCATGCGAACAAACCTTAGGGCAGTTGATATCTAAAGTGTTGTCTAAGGGGTCAACTGCTGATGCTGTTCATAGGTTTTAACTTCAGACCAGGGCAATTTAGAGTGTAGGGGGCAGGCAAGCCATAGCTTTTTTTATGATCTCTTCTGAAAGCAAACTACAAGACTCAACAGTTTGTAGTACTGAGAAATTATTTCTAACTTTACTTGCCATCTCCTTCACGTAAGGATGCATGGACAATCCATGCACTTTTCAGAAGGGGAAGGATTAGTACATTTGTGATGGGAAACACTATCCCTTTGTTAATCTCAGGCAAAGCAGACACAATGGCTCTCATGCTCAGGACACAAATCATTTCCACAGTCACAGAGAAGTCTTACCTTCAAAACAGCTTGCACATCCTTCAAGGTGTTCAGCAGCAGCAATGAGCTGGGTACACTAAGCTAGCAGCCACTTTGAACAACTCTGTTGAGCAAGACTTCAATCAATAGTACAGAGGAAACAGCCAGAGAGAGGAGGGCAAGGATTGCTGCACTGCAGCTGGCCAGAGTCAGTGAGGAGCCCTGAAGAGACTAACATCTGGGGCTGCTGTATTGGCAGCTCAGAGTAGAGGGGGACAAGAGAACACCCTCCTCCCAGTCTTCCTAAAAATACACCAGTGGCATTGCTCTTGGTCAGCGGAGCATTAAAACAACTCTGCTGTTCCTCGTGAACAAGCAAGTCTTGATTTCTCATTGACTGAGAGGGACTGGGATCAAGATGTCACAAAAAAGTTTTATCCTAACACCGAATCCCACCCAAAGCTCAGAGCTCGTGGTGGCCAGCCCTATAGTAAAACTTCCCTGGCATGTTTTCGCAGCTGTAATACACAAACAGAACAACAAGTATCCACAAAACCACTGAAGTCTCTGATGCCAAAAGCCCTGGTTTCTTCTGCTATTACCACAAGGAGGGCTGTGATTGGCTAAATGCTTTTTTGAGGGAGTCTTATAGAGCATAGCTATCAAGCATTTTCAAAATAATTTGGAAATCTGACATACACGATGAACATTTTTGTGTGGCTTAATGGTAAGGTAGATAAAACACTTTTATTACAAAACACAGCCCTATTCATTACGTAAGGTGCACATACGTTACACACGTGGTTTACACACATTACAAAATGTGTATGTCATTTAGTTGGGAGGAAACATGTCCTTGGCAAATGGAAAATGCAGATCTAAATTATTTTAACAGAATGTGTGGTAGGTGAGATCACTGTGTACAGAAGGGCTAGATATTTCCAGTGTAAGATAAAGTTCACACTTTTCAAGTGACCACTACATACTGAGACATCTTCTAAAATACTAAAGTTTACACACAATAGTGATTTCTGCCCTAAAGTTGTCTACAGTATCACAAATATTAATTTAAAACCTGAAGACACATAATGTAATTTTTTAAAAAACATTATTTTACCTTAAATTTGACTCTGCTATGTTCCCTGAGAATATTACCATTTAAAATACACATCTTTTATTATCTGCAATGTGTAACCATTTTTGTGTGGCAGTATGTTAGTGTATAAACTATAAAGATACTATTTATGAATAGAATTTTAAAGTAAGCTTTCTATTTAAGTAGCAAAAATACATTGTTCATAGCAAAGAATACATTTATTATACACTTTAACAACAAGGGAAGAATTTCCCTGAGTGTGTAATTTTTAATTTACACAGTAAAAGATATCTGAAAAGAAACCTGGGGTCTTTATAAGTTGGTTATATGTCAGCCAATGTGAGGCTTTGCTACTTTATGAGAGTCTGAAATGAGATTGTCTGGAAATTGCTTTCACTATTCTTTCCAATCTCAACTGAAAGAAATGAAAACAGAATATGAAAAACTGGTTACACTTCCATTTTCTCTCATTTTTAATATCATGAGATACTGTAAGTCACACAGCAAAATCTCCTGTAGACACAAAAGGATGAGACTGATGGATTTTCTTTAAGATATGCAACACTTCAAAATTCTCTCACTAGAGCATTCAGCTGCTTTACAAGGCTACAGCTAAGCCTTAATCCTGATCTGTTTTAGTGAAAGCTTCATTTTATTCTTATAATTCAAAATGGTAGCACTGGTTTCTAAACTTCTACAGTAAGCAGCTCTGCAGCTAATACTGGGGACTGTAGGGTGTTTGGTGCATTATCCACACGGTGATCTGAAAATCGGGAATAATGTAGAGGTCATTTAATTCTTAAGCATCCCCTGCGCCCCACTCTCCAGTGAGGAACTGATCCTCATTAACAGGGCTTTGCTTTGTTTCATTTTAAATGGTCCCAGACACCTCTGATTCAACTTATAGTCAGCAGCACTTATAGGAGTCTCTGTTTCATTTCAGGGGATTAAAACTCACTTTCAAAGACAGCTCAAGAGAGATGAGAGAGCCCTTCGAAATATTCCTCATCCTGATGGCTCGCATAGCAAGGCTGTGGAAGGCTGTATTTATTTGTCTTGGGATGGAACAATGGGGGCAGAAAGCAATTGGAAGAAAGAACACAATAAATGCAACATACAAATTATTTGGAGGCAATCCTCTCTTATTTACAACAGAGAAAACACTCCTCAGATCCCCTAATCCAGACAAACAAATTGGCACACAATATTTTTGCTTGTTTGTGGCCCTCCCTTTGCCCTTGTTTCGCACAATGAATGTTCCTTGCAACGTCAGGGGCAAGTTTCTTCATTTCTGCCCCAGGGCTCATGGAACCGGGGGCTCTGGCAAAAGTCTCCTTTTACAGGGTGAACTCTGAAATTCGGTCTGTCAGAGTCACTCAATGGACAAAAGACTCCCGTCTCTCACTACCCTGCCCATTTTATTCATATGTACCAGCTCTTCAGCCTTCTACCACCATCTTTATCAGCATCCCGAGCACTTGGAGATATGAATATCAGCTCTTTTTAACCACTGTATATCAGATGATCTCTCCCATGTGCAATCCACTCGCACCCCTAATTGTTGTGACAACACTTGTCATTTAGATAGCTCTTTCATCTTCAAAGCACTTCACAAACACCAATTAACCCAAATCTAGATTAATTAATCTAACAATTAATTTGCGTTATATCCAGCGGTTACAATAATGGAGAAGAAACTAGTGCCTATTAAAGTCATCAGAATGAGTTCCCTCGACTCTAAAAAAATGAGATCAAGCTCATTTCTTGAGTCTATTTCTCTCTCCTAAATCTTCACTTCCATCTGGTATTTCCTTCACTGGCATCTTCAATTGCTTTATCAAGAATACAGCCAAGGAAAAGGGAGACAAAACAAAGGATTCTGTGATCTGAGATCACACACACCAGGAGTTAAATCAGTTTTGTTTTAAGGATGATCTTAAATCTTGCACCTCACCTGCACAGAGTTTATGAAGATTGATTGGACCAGTCCTTGACATGCTCAGATAAAATCAGGGTTCCAAACACACTGCTGCTATTAATGAATTCATGAGACACTCATATTATAAACCAATTGCTAAATTATAGATTAACCCAAAGTGACAAAATAGGGTGAGTAGTTGCAGCAAATTCCCTACAATCACTGTAGACCTTGTGAAGTGGGCCACTTGAGGTTTTAATAATCAGTGCAGTGTTCCTGCAACCTCAGGCACGTAGAGATAACAAGGGAAGAAAATGATAGACAAAGCAGAAGAAACTTTTAAGAACTGTAGTATTCTAATGAATCACTTACTGGAAAAG
This sequence comes from Calidris pugnax, assembly GCF_001431845.1. NCBI lineage: Eukaryota > Metazoa > Chordata > Aves > Charadriiformes > Scolopacidae > Calidris > Calidris pugnax. The sequence goes on along the minus strand of NW_015090803.1, from coordinate 314,388 downwards.
TAGGTCCAATGGCACGGAGGTCTCAGAGACCTCAGAGTCTTTTACAGTGTGTCATTTACTTTAATTTTATAATAGTCCTCAAAATAACGCATCATCCTCTTAGAAGACTATTTAAAAACTACTCTGGTTAAGAAGTGCACACTTATAAAAATATTTCTATTAGCTTATTAAATATACACCACATCCCAATATTTAAGCCTAGTTTTTTGGTGTTTCTTTTGACCACCAAGAAGGTTTTTATTACCTAAAATTATCAGCTTCACAGTCAGTTTTACAAGAACTTCTCTGACATTCACAACATAATAACATCCTTAAAATGGCTAACAAATAAATACTATTCAGATTATAAAGAAAGATCTGCACCCTCCAAGAATGAGGCAATTATTCTTAAGATTCCAGGAAAATGCCCTGACCTAATGAAAAAGAAATGACTTACTGAAAAAGTTATTTGAAGGCATCTTTTGATTCATATTAAAGATATGTAAAGGTTGAGTCCCCCTTTCTCGTTGTTGAGGCCTTTCCACAAGAAGGATTCTACATGCAAATACCTCTTCAGCAACAACAGGGTAAGCAAGCAGGGAATTAATGGCTCCACTGGCATTAATTTTGTGCATAAATTGAAGGGGAAAACATAGAACTGTGTAGTTAGTCAGGAATGACTGAAATCACTCAATCAAGTAAATAAACAGCAAGTCTAGCCTATGCTGTAATTGGTTCTTGGTGCCAGTCTCTTTCTAACTGGAATTAAAAGCCCAAAGAAAACAGCAACAGCAAATGAGTCTTCTCTCATAGAACAGTGTGAAATCTGTTCATGCTTTTCTAATCATCATTTGACACTGCTTGAATTGCCTTTTGTGCCATACGCTTTTTTAAATCCTGCACAAATTATTGCTGTTGACCGTAAACTGTATCTTTCCGCATTAATGCTTCAAACACTCTATGGCAGCTAAACCATGAAAAAAAATAAAAGCACTAATGGATTTATCTGAATGTATTACTTATTACTTGTCTCTTAAGCTTTATTTGGCGTTCTTCACAGGTTCTGCTGTTACTTCCACCACTGGCTTTTAGAGATGCTGAAGGCTTATTGAAGGATTACAGTTTATAATATACCAGTATAAGCAGAGCTGTAGTCAAATATTAAAGGTCACTAAAAGCTTATTGATCTAGAGAGCACTGCAGTAATAACTCAGAGAATATCAAAATAACCACTGCTGTTTGCTTTTCCTTAACTTAGAATGGAGCAGCCAATACACTTGCAGAGCTTTAAGAAACTTTTTACCCCTTATGAGCCATCATTTTGCATGCAAGAAAGACATATGGTTACAACTATTAGAGGAAGACCCAACCTTCCACTCCCAAAAATGCCATAACATATCCTGGGGAAGAGATTATTAAATTAATAATAATTCTTTATTTTTATTTTTTTGAATGAATAAAATTCATTATCAAAGGCACATAAAGTGGTTGCGCATTTCCACCCAGCATAATGTGAAAATCTTTCTTGTAGGCTGTGGAGCTCCTTCTATTAATACTGTAAGCAAGGATCACATTCTATAACAGCAGCAACAAGGCAGAAGAGGCACTGCACAGATTATTAATTTAAGCAAAGTGCAGATCTCTCAAGAAGACCTTGTTAACAGTGATCTACCACAAAAATGTAGAAAATTCATGGCCTAAGAAGATTCATATTGGAAAGGTCAATATTTTTCTATTTATAAAGGTCTTAGTACAGAAACAAATTGAAAATCACATGACCTTTAAACTCCTGAATGCATCTCCCTAGCACTAGAGCACTGTAGATACATTGGGGCCTACAAGCGTATGCAGATAGACCCCTCAGCAGAAAACCAAACATAGAATTCGTGTGCACACACAACTACTCCATCAGAACGAATGGATGAAGCCAAGGAAGTCAACCGGACATAAAAGAGAAAGGGGAAGAACAGCAGAACCAGGTTTTAACCTTGTTAGAAGTTCACAGGAAGAGGCAACTTTCTCATGGTTACCCAAAGGTAAGCAACAGTGATGTCTTAGGGCTTCACGCTGCAAAAAGCTATTCATGCACACAGAGGCCTTATGACCTGAGGTATGCCATAGCCCTGGTACCACAACTGTGGGTCCCACACATAACGGTACATACATAAATATCATCAGGATCATCATCTGTAATCTGGGCTAGGTAGGGATGAAACAATAAACAAACTGACAACAATGATACAGTTGCAACATACAGATTATTGAAAAGTAGAAAAATATCTAATGGACATTCTTCTTTCGAAAATTTCCCCCACCTGGTTGGAAGATGAAAAGGACTTTCTATATAGATATGACACATGCTTCCCCCTCTCCTTCCAGCCTCTTTTATTACTTCACCTGCAGCAATGTCTTTCTTCCAGTGTCCAGAAAAAACAATGTTTTTCTTTCTTTTGCCTTTTTTCCTACTTTTCCTTATGAACAGAATTTCTTTCAGTGAGGCTCTTTGTACAAACTCAGCAGAAGATATTCTTAATCTATGCCATGTGCACTGTTTCATCTGTGCCTCTATAGCACCTTGTTAGGTGTTTATTTCCCAAGTACATCTAATATCTACACAAAAAGAGATTATTTTTCAGTGTACGTTACCAGGACTCCTCTAGAAAAAGAGGAACCCTACAACTACTAGAATGGATGGACAGTAGATGATCCCTATCAGAAGATACTCAGAATGTGAGCCCATACTTCAGATAAGCCTTTGATAAAGGGAACGTACCTCACATGCTGAAACCAAACCTGAATTTAAAAAATTGCTCCACAATTCACAGGACCTCCAGCATAGCAGACTATGATAAAAACTGCAGTCAGAAGGACAGGATATAATCCCTTACTCAGATTTGTCAGTAATTACTGTTGTGAACTGAACCTCTTTACATATTAGAAAATCAATGCACTACTTCTGGATCAAAGAGGTATTTGTTCACTTCAACGTATACACAAATTGTCTATACCATTAGTATTAAAAGAAGTTATGACCAGCACTGAAGTGTGACCAGACTTCTCAGATGGTTTCAATGTCTGAGAAGAAATGCTCAGTAGGTTCATAAATCTAATATATCTTTTTCATAATAAAACCTAGAGCAGCAATAATTACAATAAAGTTTTACAAGGCATCCTGAGAGGAATAAAAAAAAATAACTGCTCTCATCACCAGAGCTAAATAAAGCAAAATTAGATTTTTTTTTTTTAAAAAAGCCCATAAGGAATTCAAATTAGCAGACTTTGTAAAGGATGCTAGCAAAAGACTTCTGAGGAAGATCCTAATTAATGGTTGCTTTGATTTTAGTGACCTTGCTTATCTTATCTTTCTCAACACACATTTTAAACAATAAAGTTTCAAATATCCAGACAGTATAAAGGCTGCTTTGGGTGCAAGACTTATAAAAAGTAAACTTCTGTAAGTTAAACTGAGTTGTTTTAGTGTATTTATGCCATGTTAATCCTCATTCCTCATAATACATAGAAGACCACTAAGCTCAGTACCCATGTGATGAAAGGCCAAGACTTCGGAGCTCCAAAGAGCCTTCAGAGGCAAGTCACAGGTAGTGATGGTTCCAACGTGTCTGCTGCTGTTAAGAGTCTCCCTCCATTTGCAGAATTTCCAAAAGCTGACATTTCCCTCCAAGCACTTCTGGTGTCTCCTAAAGCCTTAACTTAGATTACGCTTTCCAGGGTATGTAAAAAAGAAACAGCAGGTACAGGGACAAAATTACCCAGCCTTAAGCAATTAGCGTTCACAGTGATCAGGCAATCCTGGTGAAAAGCTGATGCTTAGCAAGGCATCTGGGACACACTAAATCTCCCCACATTAAATATGGCACAGGGAATTCTTCCAACACTTAGCAGTAAAGTATTGCTATATACTTTATGAAGTGAAACAAAGCATCTAAAGTAAAATCTTCTAAAATACTGTAGGGTGACGACTGGAATGCTTAGTCAGTGTAAATCAAAGTATAAACATTCATACGGTGCTAAACCCATCACAGACACTTCACATCTCCAATTCTTATAATTTCCATTTTTCTGTCTTTGCTGCCATCAAAGTCCTAATTTATAGTCAGCATAGAAAGCACGCAGAATAGTCATCTGACAAGTACTATATGTTATCTGTCAAACACAAGTGATTTTGGGGGCTGCTCTTCCGTAGCAGCCTTATCTTACACCCACAAAAAGGTATAAAGGGCCTGAGTTTTAAAGAAATTTCAAGCTTTTTTCTTATTTTACATTCACATTTAATTTTAAAATATTTCTGCACTCATGAATGATATTGTGCAAATCTTATTACTTTTAGCTTTTCTGCAAGTGTCTGAACTCTGGCTTTAGGCAAATACACAGATATCTAAATCAGGGCCTGCAAACACTTGTATACACAAATAAAAACATGTATTCTCAAAAAAAAGACAAGAATCCCACAGAATCAGGGCTATTTTGAAAATTGTCAATAGGTTCATAAGATCCATGCCTTGGTTCTCTTCTTCACCCATTCCTTCACTGACTTTCCCCTTATATTCTCTACAGGCAGTCCTAAAGGACTATTCTTACTCCTCTTCACTTCTCCCTCTATCTGTTCTCAGCCTATCTCTTGGCAGCATTCAACTACTGTCTCTCTGCTCATAGCTCAAAGACATCCTTTATTCCTAGATCCATCTTCTTCTGCCCAAGCTGAAGTCTCAGCCTCTCTCATACCTTCTCACCTTAAAGAGCTTAAAGCATGTTTCTCCCTCCACAACCACAAACCTCTATCCTTAAGGACTTGCCACTAGCTCCGACATTCTAGGCATCATATTTTCCTTGCATTTTTTCCTAGGTTTTCTCATCTGGGTGATTTAAAGGCCACATATACACAATGTGGTGAAGGCAGTACTGTGCTAAATTTGCTTTTCATATGAGCAGCAGAAATATGATCCATCTTTTGTCATGAACGTATATGGTGGCATTACTATGGGATGTTACCCATTTCAATTTAAGCTACCTCAAGAAGCACATCCTATAAAAGGCAGCACAAATAACTGCTCTAAGTGAGTGTGAGGTACAAGCTGGGCTAGATGATCTGGGACCCTGTGCCCAGGAAGAGGCAGGGTGCAACCTTCTGCATCTGGTAGTGTAAAGCGCACCCTCAGAGAAGCTGCATAACACAGATAATCTGTCACATTACATCTCTTCTTCAGTCCCTCGGCATCTCTCATTTTGAGTATGCCACGCTGTCATGCATTGTCCCCTTCAGTTCTGCTCCCTTTCACCTCAGCAGAATGCTGCAGCAGCTAGAGCTGCTTTAACCACATCACCTATGTCCCACCAGCAGCTTGCCCTTCACTAGTACATCAAAGAACTGCTCACCCTCTCTTTCCAAGCCTTTCATAGCCCACTCCATTCAAAAGTAAAAGCTCAGCTCCCAGCCCTGCCTGAGCTGTGACGTGAACTCATTGTACAAATAAGCACCATCTGTGCTTTTTGCAGCACTTCCTTTTTGTCATGGAATAGCAGCCCAGGCATCAGAGGCACCGATGGAGGCCCGAGCCATGGCAGTGCTCCTTATCCAATGGTCCTTTGAGTCAGTCATGTTACTACCTCTGGAAGGTAGTTGCTCGTTTTTGGGGTTTTTTTTCCCTTTTTCCTCTCCTGGAGATCCATATGGCTTATACAACACAGAGTAATGTGCTTGACTCCTGTGTTGCAGGCACCTAACTATAGATATTTAATCCACCCAGAAAATTTATAAAAATGCGGCCTCCCAAGATTAACAAAGTCTTTATCCTGACTCTTCACATTACTGTCCTCCTACACATTACAATAAAAACATTTCTTCATTTGCATTAGAAATCCTCTTTAGCCAATACTGTTAATTTTGCTTGCAGTTTAAAATGGAGGCTGCTCTTTCCCCATACCTCATTCTCTATTTCATCTGCTCCAGCTCTGTTTCAAACCCATTGCACATGTCAAACACGACTGCTTTGATCATTTACCAACTAAGGGGTAAGTGGAAAGATCTTTCACAACTGCTTCCCTGTACCACTTGAGTTGCTGAGCTTCCCTTCCTTCCAACACCTCAGATGAACCTGTTACAAACGCCTTGGTCTGGCCTCCTAAGTATCCTGTCCTCCGTCTACTTCATCCTTCACTTTTCCTTGCTACATCTCATTGTTTTCTCAAAATTCCTTACTCTTTTGGCACTTCCTTTTCCCTTGGGCTCACCTTGTTTGCCCAACAGTGCCACAAGGGACACAAACAATATATAAAGATAACCACTCATACCTGTGTCTCCCTCGTGCATCCTTAATACCATACAAACATATACACATGCACACTGCACCAGTACCACTGTTGTTCCATAAAAACAGTGCCAATTTTGTGAAGTTATAAATCACAATCAGCATGACCAGCATAAATTCAAGTATTCATAAGACTCCTTTTTACCTTTTCCACCCATCCGTGGCATGCATTGTACCATGCCTTTTTGCGGCCATCCTGTTCTCCAAATACAGTAACAGAGCTCATAATTCAGTGTTTCTTTTACAGAGGGTCTCCAGGCATAAAAGTGAGGAAATGGTAGTTACAATGGTGGTAGGGCTGCCACTTCCCTTGGGTATATTTCCACCAGCTAAATGATGTTGGGTTCAAATTATCCAGCTGATTAGTAAAAACAACTCCATCATTTTTTGAGGTTACTGTGAGAAGTATTGAGCATAATCTACCGATTACAGTGGATTACATTTCTCTGCATCCTTAATCTGATTGTGGTAATCATAAAGCAGTGATCATCTTTTCCATCAAAGGAGGCGGCAACGCAGAGTAGCAAACTTCAATTGAAAAAGGGAGTTTTCTATGAGTAAAACAATTCAAAAAGTAGGAATGACTTCTGACCTTTAGCCTGCGGTCCTGGTCTCCGCTACACAGAGAATTTACAGACACTTTAAAGGTCTTCCAGGCTGGATTTAAGTTATTCATCACAACCTGTGAGTGAAAAGAAAGGAAGGGAACCCTTAGTACCTCTCCAAACAGAATGCTAATAAGAGCAACAATTTTCAGTACAGTATGTTCGCCAGAAAGAGAAGAAAGCAGAGCTCAGCTGGAGGTTTGCAGAACACTATGCATGGGATATATGCCCTTGAGCAACCTGCAGTTTGCAACACTTCTCCTCTAAAAAGCCCCAAAAAGGAGCAGAGGTGGGAAACGACCTGTACACACAACATGCTACAGAGATTGCCCCAGCACTGCCAGGCCTCAGTGGGAGCATAAGTCACAAGCAAAAGGTTGTGGAATACATCCCTGTACTGGAAGCCATGGAAGAGATACAGGATTGGGCAATGGGGATGGGCAGCATCAATTTACAGACACACGGGCTGCCGTGGCAGGAAGACTTTATGGGATCCATAACTGACAGGCTCATAACCCCAAATTCCTACCACAGCTCCACCCTGTACACCTAAATCCTGCTTTTTAAGGCAGCGCCACTCATTACCATGGAAGCAGTAATGACACTGGCACGCATGAAACTAACATAAAGCACCCAGATTACAAATCTCTTTAGCGCCAGCAATCTGGGAGGAGGTGGAAAAGATGGAACATAGCATTAATGGGAAAATATGTAGCATGGTTTGGGCTAAATATAATATGTATAACTCTTGACCTTCAAACAGAATATCTGCCAGTTTTATTAAGCTTTGATCCTTCGCTTCAGTACCATCTTCCCTTACTCTAACATGCATAGGTCAAGAACTGATACCCATTAGTCAATAATTACACAAGAAACAGAAGTGTTTTTAAATGTGGGTGCTTGCAATACCCTTTGTGACATTGGAAGCATATACTATTCCTCCTGACAGCCCACCTGGGCCCTTGGAAAGTAAATCCAACCTTATTCCTTACCTCAGTCCGGTGAACAAGTTGTTGGGTTGCATCATCATTCATCCGGAAAATCTCCAGAAAAGGATCAGATTTGCTGAAAAAATCCTAAAATAAAATATAGGACAGGTTACTCCTGAGACTTCGTTTTCTTTGAGCTTTTCAGGCACAGTGCACTGGTGCTTCTCTGACTGCTAATGAAACAGGAGAGCCAGTGCAGTTTTACTGAGACCTCTCGGTGTCTCTCAGCAATATTTCATTTTTGCCCTGTTCCACAAGGACTTCCATGGCACTGCTGTTGCTCTCAGTTTGACTATCCAAGCATGGCAGACAAAACTTTGTAAAATTTCATTTTACATTGAGGTTCACATACTCGCTGCACCACAGAACACCTTCCCCTAGTCTTGCATCCAGCTAACAACCCTGAGCGTTCTTACACAAACCTAAATTAAGTTGCTTTCTGTAGCTTTGCTGCAGTCTGGCCACAGCCTCTTTCGTTTCAACATCTAATCTCTTCTGGACATGCTGACTAGGGAGCAGAAGAGTCGATGGGTTTTAGCCCTCCACAGCTGGTGGGAAGGAAGTTGGCTAATTCAAACTTCTAACTGTGCAATGCTGCAAGAGCAGGACTCAAATGGAGGCCATTTTTCTGTAATATCAACTCCTTTCTAAATTTTCTTCTCAAAGAGTCACATGATGAACTTTATGCATATAAATCTTATTCTCTATAGGCCATATCCAAAACCACAGACCTTCACATCAACTTAAGGAAGTGAGGAATTCTGTTTGCTCTCCCAGTGTTTTTAGAAAAGCATTAGCGTAAAAATGATTGTAATGTGCAATGCTCACCATACTTATTTTTGACTAGCTGGAGAGCCACTGGGATGGAGATAGCTTTGGGTAAGATACTAGCCGAAGTCTAGGCACATCATTTTGGTCAAATTTGTCTTAAAGACATTGTTACAATTCCACAGCTGCAAAAAATACAGTGAAACCAGGGCCGTGTAAAGAGACACCTGAATTTGAATGCCTGGACAAGGCAGTGAGTCCCTAGGGAACACGAAGCCTTGGGCAAGGCTCAAGCAACCTGAAGTCTTTTCCATGCCCTAAAGAGGAATCCTATTAATGCTGTTGTGTTCAGTGTGCTGATCTGTGATCTGTTTCTTTTCCTACTAGAGAAAAGGTAAGGGTATGTTTAGAAACTGATGCAAAGCCCATGTGTATGCATTTGTTAAATCTTACCATGTAGAGCTTTAAACAACAAAGCCGTATGTTTGCCTATTTGTTCCAATTACATGGTTACAGGACATTTAATGTAAGAGCGTATAGAACAGCACAAAACTCAACAAATTCTGTAGCTCCAGAATTTGTCTCAAGACCCTGATGTAGATTTAGTATCTGGACTGCATTCAGCACTTAAAACTGCTAGTTTATTGGGAGCTTTGGTGATCAAATTCTCCCAGATTACTACTGCATACCAAACAGAACAAGTAGAGAGTGAGGGCACTGGCTTAATCATGGTGATGCCAAAAATTCAGAGTGAATGGGGTTAAAAAGGATTGAACTGCCTCTTCTCACCCATAAGTATACTGCTAAATGCAAGTTTGAATAGAAAAGTTATCAGAAAGAAAACACTTCAAAATTATACATCCGAGGAATGCACCCTGAAGTGCAGAAAAATTCAGAAAGGAAACCAGGATTTTGTGTAAGACTCAAAATACAGTATCGTTCCCAGCTGAGTATCATGAAAGCTGAAACAGCAAGTCAGCACTAGGAAAGTAATTTTTAATATTTGTTTTTAGCTACCAACACAGTACCACCTAAAGGGAAAGATTTTAATGCTGGTTGATAGCTTATATCACTCCCCCTTCAATGCAAAAACAAAGAAAAATTCCTTTCAGAATGAAGGTACAAACAAATAATCCTTCAATATTGAAGATGCTTTGTAACAGCTAAAAAATGATATGCTGAAGAAACAATTTATTTCATAGTTATTAATGTTTTCAAAGCATTTTGGTTGTTATGCTGAATCTAAGCCTTGCATTATCTCACAAGAATAGCAGAATAGCAGCAATAAAGGTTTAAGATTTTGATATTTTAATAATATTTAAATGAATAATGTAATGCATTTGCTAGTAGTATAATGCACATTGTTCTTTCAGTATGTGCAGCAGTTACACAGTATTAACATAAGTACATGGCTTAAGCTCTAAAAAATTAACTACTTTAATTTCTGAGCACCTAATTTGACATGTCTTTTAATGTATTTTCAGAGCATGAGACTTTTAAAAATTCAGGTTTGGGGGTAAGTCCAAGGTCCATCAGAAAAGGGCTGAAGCAGCCAAAAGACAGTAATCAGTTTTCAAAATCCTTCTGTAGCAACCCATGGCATTTAAGGATTATTTGGTAGTCATTTAGTACTGGGGAAATATATAAAAAAGCAATACTAGCTTGTACGTTGCAGACATTTTCTGGATAATCTTTTCAAGCCATGATAACTGCTTCTCAGAACGGGGAAAAGCAGTTTGCCTGCTTCAGTGCTTGCAATTTATTATAGCTATCATAAAAACGTAGCTGCTTGTTATGGTAATTGTGACACAGCTATTAATGCAATAGAACCTTTCCGAAAGTTATTGTTCCACTGTGAAGTGTTCTCAGTGGATCTCTTGAAACAAAAATGTGCCATCTGAGCTGACTGGGCTTCAATAAAACATGAAAATGCAGTTATACCTTCCCAACAAGCACTGCAATAAAAAACATAACCTTTATCTCTGCAAAGTCAGTTAACTAAAGGAAACTCTCATACCTGTGACTTTCCTATAATTTTTTACTGAATGTTTTAGGCACCTCTGCAGGAAAAAATGGAGTAGGCTTTACTTGCTTTATGACGTCTCTAAAACTCTTCCAGTTTCATGTTAGGGGAGTAAAAAAACCAAAAACAGAACATGAAACATATACTGCCTTTTAAATTAAACCAACAAATTTTGTTTAATCTGCCAAAAACTTGTTGTTTGCACCTTTTTCCTTTAGCAGAACAAACTCATACTTTTAACGACTACAATCTGGACCCTCTTTCAAGGAGTTTTCCTTCAAAAGGTGGAGAAAGAAAATTCTTGTCCATTCGAGATACTACTGATGGTAATGGATGGAAAGAATTTATCTTTTTTTAACCCTTAAAGCACATCCAGAATGTTTCCCCAGCCCTTTGTTTATCCCCAAACTGTGAGACATTAGGATTCAACTGGCCATCAAACCCTATCAGCTACCAGTGCATGAACCCCTGGGGTTACAAAAGTGACCGCATCTAGCAGAGAATGATCAACCAGTCCCGCAGGCTTCCTCTGTCTTTAAGGAGACAGGAAGGCCAGTTCCAGCCCTCAGTCTGCTTCTCTGATCTTACCTCTCTACTCAGGTCTTCACTTCTCTGAGTAAGGAGAGGCATGTAAAACCATGTTTAGGATTTTACAAGATGGGCTCTTCTCAATTCTTTGATGGTTTTTTTTGACCTTTATTGACATTTGGGCACTCGTACTTTTTCACCAATGGCCAAACTATGCCATTTAAGTAATTTCAAACCTTAATAATAATAACTACTAATAATGTCTTGCATCTACTGACATCAAAGTTAATTATAAGCCATACCAAAAGCTATAGCCATTTCTTATAAAAGAGGAAAGCTGAGGTTCAGACAGGTTTAGAGCTATGTCTCTAGTTGCAGGAAATTGAAAAACTTCTTTCAACTCTAACAGACTTCCAGTGATTTTCATCAGCTGAAGAGAGGAGTTTTGATTCAGATAACACACGATGACTCATTGCCTGAGTTCCACACTGCATCATCCAGGAATTTTTTATTAGATGGAGCCCACCTTGTCTGGACATGTTAAAACAGCAAGAATGACAATGTTCTTGCAATATTTCAGAATGACCCTCCTTAACTTTATCCCCATAAAGTGTTTCAACAACTCGCTAAAGCTATTGCCCAGACAACACTGACCTAGCTCAGAAGCACAGTCTGGCAGTATCCTTTTAATTTATACCAACAATAGCCACAAGTAAATAATGCTATTTACACCAAATTATATTTCACATTTGTAGAAAAGGAATTACCAAGTGAAGTTTTACACTGTTGTATATATCCTTTTCTTTTTTCTAGATGTGGCAGCATGTGGAACAGGAAAAAACTTGTGTACAACTTTGGAAATCACATCTAAAGATGACTGTCTAAAGAGAGGTTGTTAACTCTACATTTTGACACCTAAATAAATTATGTGATTCAGAAATACTAAGACTCCAGCAACTCTGAAGGAAGAGGTAATTCATCTTTCAGATGAGAAGCAAATTCAGATCCTGATCATTTATGATTGTTAGTGACCCTGAGCACAGTAATGTTATTTACTTGTATGTTCTAAATAAATTCCAGTACTATTAATCTTTCTGTGGACTTTCGGTGTACTTTCTGCTTGCCTGAGTTTCTCTGGCAGTTTCAAATCAAAATATTATTCATCAGCTATGGCTGGATTTTGAAAATCTGATGTATGTTTCCAAAAGTGCTCTCACTGATTTGATTTTAAGCTACTCATATGTCAAATGTTTACAAGCAAATTTTTGCAGCATCAGTCGTAAACTTCTGTATAATATTACCGTATGTTTCTAATTAGAAGCAGCTTCATATATAACAAGGGACTAAAAGGGTCATAAGTCTTATGAGGTCTATTAATGACAAAGATATTCCCCAGATTATAGCAAATAATTATGTGTCTTACATTACATTGAAATAACAGGGAATGTGCCTTACAAGCAGTCACCTGAATTTCTTGGGCTGTGTATTGCTTGAGGTGCTTATTATAAATGTATTGCTAAACAACGGGTATTTTCAGAAAGAGGTAGTCCTTATAATGAAGAGTAGTGTTTGAGTTAGTGGAGTTTTCTTATTAAAGAGGGGAAAACTTCTTAACAAACGTGCAAGAGTCTTCTTCTCACATTCAAGCTATATTTTGTTGAATAAAAAGTATATCATGACTCAGCTGTTATGAAGTTTTCTAGCTTTAAGATGCTTACTTTAACTATAATGTCTTTGACTACTTATGGAAAGCTCACTTCTCTAAGCACTTCTGATCTGTGGCATTTTAAATAATTAAATTGTCTTGGTTGTAGCGTAATTAAATTGTCTTGGTTTTAATTAGATTCCCTTGAGTGTTTTTTTTTAATTACTTCGCAACTTGAGGAGAGCCTCAATCTGAACATTCATCTGAAATCTCTGATGTGTTTAATAATATAAGGCAAAAAATATCTGTCGGGGAAAATCTCATCAAATTATATTTGCAGGCATTCTTATATCTTTCAGTAAGGTTAATATCAAGCAGCTTACCTTGTCATCCAATTTCCGTGCACTGAATGAAAGTTCAACGTAGTCGTCATTGCCAGACAGTTCCTCAGCGATCACCTAAATGGAAAGCTACATTTGAGTTTTGCACGGTGTAATGAAAGGGGACAAAGATGCCATTTTCCAGTGTGAAGACCATAGACCCCATTAGGAAGCTGAAGTGTGGTACAAGTTAATATGTTTCTCTTTGCAATCAGGAAGGGCTAAGAGCATTGAGTGAATCCCTTGCTCAGCTGATGGATGGCACCTTGTTAAGCCTACAAACCTGAATCACTTTGTATCGTGCAACTATGCCTTGTCAATCACCTATCAATGGACACACATCAACATTCATTGGGGATCCTTTTCCTCTGACCAAATACTTTTCCTTAGACAGGATAACGGATAATTCCACAGTCTCAAAATGTCCAGAGGGACAGAAAAAGCTGTACAAGATTTGAATTATTTGAGTCTAAAGTTTAATTATTTTTATGCTGCTTTAGCATCATTTGGCAAACAAAATGGAAAAACGAGTGGTCACCTGTTGTTGGTTGCCATGAAAGGCAGTAGGAGAGTTCTCCTGGTATAGTTTTTCTGCAATAGCTACTTTGCAAAACCATTGACTATAGACTGAGTCAGAATAAAATAACACTAAAATAACAGTGTGATTCTTTAGATGGCCTAAGCTATACTGATAATGATGATAGTCATTGAAATGCTGTGAAATGTTGTTAAGAAAAACCCCAACTAACCAACCACCAAAAATATCCTTCCCGTCTAATCCATTAAAATACTTCTGTAGACAGAAGGTATTAACCAAACCTTTTAGTGAGACATTTCACTGAAAAAAGTTCTCTGAAACAAACCACATTATATTTTATTTGACAGTTATATAATCTTTTCATATTGTAAATATTCTCCCCAGAGACTAAAGCACCCAAAAGAATGTATTTCCTGGGTGTTTCATGCCCAGAGCCACATGCTTGGCAGCCACGTCAGCTCTCCAGCCAGACTCACACCATCTTCACTGCACAGACTCCAGGTCCTTGGGGAGCTGCTGGGACACCCCAATGATTCTTCAAACTGGCTGAAGGCTGTTGAAAGCTGCAGTCAGAGTGCTGCAGCGTGGGGTGCTTTTACTGCCCACATAGGCAGCTCCCAGCAATTAGCCTGGCTGTCTACAGCATCAATAAACTTCACTATCACTGGGATTTTTTAAGACCTTTTTTCTTTTTTTGATAGGAACTAATTTAGACTGTGCATTGGGCATAACTGGCAGGGGTTTGGTAGCGGGAGATGCCAGGGCAACCTGTGTGGGGATGCTGTGAACTGCCCTGTGCTCATCACAGCTGGCTCCAGGCGGCTCAGGGATGGATAGCAGCCTCCAACTGAACCCAAAATATCAACTCATCAGAGGCACGTATGGCACGAATGTGTGACCATATTTAAGGAAGGGCAGCAGCTCCTAGAGGCAGGGGTCACAAAGGGAGGAACAGTAGGAAAAAAGATCCAGGAGGAGGTATGGAAAAGGGGATGTTGTTGGGGACACAGCTGGAGATGTGCTCTTGGAAAGGGCACCTCCATGACAGAGGAGGTACCCCTGAGGGCCTGCCCCACTAGGTAAGCCTATGCTGGAGCAGGGACTCCCCTAAAAGGACCGTGGCCCATGTGTACGCCCATAGCAGAGCTGAGAAAATTAGTAAGAAACACAGCAAAAAGAAATCGGTGTTTTCTCATCCTGACCTGTGCCACCTGTGACCTCACCAAAGGGACTGAGCCAAACATAGAATCATAGAATCGTCTAGGTTGGAAGGGACCTTAAAGATCATCTAGTCCAACCATCAACCTAACTCTGACAAAAAAATAAATAAGAAATAAGCAATAAAAAAAAAAAAAACCCAAACCAAAAAAACCCACTAAACCATATTCTTGAGGACCATGTCAACCCATCTTTTGAACACCTCCAGGGATGGTGCCTCAACCACTTCCCTGGGCACCCCATTCCAATGCTGGATAACCCTTTCTGTGAAGAAATTTTTCCTAATATCCAATCTAAACCTCCCCTGGCGCAACTTGAGGCCATTTCCCCTTGTCCTATCTCCTGTGACTTGGGAGACAAGACCGACCCCTGCTTCTCTACACCCCCCCTTCAGGTAGTTACTGAGTGCGATAAGGTCTCCCCTCAGCCTCCTCTTCTTCAGACTGAACAACCCCAGCTCCGTCAGCCTCTCCTCATAAGACTTACTCTCCAGACCCCTCACCAGCTTCGTTGCCCTTCTCTGGACCCGTTCCAGCACCTCAATGTCTTTTTTGTGGGAAGGGGCCCAAAACTGGACACAGCCCTCGAGGTGAGGCCTCACCAGTGCTGAGTACAGGGGAATGATCACCTCTCGGGCCCTACTCACACGCTGTTCCTGACACAGGCCAGGATACCATTGGCCTTCTTGGCCACCTGGGCACACTGCTGGCTCATGTTCAGCCGACAGTCGACCAACACCCCCAGGTCCTTTTCTGCCAGGCAGCTCCAGCCACTCTGCCCCCAGCCTGTAGTGCTGCATGGGCTTGTTGTGACCCAAGTGACCCGGCACTTGGCCTTGTTGAAACTCATCCTGTTGGTCTCAGCCCATCGATCCAGCCTGTCCAGATCCCTCTGCAAAGCCTCTCTACCCTCCAGCAGGTTGACACTGCCACCCAGCTTGGTGTCATCTGTGAACTTACTGAGGGTGCACTCGATCCCCTCATCCAGGTCATCGATAAAGATATTAAAGAGAACAGGTCCCAGTAATGAGCCCTGTGGGACACCACTTGTGACTGGACACCAACTGGATTTGACTCCATTCACCACAACTCTCTGAGCCCGGCCCTCCAGCCAGTTTTTAACCCAGTGGAGAGTATACCCATCTAAGCCATGAGCAGCCAGTTTCTCCAGGAGGCAGGTTCTATTCAGGCATTCAGTATCTCAGCCTTCTCCTCATCCTTTGTCACTACATTGCCTCCCATATCCAGTAGTGGATGGAGGCTGTCCCGAGTCCTCCTCTTGCTGCTAATATATTTATAGAATTTCTTTTTGTTGTTTTTAACATCCAAGGCCAGGTTCCGTTCAAGCCAGGCTTTGGCCTTTCTAATCTTTTCCCTACATAACTTTGCTACACCTTTATAATCTTCCTGAGTGGCCTGCTCTTTTTTCCAAAGGCCAAAAACTGTCTTTTTTTCCCCCACATGTAATGAAGGCAAGGGGAGTGGAGACTATGAAGGGTGTGGGAGAAATGTCTGAATTGAAGTTAAGCCCAGGGAAGGGGGAGGAAAGGTGTTTTCCCTAAGAGTTTGTCATATTTGTTTCTCAGTACCCAAATCAGCTTACATTAATTGGCAATGAATTAAAATAAGTTAAATTGCCTGAGTTGAGGCTGTTCTTGCTGTGACATCTCATAGCAGTAAACTATTGGATTTCCTCATGCAAAATATTCACACGGAGCCACACAGGGGCACAGATACTTAAATGTGTATTAAAGTACCATCACCCAGACATGTGTGTGATGTTTCATGTGTTCCAGGCAAATGTGAGCTTGCCGGAAATTTGGCTCACAGAGTCTGACACATTTCTCTTCCATGCAGTGTGGTGGTTTAAAAAAATCCCAGCGCTCTGGGATTTGCACACCTAGTTTCACAAATATTTTTAACTGAAAATAATGAACCCTCTCCTATTACTTCTAACTGGAGAAGTTGAACAAGGTTCTGTTTTTATCCCACAGTCATATAATAAAATTGTATTGATGGGACATTACACAGTCAAAGGACTCATAAAATTCCAGCAAAACATGCCAAGACAGGAATTTTCACAAACCTATAAAAACCTCATAATTCACTACACTGAACATGTTAGGAAACTAGTATTTGTAACTCGCATACTTGTAAGACACCTGGTATGTACCCCAGGTCCAGAAATACTGAAAAATAATCCATTTTAACTTATTCTGTTGAGATAACAATTTTTTCACGTTCATTTTTGTCTGAGTTCAGTTTTCTCCTATTCAAGTAAAGTCAACTTCCTCCTCAGCACTGCTGGCTGGAAGCCAAAGCAAGTAACTAAGGTCCATATTTCATGGTTATCACCCAGTGTTAGGCCAGCATGGACTATTAATGCATTTTCTCTCATCTTCTGTATATCACAGAGCATTAATTTTTGACAGACCACTCTATTAACAAATATAACTATTTTAGCTGAACCAGAATATTTGTGCTTTCACAAGACTAAACTCCTTTGTGTCTCTCATAGAATGGGAGGGGGGTCCAGAACATCATGGTGATGGACAAGATGAAGTATGCCCAGAAAATCCCAGCAGGTGAAACACACCACACTATTTAGAGAGAAAAACTCTCTCCTGGTTCTATTCAGACAGATGAGTAGGGAATTCCTTTCCAACCCCAGACCAAAAATAATTTGCATGTAAGCAAACCCCTTCCCAGCCAAGCACCAAAGAAGACACCGAAGAAAGAAAATTCCTTGGGCTCTCAGAAAGCATTATTTCTTATAATCTGGTGTCTCTTCTGTGGCTGAAGGCAGAAAAAAATCCAAACAAGCAAGCCAAAAGAAACCCATCTGGCTAATTGCACATCAAGGGAAAAAATCCTTCCCAACCCCATGAGGCTACAGAGCAGAGATCCCCAAAGCAGAATATTTTATTATAATCTTTGTCTTAATGCAGAGCTGCAAATGTCACACGCATGCTAGGTTCAGTGCAGACAAGTTTGATCTCCCAAACAAGCCAGCAAAGAGAAAGATGAAAGAGAGGTAATACACTGATTTGCAGATGTCAAGATACACATGGGGCTATAACTATCCAGTCCATAACTGCATTACAACACAACTAAAATACCTAATCTCATCAAACTTCTGCATCTGGTGTTGCTGGACACATGTGTGTGTTTTCTGAGTTGCCTTTTTTGTTTGTTTGTTTTTTGTTTTAAAAACTGGAAAAAACCCAAGGACCAAAAAACATCAGACTCTGTGTCAAAGCAGGTCAACATGAATTCCTGAAGGTCCTAGACCTTCAGCTAAAAGTAATCAAGCAGCCCAACTTTCTTGCTGTCACCAAAGTACCTTAAAAGTAGTAGTAGTAAATATTGTGGCTTTTGTACAAATCATACGTTATTTGTTGCGATTTTCTTAAAACAAGCATTTGTCAGAAACAGCAAATAAACAATTTAAATATATTTCTCAATAAAGGGTTGTTCTGGTAACTTAGCAGGATGCTTTTAGGGAGAATTAGTCACAGTAGATACTTCTAAATAACAAGAAAATAAAAGTGTATTTTAGACTGACTTACTGTTATAGATGACTTTCCTGCTGTGTTCCCCTGTTTGAGTAAGGACTTTGAGAGTTTCCTCTGAGAAACAATCTGCAGGAAAAAAAAAAAAAAAAAAAAAAGGAAAAAAATTTAGAATCCGTAGTAAATACATGGCTTATTGTGATTTCATCTTTATGTTGCCTTTTTTTGTGTGTGTATCAAGGTAGTATCTTAATCCACAATCAGAGTTAGCACAGTAAGACCACGACTAAGAAGAAAGATCTGCGGACAGGATGCAATGGAAAGACGAAGCAAGCAGATAGAGTGAAGCAGAATGGGAAGAATACAACTCACTGAGTTAAATAGACTAGTGGAAACCATGTCTCAGATTTTCCTCAACTATTGCCGTGATGGAAACAGCAGGACAGAAGTAAGATTTAAATTGACTTTAAAGACAGTAAGTGGGGAACTGTACACAGCAAATCTATCAGAGTTGTTTCTAAACGTCATTCATTTTTATAGGAAATTGAAGTCCATTTTAAAGAGATGGCATTTATTTTATTTCAAAATATCAGCAACTCTAAACTCAGGACAGAAGCAAGCAATCTGCCTCATAGGTTTAGTTCCAAAATTGTCTTCTTTGTTTATACCTAGAACTCAGCATTGCAAATGAACTTGTCCATTGACCAACTTATAAATGTAATTCAAATAAATGCTATCAGAGTGACATTGAAAAAATATGTTATTTCCCATATCAGCAATCATTAAATTCCCCTAATGATCTTGAAAAGTTTAAAACTAAACCTGTAAAAATAGTAGAAAATGAAAAAGCTTTAGAATAATGCATAATTAGTAAGATACAGTGACGTCCCAGTATATTAGGTCCCTCTTCTCTGTAAAGTTAACGCTGTATTAATTTATTTAATTTTAAATTGGAAAATGTAGAGAGATTCAGATGCTTAGAGACTCCAAGCACATCTGAGGAATC
The DNA here is from genome assembly GCF_001431845.1 of Calidris pugnax. NCBI lineage: Eukaryota > Metazoa > Chordata > Aves > Charadriiformes > Scolopacidae > Calidris > Calidris pugnax. Next base: position 294,872 of record NW_015090803.1, on the reverse strand, counting down.
ACAATTAACATTATTTTTAATGTGACAATACTATAGCAGGATCGTGCTGTGCAGATACTGAGCAAAAGATCACTTCCGCCCTGGGAAAAACCCTAACCTCTGGAATGTGGCTTTTATACTAGAAACAGTCCTTTCCTACATCCAGCATTACTTGGACAACTTCATCCAAATGGCTAATCTATAGCACTTAAAATAAAATGATCCACGAATAGATATCTTTGGCAAAATATGCAGAAAAATTGTTTATAACAGAGAGGCAATCATCAAGGGAAAAGAATGGCTCCAGGCCCTTTATTAGAGTCCTGGGTATCATATACATTTCAGCAATACAGCACATCAGTGGGTAACGGCCAGAGCCGGAGGAGTGTGAGTAATGCAAAGTCACAGCCAGGTGAAAAAAGGTGCTGTGAGACAGGAGTGAGTAGTATGTAAATTTTAGCCTAACATCACCATGAGGAAACATGTCTGTCCTGTCCATCAACTTGCTGAATTGATCAGAAAAGGAAAAGAAGGACCTCAGATTATCCTCAACTACTCTCATGACAGGGGCAGCAGGACAAAAGCAAGTTTAAAATGGGGTTTAAATGTGAGACAGGAGAGCCATCACACAGCTGGATCACAGGCCTGCCACAGGGCTGGACAGGACATGCAGAATCACTTTGTCCAGCTTCTCACTCCTAATGCAGGACCAGTTACACCTGGGTCATCTAAACCTGACAGATATGTGTCTGATCAGTTCCTAAAGATATCCAGAAGTAGAACGAAACACCCTCCTCTGGCAATTTATTATCGTAATCATTATCCTTACTGTAAATGTATTTTCCTAACAGCTAACCCAATTCTTTGCAGTTTAAGCCCATTATTTCTGTCTAATGCACCATGAATAAGTAAAACAATCTTTTTCCCTTCCTCTTTCAGGCAATCTTTATATCTGAAGATCAATATCAACTCTCCACAGTCGTTTTTAGACTACTAGAAGCCCAGTTTGTCCTATCTTTGCTTTTTGACTAAATTTTCTAGCCCTCAATCCATTCTCACTGCTCTCTGCTGAGCCCTCATGGACTAGCTCATATGCTAATCTTGGACATAATACTCCTGGTCTTTCCTACACAAGAAGACCCTCTCACGTCTTGCAAGCTATGCTGCTGATTCACTCCAAAATTGCATTTGACTTATTTTAAGACCACCATGACACTGTTAACTTATGTTCATTTTACGACCATTTCAGATTGCCATTTTTGCAGCTGGCTATTACTTACACTAATAATTTAACACTTGCCTGTTTTTGACTGCCTTCCATAAACCAGCCTGCTGCCATCATCTCACTCACTTTTCCAAATTAACTATTGGATTTCACCACTAGTATTGGTCAGTGGTAACAACAGACAGGGATACAGTTAAGATGACCAGTACAGTCAGGGTTTAGGTGTCCTTTATCTCCCTAGGATCTTGGGAAGATTGTTGCTGTGACCCCTTAAGTCACCCATACCTCTGTTTTCTTGTCTGCTAAATGGGTTCAAGAACAAATTGTTACACTTCTGTGAACTGTGAGATACAATTTAAAAAAACCTTTGAGATTCTCCAATGGGAGGTAATACAGAAATGCGACAGATTAGTCTTAGTATATAATTAAACTATGGGTTCTGTACCAACTGGACAATGAATTATGGCAGCTGGGGAACAGGGCCCATTTACCCCTAGGAACTCTCCCCCTTCCAGCAGATGTACAGACAACTTTGTAAAATAAAATAAGCTCTTCCACTAAAAGCTGTGGGTATTGTGTAGCAGAAACCTTTTCAGATATGTTACATATATATATATGAGATAGAACTTGGATGGGAACCTGTCCTTCAGCTAGCCTCCCTTAGAAAGAGCAGGACTTCTCTCCCTGATCTACCCAAATTCCTACAGCTCCCTTTGCTGCTTTGGAAAGCGTCCCAGCTATCACAAGGCATCAGGCAGACAGAAACCTGAAGCTTGGGAGCTCCCGTGCAGGTGGCACATAGAGGGCTCACAGTTCCAGAGAAGATAATTTATTCTGACATTCCCATTAGTAGATTGTATTAATAAGACTTGCTCTCTAAGCCATTAGCATCACTGTGACACAGTAAGCACTCTGCATATGTAAATAAGTGCATTTGGGTGCAACCATTTACCAGTTGTTAATTAAGTGGCCGGTAAAAAGAACCTTCCATCTGGCAACAATGTGCCAACATCATTGCCTCAAACTGTAATTAGTGACATAGGATCCGCAGACTATCATTGCAATCACTGTCAAGGAATCTGTTCTCCTTAGCAGGAAATTGTTCATGCACTGTACAAATCAGCTCTCATTGGTTACAAGAACCACTTCTAAAGAAGCTGCCATCCATTGTATATAATATTTACTATTATATATCAGTGTAAATCTTCTTCTGAACAGTATCATAAAAAGCATTTGCTGACCTGATTGCCAGATAACAAGTCCTAAACAACGATAACTCAAGGGCCTAGAAAGCATTTGTCTAAGTTCAGAGTTACAGAGACAGCTGAACTGGCAAAATGGCTTACAAGAAAGTAATTAACAACAGGTCTCCCATTTGTCAGAAGTCTTTGGTTTGACTCCTACTTGGAAAACTTGCAATTTAAAACTTCAACTTCATGGGAAAGGTGTTTTGTCCAAAACTGATGTGATGATGCACAGAAAGTAAATGTCTCTCTTCTTTCTAAAACACAGATAGTAGAATCCAGTTCAGCCCTAGTAAACCTCATTACCTTTCCAAAATGTGTTTTTTTCATGAATTTTTTATTAAAAGCATGACTTACCCATGAACAAATGGATGTAGAAATCTCTGTGATTTAAGAGGTGAGGCTAAAAGAGACTTAAGAAGTGAAGTTAAATTTATTTGTGGCTACAGCCACATATAAACTACTACCTAGTTCAGGTCTGAGACAGCCATATGTCCAATAATATGTATCATACAGAATATGTTTGAAAGAGGTGGGAATAGGAAAACCCATTGCTCTGTTTCAGAGAAAGAAAATATGCACATGAAATGATTCCTATTTATCAAATATGCAATCATCTCACCAGGACACCATTTTGACTGGATTTCTGGTTGGCAGTGCTAAAGGACATCATTTCTGTGATAAGACAGGGGTGGGATTTTCCCTTGAAGATGATTTTAATTTGCCTTACTACATACAAGCCCAAATAGGTTAAGGAGAGATCTGAACAGATGCTCTATATTGCTGTAATTATATCTTGATTCCCATGTTGCCATTTGATCCTATTTTCAATTTAAAATATAGAAAAGGTACTTTGCTTTTTTAGTTTTATTTTAAAAGCATGAACAGCTGCAACACTTTGGATAAAAGCACTCAGGCACTGACACCAGCTGTGTACAGTGCATTGCTCAGTAGTCACTAAGAGACGAGGACTCTGATGAAGGTTTGCTTTCTCCTCTGAGTCATGGCTAATCAGCACTGTGTTAAGTTGAGCTGTGAAATATAATGACCTATTTTACCTGGCTTGTTTAAGAATGTTTTAAAATCTATGTCATCCTTCCTTAACGAAATATAGGGATAACTTTCAAAAATATCATACAGAATTCCCAATCAAAATAATGAGAAAATGTCAATATGATTTTTTAACCTAGTGATTTAGCATTGGCAGGAACAGATAAATCCCATATATCGTACTAAAAAGTCCTGTTTACACTGACAGTTGGGACTGGTACAAGTTCTTTCAACAGCATTGATTCAATTTTGCAAGGTGCCACCCTGCGCTGGAGGCCTGATGGTCACATTCCATATTTCCTCTGGGATCAGAAAGCCGTGTGCTTTTTGTTTATTTACTTGCTTCAATTAAATTGACTTGTATAATATCTAGCTCAGGATATAACACTAATATTCGTTTGTTAAAGGCTTCTTGAAACTTCCATAGAAAAGGAGTTGTGTCCATAATCTATTTATGTGACACTTTGCTTTTGTCAACTCTTGTGACAGGGAACCACTGGTCTCTGATTTTGACAGAACCAAGGACTGGGCAATACTCTGCTTAGCAACATGGGAGAGTGTATGCAACTTAGCTTTGTGGTTACAAAACTAGAAGATTAGGACCATCTAAAATCACTCCTTCAATGTCTCAAATTCTTTATTCAGGCTGGCATCTTTTGCCCATTGGACTTTCTTACAGGAACTTCAAATTTAGTTATTTAGAAGCCAGGTAAGGCATAAATTTCCCTCCACAGCACACAACTTGAAGTCTCTGTATCTCTTCATTGCCAGCTGGGGTAGGCAACAACCATTTCCCAGCACCTCTATGTTAGTTCTTCTCCCAGATGTGTTAGTCCTTTTATATGGACTCGCATAGTTGCTTAACTTTCTTCTAGAGATCCAACTCTTTTCAGGACTGCAAAGAACACCTAGTCACATTTTACTGTCATTTTTCCCTTGATCCAAATGCCTTTTACACAGACTGAATCTTCACCACCAAATGCACTAACTTGCCCAGCTGGCAAGTGTGTGGCCTTTGGTGCCACAGACCACTCAACCTTGAGTCTGGAGAAGCAATCTCCCATCAAACAGTAGTGGTACAGCATGCCCTAGAACTGTGTTGATATATCAAGGAAAGAAAAGTAGCTATCATACTCTTTCTAACAATGTCCCTCTGAATCTTTCACCAACCCTTGCAAAAATCTGCAAATTCTTCTCTAGACATTTACCTGCCCTCTGGTGGATGTTCACCCCTGATCAGCTCCATAGCTTGACAGGGCTTCTAAATCAACAAGCACTACTTTCCTCATGTCCACTAGGCACTACTTCCATTTCTATATTTCCCAATTGCAGTTAACTACTCCTCTAGCTGCAGAATGACCACTGTAAGCTCTCAGGCTTGTCCACGGTTTTTGGCGTAATGTTAGCCCCTGCACCAGTGTCCAGCTTAAGCTCATGACCATTCCAGTTGGTTTTGGACTGCTAACCCATGTTCCTTTAGCTGTGATAATAGCTACTGGTCCTCCAGTGAACCTTTCCCAGCTAATCTTCTCATCTTTTTGCTTACACTGTGAATGCACTTCCCAAGTGCATATTTCACTCCACTATCAGCATCTTTTTTTAAACATGGCACTACTTTGTTTACAAAAGCCTGTACACCTCCCAGTGGTGATGCTTATGAGGCCAGCTAGGAAGCACATTCTGCCCGAACTGCATTTCTCTGTGATATAATGATTTACATTTTGCAGTACCACAGCTCTGCTTCCTCCTCCCTTCTTAGACTTTGGCAAGGTCTAATTCTGTGCCCTGCAGTTGTCTTTTCCAAGCATTTTGTCTCAGTTATGATTTGGTGTCTTAAGATGGGCTGTTAATGCCCTGAACTGACAAGACTGAGTCTGCAACTTTACATCAGCCTTCCATATTTGCATTTTGTTTTTCCCAATTTAGAAAAGTGAACAAACATATTCTTCAAAAGGGATTCTTCAAACTCCTGTAATACAATGTCGGTTGTCCTCCCCCACTTGAATTAACTAAGAGCTACTAAAACATTAAATGCTTCAAACCCCCTTTATAAAATGTCCGTTTCTATCTTACTGTCATCCTCTTTGCTCGCACCCCACTGCTTGGAGAGAGGGGATGAATGCTATTTAACCCTTCTTGAGCTGTCCTCCACGTTTTTGAGGAGGAATCACTGTGTTGCATCTTTCTGTCACTAGTTCGGGTTTTTTTTGCTTGTACCCTCTTGTGCTCAGTATTGCTTGAGTTCAAAAAGTGAGAGAAGTACTTGTGAAATTTCAGCCTCCAAGCCACCTGCTCAGCACTGCACAGCAACCTGTCTTTTTAAAACAACAGTTGATTTGAATGAGTTTTTCAGAGCCTCCCGAATTTACAGCTTTTTGAATTGTTTGTTGCCAAAGGTGCTAAAAGGCATAGCTGGCCTAACATAAAGTATCTTTTATCCAAGTTCTGTTCTGTTCCTTTCTTGACAAGCAATTCCATCTTGCCAAGTTGGGACAGAGATTTTAAACACATGCAATTGAAATTACTTGACTGTGTTTCCAAAATCATTTTTGTCCTTGGTGTATGGCAAGAGAAGGATTCTATGATATGTAAAACTCGGGACATCATATTAAAAGTATTTACTAGTTATGGTACATACTCTCTTAAGCTCTCCTCCTTGCATAAAAAGGAATAAAACCCTTAAAGCACCTAAAGTCTCCCAAATGAAGCACTATAATATTTTCATGACATTGCTGTAAGTGGAAAGAAACAAGCAGAGTGGCTAGACAAATGATTCAAGATTTAACATTTCTACAACGTATCTTGAAGCTTGTAAATTAAAATATGTGTGCTCTTGCTCTAATCCATTTAAGGCAGATACTGTACACTTCTAAACACCCACAAATAAAATGACAGACTTTAATAATTTTACCTGTGTGGGTAAATTACTGATCTAAGCAAGGACAGAAGAACTGAGGTAGCTGTGGCTTGGTGTAGAAACTGTCTCTCTGTCCTCATGCATTCATCTTTAGTCTGGTTTTTTACAAAGTAATATTTATATAACTCTGATGTGCTTGTGTCTGTCTTGCTATATATCCCCTAGCTCCTGGATCCACCAAATAATTTCCATGAATGGTCAAAAATGCATAAAGCATCCTGCATTTCAACATGAAAAGAGACCAGACAGAAAGGAGATGCCAGTGACATTACTACACCCTCATGAAAAACGGTTTTGGGAATGCGTTCCCCCCTTCACAGATACAAGAAATTCCTGCAAGAGAACAAGTTCAGATGTATATGTCCATAATGAAGGTAATGTCATTCTAGCTGCTGACAGAATTCTTGTTTCTTGGTAGAGCCAGTTTTATTGCTACAATCATCCTCCCTGTTCATATGATACTGTCTGTACCATGCTCAATACCCTTCAAGATTTCTTTAGTTCCCTATGGTATTGATCAGCTCACAGTCTATTTACAGCTGAATTACACCTCTCCCTGTCTTTGTTAAAGATCTGTACCTGAAAATAGTCAATCAAAACAGAACACTGAGGAAAAAAAAGATATCCCTATCACAAGAGGCAACAATGTTATTACAGGAAATAGCTTATTAATATCATAAAAAGTCTTTGAATTTAATTAGTATGTAGTGTGGCAGCCCTTCTATAATTACTCATAATAATAACTCACTATAATACCAAAATAAATTTTAAATTACTTTTCTAAAGACTGCTACAGTAATTCATACAACAAAGGTAAAGTATGTAAAAACAAAGCAGTACAAACTGTACAGGTAATTCCATTAACTTTGGCAAGATTCATCTAGAACTGAAAATCTTACAGCTTCAGTGATCATGCTGCAATGGCAAACCAAGAGCTTCCTGAGGATAACTGAGGGGTTTAAATGGTTAGCTAAAGTTAGAGAAGAGCGCTGCATTGATGATTTGCTTCTGCTCTGAGTCAACCCTGATAGAAAATTACATTCATATCTAATAAAATACATTATTCATCCCACTAATGAATTGAGCAACTTCATTTGCAGGAGATCAAAGGCCAAGTATTTAAAGGTATTTAGATACCTAAGGAGGCATACAGACATCTAATGAGATTTAGGAATTCAAATACCTTGAAAAAACTGGTCCTATGTCTTGTGCACCACAGAAGCAGTCAACAGTCTGTTAAACAAATATTCTCATGCAGACTATTTCAATTTAATTAGTTCAGGTGCAATCATGGCTCTTTTAGCCTTTCTCCAATTCAAGAGCAAGGGGATTTGCAATGGCTGAAACTGAGCTAATAATCAGTCAGCGTTTTCAAGTGCATAACCTGCTAATGGCATATATTATTAAAAGCACAAGAGAAACAATAATATTCATTACTGAGAAGGAAGATGTTCAATGTAATTTGTACACAAATGCATGTATGGGAAATATTAAATCTCTAAATAATACTGGAAAAGGTTCTTGGCAGCAAAAGATGTACATCTCTGCATTTTTCTTGTGGTACTAGTTGAGCAAGTAAGGGAGTTTCTGAATTATAACAATATTTTAACACTTCTGTAAACTAAAAGAAATCAAACAAGGAACGGAATCACAAATTTAAAAATGGCAAACACCAGATGTGGTAAATAATGGAAGAAAAGCCACAAAGGCTATTCCCACACTGCAGTGCTGGGATAGTTCACAGCATTTAAGAAATAATAATTTTACTGGTTCCTACAATTTAATGATGTTGCAGGCACAGCCGAGCAGTAATCAAGACATATCTTGACAACCTAAGTTTCTTTAGTTCCTGTAAGAAAATTATTATTCCCTGATTCAATTTTTGTGAGATCTTAAAGCTCAGGCTGAGACTTTCGGGTAACATTTCAGAGAAAAAAAAGGGTTCCTAAGTCACCCACCTGATACTTAATTCCTGTGTGGTTAAGAAGTTAACTTTGGCTATTGAAAAGTTTGAGTCCTTAATGTACTAAATGATGCCATTTTAATGCTTTATTAAGAATCCAAACCAGAACAATTTCAATAAGAGAGCATTAGAGAGGCTCAGAACACATGAAGGCACTAATACAAAACCAGAAAAGGTCTTGGGTTTGAGGTCTTGCAATCCCAGATGAAATCCCAATCATGAAAATTAGGCTATCAAATTTCTGACAATGTTCATCCCTCTAAGATTTTTTTCCAATTTTTTTTTTGATGGACAAAACCCCACAACCTACTAAAAAAAATAAAAATAATAATCTATCTCCTGCCCCACAATACACACAATCACAGTTTTTGTGAGCCACCAAAAAGCAAAGAACTACAAAAGCTCCATAGATTAAATGGGGATTCAGTAGGAAGTGATTAGTCGGAGTGCATGGAGTGCAATCACACCTTTCTTAGGGATGAGGAAGGGGAAAGGCAAAAACAAAGGAGAAAGAGAAGGAGAAGAATTTACTCTCCTTAGTTAAAGACAACATCAGTAAAACCACAACCAAGGATGAACTGATTCATAGCACCTCAAGGACCTACATGAAAGCAAGAGGTCACCTTTATACAGTAGTGCCCTAAAATGGCAGTTAAAATATTACTGCTTGTGATCTCACTGTTTATCACTATGGGTGATAAGACATATGGGTACCTCTGCTCGTGAGTGCTTGTGCAAAGAAGAGCAACTATTTAGAGTGAATCTAGTGGGGAGATGCAGAGCCTGACGGAGCATCCTACACCACTCCTGTTGTAATGGAAAGCACAGTGCCAAACCGCTGCTCTACCCCAACACTCCCACTCCAAAAGATGAGAGCTGTCATCTACAGCAGCACCTCGAGAAGGCTGCTATTACTCCCTTCCTCCCAAAGCAAGACCAGCTATGGTTAAATCTTTTTTTTGCTTACTTTCAATTTGCCAATTCAGGCTTTCTTTTGCCACTTGAAGGCTACCACAAGCATTTGTAAATGTTTCCACATGACGCAGGAGTGAGGGTTCATTATCCCTCTGCTTCTCTCTGGTCTTGACAGAGGTAGGCAAACACTAGGGACAGGAAATCATCACTATTGTCAGGATGGCAAAGCACTGGGACAAAGCCCAGAGAGGCTGTGAGATTTCCATCCTTTGGAGATATTAAAAATGGGACTGGACAAGCCCCTGAGGAATCGGCTTTAATCTGTTTTGAGGAGCAGATTGAACTAGAGACTCCAGAGGTCCTCTCTGACTTAAATTACTTCATGATTTGAACAGGAAGAGCACACATTCCCAAGTGTCTATGCTACCACCTTGAGTGACATTTCAAGTAAATCGCACTAAACTTTCTCTCCAATTTCAGCTTTCCATCAGGCTCAACTGAAACACACCCACTGTGCCATCACAGTTTAGTCTCCATGTCTAGCCTCACACAGGTTTCTCAACCAAATCTTCCTCAAAGTTATTTTATGTGGAATGAAATTATCCAGACTCAGGCCTAACACAAGAATTAACAGATTTTGTCAGAACAAGCTGGTTGCATGCTCAAATTCTGATAAGAAATGTCTTCCAGGAGAAATTCTGTGCACAGATACCTAAAATTCAGGTAAAAACTAGAAATGTTAACTTTGCTAGAATTCATCTGCTCTTTCCATAGCTATATTCCTAAACCAAGCCAGAGGTAAAACCCAAACAACTTCTTTCACAAACTTTCACAAACCTTTATCCATGTCTGGATAAAGGATGTTTCATGCTCTATTGTGTTTTAGAGGACAACACTGTTAAAAAAAAACAAAAGAAGTGTCCCATAATTTCACAAATATGCTTCAGATTTGGAATCATCTTTATGAGGTTACAAGCACAACATAGTATAGTTTCCTTGCTTAAGTAGTTACCATATGACTGCACAAATTCATCGTTAAAACCCAGTATTATTAGTTTTACACAGTTACTTAGAAATGAGCTGTAAAATGAAAAATAACAACAGATTTTAAAAAAGCATAGTTTTTAATTATGCACCTTAACATACCATTTAACAATGCCACTTTAAGTAATACAGCATGGACAGCTTAATTAGTTGGAGCATGGTACATTCTCTTGATGTAAAGTTCCTTAAGAAACTCTGTTTTATAAACTACATGTACCGTATTCTAACATGATGCTACTGAGAAAAATTTGATTGCACTTCCAACTTTAGTTGAATTAACTTTCAATTTTAGGGCTTTTTTGATCTGACTATCATTCTAATTGTACAGAATATATTTGTTAACATTCTGTAAATGGATACATTACCAGGACACTCTGAAGAAGCTGGGAGATTGGGATGTTAGAAGAGCCCTTTCTCAGTGGAAGAAACAGACTTTTGGTACATAAAAACACACCAAAAAATTCCCCCCAAGAAACCCTTGCACTAAACCTCTCCCTCAAACCCTTCATTTTGCTATTGTTTTAATTGAAAGGGCAACTTTTGAGCATGATGGACAAAACAACACACTTTAAGGAAATGTCTCTATCTAGTACATTGACATTTTCTTAATTACACTCAGCAGGTATCTATCCACAACCATTTGTCCTACTGTGTTTAAATACTGTTGCACATGAAATGCCTGTTAGTCTATCTACTCTTCACATCCAGGTATAACTGACTGCATGCCAAGATGCTGCTAACTACAGTAGTAGTTACAATAGTAACTACAGTAGTAGTTACTGTTACTAGCAGAGGCACAGAATTGGCTCGCCCTGTCAAGAGCAGTAGAAATAAATCTTGCTGAAAATCCAGGGGGATATCACTAGACAGTGTATGTTCAGGATATAACAGCCCACAAGTCATTGCCCCTGTCGCTCCCTTGGGACAAAGATTTATTACAGCATTTGGAAGGAGACTACTAATAATCGCGCCTTCCGAAGGAATGCATTTCTCCATCGTTCGCATCCAAGACCACAAATTTCCAATAAGCTTGTATCTATCGTGTAGGTTACATGTAGGATTTAGAGAGATCAGAAGAAAGAGAAAACTCACTTGTCTCTGTCAGCTTACTGTATTAACTATGCTATTGCCTTCCCCAGCATTTATTATTCCAACTAATTTTTTTTTAAGTAGGAGTATTACATGATTCAAGCAAAAATGCAGCTTTGTTACACATCTAAATGATCAACAAACAGGTACAGGTAGCAGTGAATCTCTTATAGATCAACTATTACCTAGAAGACAGCAATTAGCACATTTATGGGGGGATAGGGAGGGAATCAGTTTTTCAGACTATGCCTAAAAATCTACAGCCTTCCTAGATGCCTCGTATAAGACCTACTTGCAATGGGAAGTGAATTGATAGGCAGGCACAGCACACACTTTCACACAAATCCGTGCTTTATTCAGGCATTAAAATGATGGAGAGCAGCAAATTCATCTCAAGAAAAGCTATTATTATAATTAAGCTATTATTATAATTAAAAAAATACAGTAGTTACACTAAACAGCTAAGCATGAATGTAAGCTCCATATGTAGAGTCTGTGCTGTAGGATTTTCAGCACTGGACTCCTCATAGTGGCTTTGCTTGGATAACAATTCAGTCCTAACATTTTGGGGTTTAAAATCAGTTGAGGAATTATATGAAGTTAAAAAATTAGAAAGAACGGGACAACTGCCCACCCAAAAAAAAGTCTAAATACGAGATCAGAGGCCTCAAGGCCACATTACTGTGAACAGATTTCACCCTGTTAGTATTTTTTCTTGGTTACCATTAAAATTACACTGCAACCAACCCAGCTGTGTGCTATTTATAGAAACATTATAAAGACATTTATGCTACAGGCAGTGGCAATGACATTTTTTCCCTTTCATTTTCAAGGCAATTAAGCAAGAAGAACATTGTAATAACTTTTTTCTTTGTTTCTCATTCTCCTTAGTGTTATAGGATAGGTTATTTTCATTGATTAAGGCCACAAGAAGTCTGTCAAAAAGAACAGACTTTATTGTGCACTGTAGATATCCTAAATACCAATACCTTCCTGTTGAGCTTTAAGTCCATAAATACATGTATTTCATACCAATTCTCTCACTGAGAGGACTCTTTCAGCATGTTTGGTCTAATAGCCTTGGGGAGAAAAATGAAGGGATTCATGCATGGTGGGGCTGAGGGAGCAACAACAATAGGTGAGAAAATAGGAAATAAAAGCTTTACAGCATCTTCCATGCCGAGCTAACATGTTCAGGTTACAAACTTATGTGAAGCACTGCAAAGAATAACCCAAATGAAAGCACTGCCTGGTCTCATCACACAAGCTACCACAGAGTGGAGAGCAAATTTACACCCAGCTGAGTGAAACTGAGACCATCCTCAGCCTTGCCATTATGGACAGATCTGAGATCTGTGTTATGAGACTCTGCATAACAAAAAGTCTGCCAGTTAGAAATAAACTGACACCTGGGACACTTAAGCATGCTTCCAGTCAGCAATATAGGAATTTGTTGCAGATCTGGCTTTGACAACCTCTAGATATCGATCCTCTGGGTAGGACTCATCACTCTTAAATTTAGTCATCTAAAAAGTTAGGTATCTACTCTAAGCCAGCTGTCTAGACTCTCCTGATAACTGATGGGGAAAGACAGGTATCTCCTGAAGGCAATTTATCCTAATCTGTGATGGGTGTCTCAGGTGGAATGAATCAACTGCTGGAACTGTCTGTTTCTCTCTACTGAACCAAAGATGGGAATCAGAAGAGTAACTTAGTCTAGACACCTAACTTTTGGATGACTGAGAGCCAGGGAAATGAATCCAACCCAATCTCTCTATTTTCCACATCACCAGACACTATCCTGTGGGAGTAAAGTGCATTTGTAAACATTCCTTGGACTTGGAACTTGCTTTAACACCACGTAATGCCAGGAACTATAACTTTCTCCCAAATTGGTCTATTTCTCAACACTGCTGTAATGAGACTGGGCTTTTACTGTACAAGGCCAATCCCCGACAGTTTCCTATAACACTGGCTGACTTGAAGCTGTACTACAGCAGTAAATCAAATCAGCAGAAGTTCTTAATTACCCTGTTCAAAGCATCAATTAAGAATTTTGTCATGAATGACAAATCTCACCCATCAATCATTTAACAAAGCGTAGTATTTCACATACATAGAAACGACGAGAGACAAGGAGGAAAAATGACAGCGATACCTACTTGTCCAAGAGTGCACTCCATACCACCAAGAAAATCTGCTTCCTTCAGCCCGTTGTGATTGCTGCTGATGTCATGGACTTCAAACCGCAACCGCTGCACCTCTTCGAAATAGAAGTCCACCGTGAACAGCTTGGAGAAGACAGGATTTATACAGGTTCGAATCACTTCTGTCCTGTCAACCTGCCAAATGGAAGAGAGGTCATATGAGTGGTTTCTCTTTCTGCCAGTGATGGACTACAATGAAATCCTCAAATACAATTTGCTCATTATCAGGACTGCCAGCTGTGACTGCGGCCACAGACACTACCATTTGTATGGGCGGCAGCTGGCCACATGCACAAGATAAGGCCAACTCCCCTTGCTTTTCTCCCTTCTGGCAAGTCTTTGGCAAGTATTGGCACAGTCTGCAGCCTCCTTTGCAGGGTGAGCAATGATTGTCCCCTGTTGGGTATACTAGATCAGTCAGGTGGCAGTCAGGAGCTGTGCAGAGGCAAAATGACAGTCTTACAGAAGACTAATAACAGGGAAATTAACTAGAGAATAACTATAGAATTTACATCTCCAGCAGTACCCATCCATCACTACAAAACAGCAGCAGAACGATACAGTTTTATCAAACTAAATGGAAAAGCAAGCAAAAACCCCAGTAATTACTCATTTTGGACAACTTGCATGATTAAAGAGTGGAGAACTGGATCTACAGCAAACAACTTTTCTTAAAAATATATCAATTTTTCTACTTCGCTAAATTGCATTACAAGAATCTGATGGATTATACGCTGCTTGTTACAACCTCTGAACCTTACAACTGCTAGAGAAACACTCCAAATCTAAATTGATATTTCAAAAAAGTGCTCATAGAGCGTTCTCTTGTTCTCTTAAAACATAGTGCTTGGGTTTCCTGTTTTGAAGTGTGCCTTTGCTACTTTTCATGATGATGTATTATTGGTGACACCATAAGCAAAGAAGCAATTTCCTATTTTCCACTCTCTTTGCTCTGGCACAGAAAAAAAACCTAATAATTTTGTAAGATTAAAGGAACTGATCCTAAAATGAAGCAGGACTTGGGCACGTCAGTCACTAGACAGGAGGTGGCTGGTGTGCCATGGAACAGACAAATTAAATTGCTCAGAGGAAAAGTGATGAGATCCTTTGTCTGATTCCTGATCAGGAACATCTGTTGTGCAAAAAATGACAGCCACTTGCTTCACTTTTCAGAGTTTATAATGCATTAGCCTTGCTAGTAGTTATCGGCAAGGACACTAAGAGTCAAGCAAATCAAAAGCAGGGGAAAAAAAAATGATCAGTTTGTGGTAGCACAGATTTATTTTAGTGCTCATCAAAGGTGTCAGATTGACAGCTCTAACAGCTAAAATCCTTTCGTTAATCATCAAACAGATGCTACCAGTCATGGAACAGATGCAAACCAGTGCTACCATTGCTGTCTCCTCACACAGCTGTGTCAATGTGCTCTGACTATGCTGAGACCATCACAAAAAGGAAAGCAGCCTTACTTACAAATTCAATTCTTAACCTCTTTCTTAGACTAGCTAAAAATGATGGTTTTGATAACAGTAATGCAAAGCATAATAAGGAAAACATAACTGAGAAAGGATATCAGCTACCTTCATTCAGGTGCTTAGCCCATCAATTTTTTGATCTCCACTTGCAATCTATGTGACTTGAAACCACTATTACTGCTACAACGTGAAATACTTCCTGTGTCAGATTACCAGTCAGTTCAATGGGATGTCCCAGAGATCTCTTCTAAGTGGAAAGTGATTTGATCCACTTGCAAAAGAACTGTCATTTCGTGAAAGAGCGCATCAGCAGATCCAATAATCAAAACATTTAAACTATCAATTTAAAAATCTTTCTTCATAGCCGCAGCAATCTCCTAAACTCATTCCTTGTAAGTGTACAAACTGTTAATTTAATGGCGTCATTTTAATTGTTTCATTGGTACAGCAGATCTCCTTGGGCAGTAACTGAAGTTTCTCTGTTATTGTTTCTCCTCATCTTGACTTTGCCCCTGGAATGTGGGAAATGGTTCTCCACTATGAAATGCAGCAAGATTTACACGTGCTCAACATAGGTTAAATACATGACTGCTTAAGGAAGTGAAATGCCTAAAAATGGAGGCACAGGTCTGCACACAGGGACATTAAGAATTTTAGTCTCACATAGCAATAAGACATTGTTTGCTTTTTCCAGCCTGTGATTGACTGACATCCTTCCCTTGACAGACACAGTGCTGAAATGTAGCCATTTCACTGAATTTCCCCAGTCTTCTCACATTATTGAGATGATACATCAAGCCAGCATGTCAGAGCACGGGATTACGTGAGAAAAATCCATATCAAAAGAAGCACTGCCAGCAGCTCCCACAAGAGATATGAAATTCTTCATGCCCCTCTCAGCAGCGTGCAGTCCCATTAGTCTACCTTGTCTCAGGTCTGCTGTGTCAGCATATTTTAGTTATCCTATTCCTTGGCTAGAAAGTCCAGCAGGGTCTAAGCACTGACAACCAGCTGAAGTGACTCATGATGAAGAAGCAGTAGTGAATGGAACAGTTCAATAAATTCACTAACTCATGGAACGCTCTAGGTTAAAAGATGCTATATGAACATAAGGCAAAATCTCCATCTGACTTCTGCCACTTACCAGAGGCCATTCTTTCTTGAGTATTCCTGCTCTCATATTCAACTGTGAAGCTTTAATGCTCTCTTGAGAAATGCTGGATGAGCGTGAAACCTTAATGAAAACTGGTAAGACTACTATTGCTAGGTACAGTTTCATGGATAATTAAGGAAGTCATGATCTACAGTGCTACAGATACTTTAAAAAACCAAAACCAAAACCAAATAAGTTGATTCAGTTTTGACCACAACTTATCCCAATACCTGCAGGGCCTGTTTCATTTCAAGCAAAATCTGGTGACGTGTTCCATGCTAACTCAATACACAGGTCCATAGCAGTTTGACAAGATGTTGACCTCATGCCATATGCCCTTAATCCAGTTGTCACCCAAAATCAGTAACAGCACTTCCACTTGCATGGATAATGAAGGTTCAAATGCTTAAAGAAAATACAGTTGGGCTTTGCCCACTTCATCAACTGAACATTCAGAAAGTTAGGACTTCTCAGTTTGAGTGTTCTCCAAAGCACAACAAAGAACATCAGCAACTACATTAATCTCCATTATTTTTGCAGAAGAGAGCTTTTAAGTCCAACAACAGCATGTTATAAGCAGGTGGAACTTACGCTTTTGGTCTTGTTAGAGAAAACACCAAACTCTTGGGCAACCTAATCCTGAAGGCAGATTTCTCAACAGGACATGGACAGGGGTCATGCCCACAGCTTTAAGATTTGCTGATGCCTGACAAATGAGCCATCTGTTCTTGCTGGACTTTGCTAGAACAAGGAATTTCTCCAATTTATTAAAGCAAAATGAATTTTCAAAATAAGCAACTGACAGCTACATGCACCTTTGGACTGTGTCAACAGTTAAAATTGACCTTAAGAAGAGTGGTGCTTCAGTTGACACTGCAATCTGAACATCTGCTTCATGGTACAGCTTTACCTCCACTATCCCTTCAAGGACAATTTATACAGAGAAAAGGACTTGGATCTTCCCCTCCTGGGATGGACTCATGCTGCTTTCCCTCTTCATCTCTTTAGGACCTTGTCACTCCACAGAAGGTGGCACCCTGCTGAGCAGCCAGGATTACTTGGCAGGCCCATCTGGATGTAGCCACCCTGTGAGCTTCCCCTTGGGGAGCTATGAATGACACACAAACACCAAAGTAGGCCTCCACAGCATAAAGCGCCATCTTAACAGCAGGAATTAAAATATAGAAAAGGACCTCTTGCTTTGGGCCTTCTGAATCCTCCTGTCAAACCCAGAGGAAGCTGGAAGCTAGGTTTGAAAGTTGTTTTCTCTCTGCACTGTTCACGGTGGATAGACAGCTAGCAGAAATGTTTGCCTGCTTTCCTGTTGACCCACCATCACTGCTGAAGAACTGCAAAACTGCCTTTGCAGTCAGATAGCAGCAAATTAAAGGAGGCTCAAAAACCAGATGAACAAATACCAAAATTCAGACTTCTTACGTTGTTTGCATCTTTTGTCTTTGAGCTGCTGTAAAGATGATTCTGATTCTATTGCATGTACAAGGATGAACAAGGATTAGGTAGAAGCTCACTGTCACCTGGTATCTGAGGTTTTCAAGTAATCATAAACACAGATTTCTCAGCATACCCTAAGAAACCAGAGAAGCAGTGAATTATCCACAGGATCCAAATATCTGCACTTCATGGCCACACTTCAGCATTTCACATGGATCAGCTTCATGGAGAACTCACTGTCCCACACAGATAACTGGTACCTATCTGCTCTCCACTCTGTTTCTAGCAAACATAGAATCAAAGTATGGTTAACTAACATGTAACTAGCACAAAACCAACAAATTTTCATTGGCTGTTACTTGACATCTTTGATGCAAAGAGCAGCCAACAGTCAAAGGGCCATGGAGAATCCACTGTCTTCTCACCAAAAGGACATTTCTTTGGGGGAAATTTTAACCGTGCTCATGAAACAGCAAGTGAGTGCTATAGGCAGCAATGGTACATCTGCCTCATGAACTAAGCAAAATCTTTGGTCTAGAGAACTATGGTCTGGTGCTGCATTTCCTTAACTGTTTTCAAAAAAATAGTTGAAAAGCTGCAAACATGCAAATTCTATTAATTAGAGAGCGGGTGCCACTATTCAACCCAAAGCATGTTTTTCTGTGGCTGTTACATTTTTAGCAATTTCTTAGAACAACATATAAACCCACTGTTCCCCATGCATTTTAGGGGCCAACAAGGGTAAACCAACAGGCTGTATTTTTGGTAGAGTCATTATAAAATGCTGATTAAATCTAGAAAAATCACATTTGTCAGTTGAGATGACAAAATGTACAGAGGTGAAGGGGTAAGATTATTTTTAGGTCATCTGAATTTTAACAAGATTGAAAATTTCCATGATACGGTACCTTACATGAAAATTTGATACCAAGCAGAAAGCAATTTACACTTTGCTTGGCAGCTCCTGAGGAAGTTATTAATAATTATTTTTTTTTATTATTAACATTGCTTTCACACCATTATATCTCTATCCCATAAATGCAAAGTCATTGCAAAAGTCACCCTAATTTATAGCCCCAGTTTTCAGTTTAATTGATGTTTGAAAACAGTCAGAAGAAACCTATAGGTCCTTAGCTCTTTTTGAGTTATAAAGCTCACAGAAAAGCACAATCTTGCCAACATTGGGAAAAAACTTTTGGATGCAGGTTGGCTGGAAGAGAAGCATTTAACGTGAATGGTCTGGAAATCATCTGCAAGTAGTTTCTTTCATTTATGTGATATGAATATTAGATAGCTTGTAAACCTCCAAGTCACAACCATGAAGACCTGCTTTCAAGCACCAGAAAAACTAATACATATAAACAGCCCAGGCCTCAAGGGGCTCCAGTCTAAACAATTTTATTATTTCTTAGTTTAAAAGTTCTTCATTAAGAAGGCCCACTTCTCTGTTCAGGGCCACTGACTGTCCTCTGCTTGATTACTTTTACTTTCTCAGTTACTTTTCATTGCTCTGAAGCAGGAAACAGATAGATTATAACTTCTTTGAGAAGTTCTTAGATGAAGTTTGCCTTATATGCTCATAGCTTTTAAAAGAAGAGAGAAATATGATTGCTGATAACTGTTGGCATATACTTTATCTCATCCACTCAGAAAGAAAATATGATATAGTTACAATAGCCACCTCACAGACAGGCACTCAAGGACCTACACTGAGCCTTGGCAGACTCCCAGCCAGTATGGATTTCCAAGCCTTATATGAGAAACCCCAAGCTCTCGCTGTTAGAAAGCCTGCCAAAACTGCGGGTGCAATACAGGCTAACTACTAGTGGCAGGCACATCTTGGTAACATTATTCAGGAGCTGAACAGAGAGATGATTTCAGCTGCATGGGCAAGAGTGATGCTCAATCCCCCATATGAAGAAAGCAGGACCTAAACTGATTGGGAACCCTTGTACCAAGGGAATCCCCAGTTTTCTGGAACAAAAGAGATCTCTGGGGAAGCTGCAACAGCATCCTTTCACTTTAGGACCATGTACAGTTGTTGTCATTTACCTCCTTGATAAGTCTAGGCTTTCTAGATTGCACAAAGACACTGGAAAGTACAAAGGCATCCCTCCCACTCACTGTCATTTAGGAAAGCTCAGATAAGAGAGAAAAAAAGCAAGTGCTCAACTAATGCATTAATGCACAGTCACACCGTACCTGAATGCACTAGATACCTGCTTTTAGTTTGCTCTCCTCTGGAAAGAAATGCTTTAATTTCATTCAAATAGTTCTGGGAGTTAGAGGACACCATGTTTTCTCAGTCTAATGTTATGAAATCCAAATCTTTTGGGTTGGAGCGATAATTTTTAGTCACTGTATGGACTGCAATGAATGCAAACAGACTAAAATTGTAATTTGTTGGGAGAATTTCATGTAATCCCTTCGGATCTCTAATTGCTTTTCTGCTAATATTGCTGATGCTGG
The DNA here is from genome assembly GCF_001431845.1 of Calidris pugnax. NCBI lineage: Eukaryota > Metazoa > Chordata > Aves > Charadriiformes > Scolopacidae > Calidris > Calidris pugnax. The sequence continues at coordinate 274,690 of NW_015090803.1, read as the reverse complement.
GAGACCTGTTCTGCTGTAACTCTGTGAAAGTTTTAGTCGGATGACATTGAAGCAATTTGGGTAGATTCTGATCCACTATTTCCTACTGACAATATTTTTAAAAAAACCCTCCCAAATAACAAAATAAAACCAGGTAAAATATTAAAAACACCATATACAAAATATTAAAATGTTAGTATTAATTAAGTTCTATTAATATATTAATGTATAATATTAAAATATTAAAATGCTTAAAATATTAAATCACACATAAAATATTTTTTACATTTTTTTACAAAGGACTAAAAGGCTAATTTGGTCTAGTGGTAAACGGCAAAGTATCTAGTTTATACACACATGGTAAAAAAACTACACAAAGCCGTAGCTGTATCACGCAGTTGTATCACAGGGGATGAGTCACACCTATTGTGCTCCTAGAAGTACAGAGATGGTCAGGCATTTTCCAGGGAAAGAATGCGTCACTGTAACACGAACTTAGGTTAAACAAGATGTCTAGAGGCTTTGTCAGCCACAGAGATTTGATGAAACTTTGGCATGAAAGGGTTTGAAAATAACCCAGATGCTCCTCCTGGACATCAGAGGTTCAGACCAAGATCTCTGCTCTGTCTGATTCAGACCAGAAACACTAACTTTTGTCCCTCACACCACCAGTGACCATCTTAGCCATGAGGCTACTGACTATTTCACATGGCTCCCCCTGTGTTCTGTTTTCCATAAATTATAAAATACTCACTGTCCCAGAGAAGCAGACTGCATGTCCCATTTCCCACCACGTGACTACAGCTCTCCTGACCATAAGAAATGGCCTTAAAATGACACATAGAGTCTTCAGGTTGCTTGACACATGAACGCAGTGCCATAGTGTTGGTGGTTGGGGGAACGCCGGCCGACCCCCAGCACCAGCACCAGTCCCACCACGTGGTGCATAAGGCCAGGAAGGGTCACCAGGACCCCGTCACAGCAGTGCCTCTGGGTCATGCTCTGCTCATGTAAAAGTGAGTCCCAAATGTGTGCACACACATCGCTTGCTAATCCTCCACCACACACATCGCTTGCGAATCCTCCACCCATCCCAGCTTCTTGAATTGTCACTGTCTCAGCTCAGCTGCTGGCGCTGGCTCATTAAGGGGAAGCACCAACAGGCAGAGGGGCTGGAGAACTCCTGAACCGAGACCAGCTCCCCAGGAAAACTCCTCTCCCAGAGAGGAGGAAACCCCAGACTGTGTCATCTGCAAAGGCTTTCACATCCTGCCCGGCCAGTGCAGGCTCAGGGGTGATACGAAAAATACAGATGGCAATTTTAATTTGCCTCCTGTGAATTATCATTCATAATATCAAAGAACTCCAGCCCTGAAATCTCAACTGAGGATAAGCATAAATGCTGCAGCTTTTCTGAGCCTAATTGCAGAACTTCTTCTGCACGTAAACACTTTAAAACATGAGGCTTTTTCCCCGCTATTGACCTTGGGTTACAAAGGACGATACTCCTTGTACCAGCCGCTGCACTGTGAATATTGAAGCCAGATTTGAAGAGCCAGTTGCAGAACATTTCAGTGAACCTGAAAAGCACAATTTCTCTTTAGAGCTCATCATTAACACACCGTAAATTAAGGTCTTTCCAATGAACAATGATTAAGTGGACTGAACACTGAGAGGACCACGATAACTTTAGCAAGATAGCAATAACTGGCTTGTGTAGAAGATATTTTACATTTTCTTACATTTAATATGGGAACACTTTCTGAATTTTTGTGTGTAATATCTTGAGTTCTGCTAGAGATCAGAAGGACAAGTCTGAAGAGAGACCATCGCTTCAGGTACACATAAAAGACTTGGGCAACTTTTTCACAAGCAACTGAACTTCCAGCACAAGGATTTCACCCCACCTGGAGCCTCCAGAGTAGGTTTCACTGGGTGCTCAGGGATCTCTTGTCTTTTGGCCCCTTGTTTTATCACTGCCCTAGGCAGTGCTCATGCCTTGGCAGAGAAGATTCAGCAAGTCCTTTCATCTGTATTCCTGCTTAAGCCATGAAGATGTCCTTATAATAAGCTACAAGCTATCAGTCAGAGGTGACCTAACACAATAAATACCATCTCGAGCATCCAAAAATTTAGACTTACATTTCCAAATAACTAGTTGCTTTAAAGCCTTGACTTTGATAACAATAATTATCATTTTACCTAACTTGAGGTACACACAGTACACTGGAGTGTAACATCAGTCTGTGAGACAGAGCCAGCCCTCCCCAATGGCAGCTACCACTTAGTGTAAGTGATATGCCAGACCTTTGATACTCTTCATCAGCTGAGAAGAGCATATGGCTCCATCTCCATACAGAAGGCTCTGCACTGATGACATGATGTGATCATAGTGTCATTGACAGATTTTCCAAAGGTGCCTAAGAAACCCTCCATTTTAATCTCCAAAATCTGTTTGCTCCCCTTCCAGAAGTATTTTGAGCAGATTTCTGTTCAATGTAAATCACCACTGTCCCTCTGATTTTACTGTCAGCTGCCACGTACAGCAAATTACACAGGTCAAGAGCTGCCTTTCTGCATTAACAACTGGCTGAAATGGATTAGCATGAGCTAAAGTTTTAAAAAAAAGATTGAGCCCCCCCACCCCCCCACACTCTCCTAGTGAGGAAGCCCAAACAACTCCTAGAGGCTACATGTGCACAAGGCCAGCAGCTGCATGAGATGACATTCTGGAGGCCACCCCTTCCATCGTGACCATGGCCATGGACTGAGTTGTGTTTTGGAGCAGGCAGCAATAAGAGGACTGCACTCTCGTCTCCTGCGGAGTCGTTAAACAGAGTCAAGCAATGATTATGCTACTCCCGCTAGAGGGTTCAGACAGTAAATGGAATTACGTCAAAGCCCTTTATCTTATTCTGGTAAGACCTTCAGAGCCTTAAAAATCATACAAAATTGGCAGCTCTAGAAACTTTGGTATTAAAGAGTGCTTCTTCTGAGGTAGTCAACACATCCTGACCCAGCCATTAAGTACCACAGAAGGACTTCATAGACATCGCTCGGTGGCAGGAGAAACACATGTGCTGTGCTCCCCGCATATTTAACAAGCACTCAGCAAGCATCAACACAAGTGGATAACGACCTGCATCAACTCATGGGATAAGGTGCCGTAACCCACTCAGATGTGATTACACTGGCATAGAACAAAAGAGAATTCATTTTTTCACTAAAAACTCTTGAATGATACGTCAAAGCTGAGCCCTGAAGCTGGATGCTAAATCCTCCTTTACTTTATATCCCAAATAGAGCCCAGATATTCAAAGACTATGACGACTGCCATTTATTATTCCCCAACCTTCATTTGATGTTGAGAGCTTCAGTTTGATCTTCTTAATTTGCATGTCCCTGAGGACACAGGCTTTTTGTAGAGAACAAGACTGATCCTTCAACATGGCAACAAAAATATTCACATATTATACCATTTAGCTCCTCTCTTAACTATCCCCAAAATGCTAGTGAGCAGTGCGGTGCCTGGCAGCAGTCTGGAAGTGAGAGCACTAAGCAGCCATTTGAAAGCTCTTCAGCCATATATTCTCCCTACAGTTTCCCCCCACAGATTGGAAAAGTAAGCCTTGGGAATAAGTTCTTTACTTTACAAGGGAAATCTGCTTTGAATATTCTCTTCATTCACAATGTAATGCACAACCTTGTCTACATGACAGCAACAAAACAATGCTACAACATTACTGGGTTTTGGAATATGATTTAAAATGTGCCAAGTGCCAGAAGATTGCTTTTTTCATATGCCATTGCTTGGTGTGCTGGTTTTGGCTGGAGTGGAGTTAATTTTCTTCACAGTTGCTAGTACAGGGCTGTGTTCTGTGCCAGAAGATTGCTTTTTTCATATGCCATTGCTTGGTGTGCTGGTTTTGGCTGGAGTGGAGTTAATTTTCTTCACAGTTGCTAGTACAGGGCTGTGTTCTGGGTTTGTGCTGGAAACAGAGTTGATTATATAGGGATGTTTTAGTTGCTGCTGGGCAGTGCTTATGCAGAGTCAAGACCTTTTCTGCTCTTCACACCACCCCACCAGCGAGCAGGCTGAGGTGAACAAGAAGTTGGGAGGAGACACAGCCTGGACAGCTGACCTCAACTGACCAAAGGGATATTCCATGCTATATGATGTCGTGCTCAGCTGGGGGAAGGAGGAGGAAATGGGGAGACATTCGGAGTTATGGCATTTGTCTTACCAAACAACTGTTTCACATGATGGAGCCCTGCTTTCCTGAAGACAGATGAACACTTGCCTGCAGATGGGAAGTATTGAATTAATTCCTTCTTTTGCTTTGCTTGTGTGCACATCTTTTTCATTGCCTTTTTAACTGTCTTTATCTCATCCTATGAGTTTTCTCACTCTTCTCTTGCGATTGTCTCCTCCATCTCACCAAGGGTGGACTGAACATGCAGCTGTGTGACACTTAGTTGCTGGTAAGGGTTAAGCCACAACACTTCAGAATTCTCAGTTCATCACCAGAATACTGTACTCACACAATTAGATTATGCTATAGCATTGGGCTACAAAGAAATGAACTTACTCTAATCAGGATGCAAATTATTTACTTCCTAATTCCATCTTTCATTATTCCAGAACTGACTTTCAGAATTAATTTTTCAGCCACTTTCAGGTAATCTCACATCCTAGGCTTCCACAGCAATTACAGACATGTTTCTTCTTTGCCTGCTGCCCTGGAGGGCAAGAGACTTAGAAGCTGGAAAAACATATTGTAGTGCCAGCCCATTCAAACAAAAATGTAGATGCTTGCTGGTGTTGAGCAGCAATTAAGGCTGAAAAGAGGCCTTTGGATGAGTGCTTGGCATCACAGAATTGATAAGGAGAGAAATGTGGCCTCATACCATTTCTCAGAATGGAGAAAAATTAAGTGATGGGATGATCCTTTGCTCACCAAGTATCAGTGGGACTACATTATACTAAGTAGGAAATCCACACTGCTTCAGTAATTTGCTCTTTAATTAACTGACTCTAAGTAGTGATTTGATAATTTATTTATACCGAGAAAGATCTCCTGCTTCATACACTCAGGTAAGTTAAGCATAACTAATATGGATTCTCATATGGGTTAATGAATTATGTCAATTGATACAGGCCTAGTCAAGTTGCTAGTTTAAGAAATTCATTTGCTAATGAAGTGCACATAATTAAAGATTTATTAATTTACTTTTAATGTTGTAATTCAACTGCTAAATCAATTATATCATCAAGGCATTAGCAGCAGGAAGGCAATGCACTGTTAAGCAAGACAGATACACACTACTTTACCAGGCTTTCCTGAATTCCTATACCAGAAGCAACAATTTACAAGGCTCATTACAACCAGCTGGAGTCTTCCTAAACAACTAGGGAATTTGAACTATGTGTTCAAACAACTGCCTAGAAAAACAGCTGATTTCTTGTGACTCATGTCCATTTTAAGCAACTCTCATTCTTTCTTTTCTTTGCCACATGCATCTTGCTAAGCTTGTCAATGGGCTTGCCATTTGCTGAAACCATAGCAGCCTAATAGCTTGATCCACTACACAGTAACAGCAGCGGAAGCCTTTCTGGGAACTGCTACAAATACCAGGAAAAGTGAATATAACATTATTTGTCTTTCAGCACAATTACACCCACAAGAACACATTCTGGCATTGAATAGCGCACAACTAACTGATTAGAAGTAGAGAGCAAGTTTAGCTGACCTGTATTATAGTTTTGGGGACGGCATCCTATCAGACTCCTGACTCAGGGGCTGTTTGGTTTGCACGACTATTGAAGGATCTCAGTGAGTTATGTCTTCTGTATTTATTTGAGAAAAATTCCAAAATGATTTCTGGAAAACAAAAGCCTTGTAATCAAGCCTGCTGCACATCCATGCTACCCAAAGATATATAAGCTTAATCTGACAGGACCACAATCTTCCCTTTCCTGAGAATGACTGCAGCCAGGAATATGCTACATACAGGGATCTTTTTTTACTTAATCTGACTTGCCCACACAACCACTTTGTGCAATAAGCAGCCCAAAGCTGCTTCCTGTAATGGCTGCAGGCTCTCCTGGAAAGTGTTATGACTTTCAGTTGCTTGTAAACAATATGCCTGATATGTCCACATACATCAGACACATACAGCAAACATGCACATCAGTCCCGCTTACATTCGCTGTGATTTATAAAACTGGTTGGTATATGCATAGCTGTGAAGCAGATTCATGTGCAGAGCGCACCAAATCCACCTCTGGTATGCCTCTTGGCAACAGCAGGGATGCTAAGTGCTGACTTTTTCAACTAATGAGCACAAGATTTGATCATAAAAGACAAGTGTTAGTTTTGTGGGTACTTGTATTAACCGAAAGTAGTCCATGTATCTTCTCCTATTTCCTACTATCATGTTCTACATATTGTAATTACAGGCTTGTTGCTGTAAGTTATACATGCTCCATTATGATTCACAGAATCACAGAATGGATAGAGTTGGAAAGGATCATAAAGATCATGGAGTTGGGACACCTTCCACTAGAGCAGGTGGCTCAAAGCCCCATCCAGCCTGGCCTTGAACACCTCCAGGGATGGGGCAGCCACAGCTTCTCTGGGCAACCTGTTCCAATGTCTCACCACCCTCACAGGAAAGAATTTCCTTCTAGTATCTAATCTAAATCTCAGAAGTTCCAGCACCTTGCTATTTGAGGCCATAGAGACAGAAAAATTTGGAAGTTCCCTTGTGCACAGGAGAGCTCTGAGCTCAGAAAGAAGGTTTTCCTCATCTGGGATATAGACTCTTCAGCAGCTGATTTGCTCATTTATCAGGTGCTTTACCAGAAGCAAAACAGTACACAGAATTATGTTATCGCTTAGTAAAATAAGTCTGAATTCCTTCAAAAATTCATCTGCTGTAAAGAAAAAAAATATGGCAGTTACCCCTGGCTTTGCAAGAGCACCCTAATTATATCAATTAATTAAATACATCATTCCATGTCAGAAGGTGTTTTCATTATTCTTGGTTCAATAGATTCTAATGTTATTCAGCAATGTTTTTACAGTGGTCCCTCAATTTTTGACTTTTTTTCCAAACTTCACTTCTGTGTCGTTACAATTAACCAATTTCCCATCTCTGCACATTCTCTCTCTTTATTTCCCAACTAATCTCATTGTCCTTCAGATCTGTTAGTCAGAGCTATTATTACTTCCCACTTCATAGCACAGACTTCAGATGTGCAATACAGAGGCAAATCAGGCCCTAGACCAGCAATGAGCTAATTAAATCTTTACTTAGTAACTCAATCTGAAAAGGTGGTAATAATTCCACGGCTCGAACAAAATTCACCTCAAGGTTTTCCTGTTAGATTGAGGCAGAAAACTTAAGAAAACGTAAGTCTAATAATAGCACGAAGAGCCTAAAACAAGGTATATTCAATCAGAGTGAAATTATACCTGCCAAATTCTGTCTTCATCTCCTTACAGCACACCAGAAGGGGAAGGGAGTTCAGGTTATGAAGGGTGCATAAGAAGTCACTGACTACTTTAAAGAAGAACCATTTCATCATGTAGACTCTGTATATTCCACTGTGAGATATTTCAGCCCTGGAATTTAGGGGTTTTAACTTACAACCAAACAGCCACCAGACAGAGCACAATGTCCTGTGGAAGGTACTGCAGGACAGTGCTCAGTACGGCTCTATAAGAAACCTAGGCCAAAAAAATCACAGAATAGCTAAATCCAAGCAACCTTCAGGTAAACCCTACAGAGCCCATGGTAAGCCCCATGAAAGCATAGGCACTAATGGCCACAATCAATAAGCAGCGTCAACAGCGTTTGGTCTTCTTGGTAGACGTTAAAATTTAGCTGTGACTGAAGCTGCGAAGAAGCAGGTTGTAGCAAGGCAGATTTTGATGGAGACTTGCCCAGGCTTAGTTCAGGGCTGCCCTTCTGAGGCTCACATTAAGGCTGGCTTTAGGCACAGGCAGACACACAGCCACGAGAAAACACAAAGCTTCAAAATGAAAACACTGCCCAGGCTGCTCTCCCTGAGAGAGTAGAGGCAAAACATTCAGTACACCCGAGCAGTTCAGCACACTGAGAACATGGAGCAAGATCCTTGTTTTCCCCCAGTTTGCATGCACAGTCCAGCAGGGGTTATAACCTGATCAGTCATGCCCAAGGCTGTTCATAACCCTCAAACTTCCCTGCCCCTGGCTCCAATACTACCTGCACCAGGGGACCACTGCAATGCAACTTGCTTAATTAGTCACTAAGTAATTCACAGGCCACTTTGTCTTTATGCATGGGGTCCAAAAAAGTTATTTTGCTGACACTGCTGAAAAGCTATGAGCTGCCCTTGGGATAAAACACATCACTTGGAGACATTTTGGCTAAAATGTCCTGCATTTTATCCACTTTTTAAAAATAAAAGAAAAACGAATGCAACTAAATATGACCAGATATTTTCTTATCTCAAGAGGCTGCCATGCTGGACTGACATGGAAGAATCACATTTGGCAGCAAGGCTCTCCTGGCTTCACTTTTCAGCAACTGTAAACCTGCTATAAACCAAAGAAAGCTTTGAGTAGATTTCAGCTCCACCTCTGTGTATCTGAGGTCTTTGATACCGGTAATTTTGAAGTCAGCAAAACTCAAATATGCATTTTCATGTCTTGCTAAACAATGGGAATAGAAAACAATGGAAACCAGTAGCACTGCTATTATGTATCTGCAGTGTGAAATGCATTGATTTTTTTTTTTGCATAAAATAGAAAATGTTTTCTAAACTGGTCTTTCAGGATAGTAATATGCTAATATATTTCACACAAGCTGTTTTGCAGTTAATATGTTCAGAAAGCTTATCCAATGCTTCCATCCAAAAAATTTAATTTAAATACCTGTTCTCTGCATATCTCCCCTAAAATTCCCTCTGACGAGACTTCTTTTCAACACTCACTCTGTGCATCATGGCATTTTCTATTTACAAACTGATACGAAAATGAGAAATATAAATAATGCTTGATGGAAGTTTCTCTTTAGACCTGGAATACTCTAGAAAATCATTCCTGTTGTGAAGGTCTGGGCAGAAGAGAAAACATGTTCTTGCATTCTGTTCCAACTTGAGAGACTTACAGCAATGCACTTCTCATTCTTTTCCTGTACCGATGATCCCACCCCAAAACACAGCATGGTTGAGAGGGGACACTCTCTCAGTAGTAGGTTGAGCTCAGAGCCTTGTTTTGACCACACTCTGGCCTTACTAGGAATAAATTTAAACAAGAAAGAGATGGGTTCGGGCGCGCTCCACATATCCTCATTGAAGTGTAATTTTATGAAACCTGCTGACACCCACCCAGCCGACCCTGGTGTTAGGTACTCTCGGGTATGGTGTGGCAAATCCTTTAGCACCTTCCAATTGACAAAGTCAAAAGAAAACTCTCCCTGTAGCAACCGAGCACAGGAGAGGTTCTGGCTGAACCACACAGTGGCAACCAGGAGCAGTGGGTCAGGGCACATCTAGCTTAACTGTAGGAGTATTGCCTGTGCATAGGTATCACTGATAGAGCCCTTAGGCCACTTGATCACTGTCACTGACAGGGCACTGGCGAGTTGCTCTACAAGTGTAAGAAGTCCTGTAATCCATGCCCTATATTGGTCTGTTATGTGCTTGGAGCTCCAGCTGCCAGCCCCGAAACACAAACATACTGCACTAAAGGACTCGCCTCATTGTGTGTCTCACTTCAGCACAGGACACTGAGCGGACTCTCCTTGCATAATGAGACACAATCCCAGGACCTGGTTGCTGCCAGGCTGAAGCAGGGGCATTAGTGGTCTAGCAGAGTGACATACTGTGAAATGGGGAGAAAACAGGCTAATCGCTAGGTGGCTAGAGGGGAATAGAGACTAGGGGAAAGCAACAGCAGTAGGATGAAGCTCCCATAATACAAGGAGGAGTGAAACATTGTTCATCCTGCTATTTTATTGCCATTTCCACAAAATAAAAAGACAGCGATATGAAAGAATGATCACCACAGACACACTGCTCTCTGCAGCTTCAAATGGACAGAACCAGCTGAAGTAGATACCAATCATGACAAAACATGTCAATCTTGAGATACACTGGAGACACAGTGGTCTTCAAACAATCTGCATTTCCAGAAAGGCCAATTTGTTTTAAATTAAGAGCTACACCTTCTAACATATTCCTCCTTTTTCAATAGGACAACACTTCTATTTAATCAGAATAAAGCAGCTGAAGGTGAACGCCTTTCTTTATCTAGACATCTTGAAAACAGGAAGAAAGTAGTACAATCAATTAATTATTCATTGAAATTAAAGTCCTATGGTCTTTATCTCTCTTTCCTTTGTCTACTTCAATTTTCTACCTTTGCTTTTATTTTATCAACAGTAAAGGATAGCTTCATATTTCTACCAGCTAGCAGATTTTATTTCATCTCTAACATCACTTCCTCCACTTGCACAAAGCAAATCTCTTAGGACTAAACGTATTCAACAGTGGCCTTTCATTTCAGGCATCTTTGTTTCGGGGGTCTATCCACTGGGATATGTGCAGTCTGACTTTTAAAGCTGCTGTGCTCCCAGAGCTCCAACCGATTCCAGTGAGGTCTGTAAGCGCTTTTGAAGGTCACATCTAAACCAGTGAGTAGTGGGGACAGCCACAACCCAGCTCGCAGGTTTCCCACATGAGAATTCAGCTCCTCCGAGGTGTAGGGGAGCAGAGAGGAGAGAAAAGCAGAGGATTGCATGGAAGTTATCCTGGGAGCTACACAAAGTTTTGCTGAGATGCTGCTGAGAGTGATGGGAGGAAGGTAGGCAGGCCAGGCAGTTGGTAAATGCACTGAGAACTTCATTGCAACAACTATTTTTTTCCATCCTTTCCAGTGTTGTCAATTGTCTCGATTTTGCTACAAGATTCTTGCATTTTTGCACCTTTCGTAAAGATCCCAAATGACAAAGTGCCTGTTTTCTTAAAGATCATTTCTTCGTGTTTTTGGGGGAAAGTCCTGAGATATCAAGAAAATTATCTAAGTCACTTGAAAACTGGATGACAGCGAACAAATAAAATGGTGGTAACATTGATTTTTCTTAATCTCTTTCTTTTTTAATGATCTCACAAGCTGGGAGAATTGATGTGATGCCCTGAAATGTGTGAAGTTGGCCTTGTCAGCCTTTATAATCCCTGCTGTAGTGACATGATTGCTTGGGTCACATGTAGGGAATGAGTCCAGGATTTCGCTTTTTTTTTTGGTATCCTGGGTTTGAATCTCTGACATAAAATGCCAAAGCATAGCATCGCACTTGTTCCTGTGAGCTGCAATGTCTAGGATGAGCATGAAACCATTAGTGAAAATTAAAATACAGAGCTAGCAGTCATTACAGCTACAGAGTCCTGCTAATAAATGTTTATGAATCAGGGCCTCTCCATTATAATTCAAATGGATTTAATGCTAGCTACCAACAAATTTGCTGGAAGTTGCATGCAACCATCATGATGCCATTAGTGATTTAATTCATAGCAGTTTGACAGTTAATGAGTCTTCTGGAATGTAAATCACTTATCTCAATTTCAGAATCAGTTTTGGTGCAGGGAGGGACAATCTTCTGCTAATCCAGCTCAGCATTAGAAAAAACTGGGTTTTTTTCCCATTTACTATGCACAGATATTGCAGAGAAACCTAAGTTTTAATCTAATATGTAAAAACATGGCTGTACAGGCTGCTGCCACGAAACGTTTAAGGGACAGATGTACCAAAACACAGAGGACAGCTCAGAAGAGAACGTTTCAGCCATGATCCCATTAGGGATAATGAGCTGTTATCCTCATGAAGCAAATTGATTTGATGAATCAGACATAGAGGACACACAATTTTGCAGAATCAATATAGGTATATGCACTGTTTATGAAAAAAAAATCAAAACCAACCCACTTTGAATCAAAAACCCTAAAACAAGACATATGAAGGATAAACCCAAACAATCTGCTTCTTGGTTTCTCCCCATCATCCCAGTTCAGCCTGTATTTTGTCTTCCTGATCATAGACTCTTCAAGGCAAGAACCAGCTCTTCTAAGATATGGTGGGGATGTTCCTATAATCTAATTTAGGAGTAAGCAGACTATTGCACCACAGGCACTGATATATCAGGGGAGGGAAGATTTAAGGACATTTGTGCAGCTGCACCCATGTCAGCTGATGCAGAAGTGCAGATCACACACACCAGTGATAATCTGGCCTAAAGCTGTTTTAATACTGCTTCCCTGCCAGAAAATCCATGCTTGATATATCAATATTCAGAACCCATGTAAATCCACAAGGCAGAAAGATGATTTTCAATCATTGTTAAACTTTTCAGTGTTTCTACAAATACTACAAGAACAGATTTGCTGTCATATCTTTTTTTCAAAAATGTTCATTTTTATTCATGTGCTGCCCTATTTATTCTAGGAAAATTTTTTATCAGAGTATATATGAAATCTTCCAGACTTTGCAAGGCTCATCAGAGACCAGGTTTTCATGGAATAGCAGGCAGTGCTGCTAGTTTAACCCCAATTCAATAAAGCAGGTGCAGAAGTCCACCCAGTTCTAATGGATAACCAGACTGCAAAAAGGTAATGAAGACACCTACATTTTTTGTGAATTGGAGCACTTCACCGCACTTTAATTATGTAGGAATGTAACTCTTGAAAGTAATCTCTGCTAACAGTTACAATATTGCTGTTTAAAACAGGTGGGTCCTGTTTTAATTAGTCACTGCTAGGTGGAATTTTAAAAACCTCTCTGAAATGACAAAGATTCAACAATTATCTCAACAGTTCAAATCAAGTTTATTTTTGCTTCTACAGTTATAATTGGCCCTTCAGTTAGTAATGGTACTCACAAGACCACAAATACTTTCCTAAATGTTCGAGCACTGTTCAGTCTATCAGGAAAGATTTGCTGTCGCTTATTTTCAGACACACACCATTTGGGGCAAAAACTACTGCAGGGAAGGCAGGGGGTGCTCCAACTAGGATGGTCTATGAGGCAGAGAAACTCAAAAAGACCTGGGCATCCCCAAGAGGTAGCAGGCCTGCTTTTTGTGGCATTTCTTTGAAGGCTGCCATAAACATATTCAGTTACACAAGAAAAAAAAAAAAAAAACACAGATAAACCACCACAGTTTTCCTCAGCAACAGAAAGTTACGATTCTTGACATCTGCTCCTACTCCATATGTAGGCAACAGGATTTTTAATCTCAACCTTTAAAAAAAACTTTTAAAATCTCTCCCCTGTATCATGGAAATAGCGTAACATCCTACCTGGAACTGGCAATCAAACAGAAACAGTCCTCCAGCATCTGTCTTAATCATGACACCCACCTTAATGAAAAGGGGCAGTGATTTCATTCCTTTCTCTTCTGCAGTGAAAACTTGCATTTTTAAATGCAATTTCTTAATTGTAATGGGGCAGAGAATTACTGTAAGGCAAAGGTAAAAAAAAAAACCTACCTAATTACAAATTCCTCAGAGCATTATCTTGGATGTTTTCTCCCCTGCAATATAAACCCACCACACAGTACACCCCAACTTTTAATAAACCGCTGAACTTTTCACAATGTGACACAGCTATGTAAACAGCTAGTCTCAGAAAAAGAATTTGGAAGGCCAGGGTCAAGTTACTTTTTCGAAGGTAACTTATGTAAAAAGCTCCAAATGAAAGTATACTTTGCACAATTTTCCTCAGCTGTAAAACCAATCACAGAATAAAAAAGAAAGGGAAAAAAAAAAGCCAACATCTCTAGAAATAATCAGCAAATTTCTGGAGTGGGTGTTTTTCTCATGCTACTCAATCACTGAGATGTTCCTAGGTTAAAAAGTGAAATCCAAACTTGTGCTGGTGATGCTTGGATGAAGCCCTGGATGCATTAGAGAAAATTGCACAGGGTCTGTCCATTTCAGATTTCAAAATTTAAGTTGAAACTCTGCTTAAATCCTGATTTCTGTAGATAAAATGCCATATAGGTGATTGCTATGGTGAATCATTCCGTGACTTGAGATTCAGAGGGAAGGGACCGCTTTGATGTTACCCACAGAGATGTACTCCCTAGAGTCACAACAACAAAAATGAGAAAACAATACAGTCCCCATGTTAGATACCACATAGTCTCTTCTGAGAGACTTTTTTGCTTCTGTAGTTACCTATAGAGACAGCAATACCAACAGCATAGCATGGAAAAAAGCTGCCAGAAGATCTAAGGGGGTAAAAAGAATAGAATGTATTGTTGGCTTGTGATGGTGGCAGACTACAGTCTACTGTAGTAATCTGAAAATCCAAATCTTTCTGGAAAGAAACTGCTCATCTCATGAGAAGGTCTGAAGTCTTTTTGAAATATTCTGAAGGGCAAAAATATTCCCACATGACACATTTTGTTATAAGAAGTGGGAGTTATTTCAAGGTGGTATAGAGTGCCATGAAAGGCTTGTCAGGTGGCATATGGAAAATTTAAGCAACGTGTGCAGGAGTGCACATATGGTTGAGAGGCTCTCAGCAGCACTAGGAGAAGCAGCCAACAAGGAGCAAGATGATATCTCTGACACTGCACCAATCAGTTACAAGGAAAGACTTGTTGAACCTGGTTTTAGGTGCATCTTGCGACAAACAGCAAAACAAACCATCAGGATCATACAGCACTCTCTTGTTCACAGCAGATGTACATTACAACAGAGGTAGCTCAGTGAACACGTATCTAGTCCAGCATATGCTCTCCTGGATGTACAGTCCTGCTGGCTGAAAGGATGAGGGTGCTTTTCAAACACACACTGGGTTTGACAGCGTTTCATAAAACTCCTGAAGAGCAGGGGGGCTGAACGCTCTCCTCCTGAGTACTAAACAGCTACCCACACCTTCTGTCAAGTGCATCTGTTATTGCCAACCATATCGTCAACACCTCTATTTACAACTTAACACATTTTTAATTCACATCACTTCCAAACTGTGTGCACACACTACTATCCCCACCTGCTTCCCCAAAACTCAACCACATGCAACTCATGGAAGAGTTTCATCTGAAACACAGAACCAGATTCTTGGGCAATCTGTGATGGAGGCCACAAAGACCCTGTCTCCTTTACCTGTGCTCTAAGCTGGGTAGCTGTAAGCCAGTCTTTATCAAGAAATCTAGTCTCCACCTTAAGGGGCCTGTGAGTATCTGACAGACAAATACTGAGAAGCTACACAAAGGAAAGCATTAGCCCATATGTGCCTTGTTTCCAGTACCATTCCCCATGCAACCCATCATTGACCACTGAAGGACACAAACAGCTGAACAACGTAGACCTTTAGTCAGACATTGGTCATGTGCTGTACAATCTGTCAGTAGCATAAAGTTGTATTAGCCAACTGTAGCTAGCTCTCTTTAGAGAAAGAAAGGCAGAATCCAAGCATGTCCCATCAAATCGTGACTGTTCAACAGGGCTCCAGGCAGCTCAGCGACAGAAGGACAGGCACTGACACTAAGGAGTAAGACCGTCCACACCGTTCTTCTAAGTTGCCAGCCTACGCTGAACACACTTCCACCATGGGCTTTACTTCTCACAAAGAAGTAACAGCAGAGAGAAGTCAGGAGAGGCAGAAGAGCTGCTGTAAATCCATATGCGCATGGAAGCATATTTAGATGTGTCTCTAGATTTCACACATGTAGAATCTGCTCTGAAATCTGTTTTCCTGAACAACTGCTAACAGAAGTGATATTAGCCATCCAATAAAACACTTGCTAATTATACACTTTGTTTACCAACATTGCATCTAAACACTGAAATTTTCTTCCCATTTTTTATTTATGGTTAGAGCATCCTACTGCCTAGATCACATGTAACTCAGCAAGCGTCCACATAATAGGAAAGAATTACATGAAGGAAGGGTGGTACTGTAAGGTTCCAAAACAAAACCACATCATTACTTAGTAACATGCTCAAGAACAGATGATGACTGCCCTAAAGAAGTGGTAGTAAACGATTAACCTCCTTAGTGTTCAGTGGATGTGTAGCCCACTTGCACTAAAAACAAGACCATTCGGTTTGTTTTGTTTTAAATGGATGCCTCTGTGTTGACTTTGCAAACCCAAGGACCTTTCTATTCAATCTTGTGTTAAGATTACCTTTTCTGCTTTAAGAGTAATGTTTCGTCTCACAGTGGTAAGCCCATCACGCACCTATTAAGTATACAGTCAGAAAATTCATGCCAACAAATTATACAATATTGCTCCTTGCCCTCATTAGTCTTTAAGGACAATGATAAGAAAATATTTGCAGAAGTCATTTAGCCACACTAATTTACTCTGATACATATCATCAGTTAGGGAGAAAAAATGGACTTAAATCTAGATGTGAACACCATGAGCATCAGGGGCATTGAGAGACAGTGCCAGTGCTTAGCTTTAGATGAATTAATTCAAACAAAAGCCAGAATTGCTCCTGGGTTATAAAACACTCCTGAAAAAGCTACACCTCAGGAAATGTGTGTTGTGGCTACTACAAACATCTGATTCATCTGCAACAGTGCCGTCCCATTCAGCATGGAGAATTTTGCATCCAGTAACCTAAAACATACATGAGTACATTGTGAGACAATACGCAAGAGTAATTAGAATTAAAAGGCAACTCTGAGGGCATATGTCCTTACTTTACCTTCCTCCTGACTCCAAACACTATTTCTATAACCATTTCTTCCATTGGGCTGTTTCTGGTAAATGAGAAGGAAATCCTGAGTAATACAATACTGCATGGGTAACGAAACGCTCATCACTAAGGGAAAAAAAACACCTGAATCTCCCAGGAAATTTTTGGAAAATGGAATATTGAATACAAGGCCGTTTTTAAAAAAATGAAGACAGTCTCTGCATAGCTCAGGTTAACATGGTTATTGGGCTAAGGAGGTCCTGAAAGTCACCGATATTTTCTAGTCAGTATTTAAGAAATGATAGTTGAAAGTTTTCCTACACAACTTCTTTAAAAAAGTATGTACATATATTTCACACACATGCTTTTAGAAATAGGTACTTTAGTCATGTTTACAAAGGACTTGAGCACTTCAATCAGAGCAGGAACTTCTCAGTACCTCTGAAACAAACCATGCTCATAGAGGTTTTTTCCCTTCTTTAATATTTCTCAGCAAATCTACATTCTTTCTTAGAGGCATAAACCCCACTGCAATGCCCTTACATAGGGCAAGTTATCAGCTCTTCCTAGGCTCAACTCACCAAAATGCATTTGCATTTTTGTCAGAAATGTATTTGAGATGACAACAGAACTACAGATACTGGTCTCTGTTGTTCAAGCGTGCCACCATCCTGCCTTGAAGGATTTCCAGGAATTTTCAAAATCATCAGAGAAGCATGCATCATTTTAGACAATAATTAAGAACTAAGCAAAACACAGAGGGGACCAAAGCCTAGCTTCCTCTGCGGGCTTAAAACATTTCAGCTATTGTTTTCCATGCAATCATTCATCTCTCAGTACTATTCACATCTTACTTATCCTAGCCAAGGGAGGAAAAATACACAGAAATAGCAAGCTGCCCACTCCACTATCACCACCCACGTGAGCACTCCCATGTCTGAAGTGAGATTATGGCTCCTCCTCACCCCTTACATCTGAATTCAAAGGGCAGCAAGGTAACAAAACACTTATAAACTTCCTTAGCTGCAAGGAATCAACAGCAGGGTGACAGGGAGAGGAGGAGAGAGGCATTTTTCCTTACTCTGCCAATCTAGCAAAGGTACTACCTGACTCCCACGGTGTTTCCATCAGCTGTCAGAAATACCTTACATATCTGACAGTTACAAGAGATATTAAATATCAGTGTGTTACCAAACTTCTAAGTCCTGATTACTGATTTTTCCAAAACAGTAACAAGGGTTTGATGCAAAAGAAATATTCTTGGTATTTAGGTTCTTGATAAGCTAGTGTAATAATTGTTACTACGGATTTCAAGGGGATTTTGTGCTCAAGACAAAAGATTTCCCAGTTTTGGAAATGTGAATGACTAAGAGAAACTAAATTGGGAAATACAATGAAAAATTTTGTAAATAAAACTACTTTTCTCTGAGAGCTAAAGGGAAAAATGTTACTCCCTCTCCTTCCGCCCCCCTCCCATTGCAGGAGGAAATTGATTTAACCTCATTTACTGCTCTCTAGGAAGAAATCATTCAGCCATGAGCCTCCCAGGGAGCTTCCGTTTGCTGTACAAAAGCTCAAAATGTCACCGCATTTACAAATGAACAGAGCCTCTTACTCAAAAGGCTCAGTGGAGTCATCAGGAAGAGCAGTGGCCTGCAGGTTTCTTCCTCTCAAGGTAAATACTTTATTGGCAGGATAATACGCATGTTTCCATCAGTGAGAAGACGTGCCATGGGCCTAGCAGACAAAGCAGTTTCTGGCCTCGGTTCAAATACGTTTATAGCCAGGTGTGGCCTTTCATTTTTACCTGTATGACCTGGTTCAAGAAGTGCTTTAACAATGCACGTCACATGCATGATGTGTCCATGAGGTTACACAAGGTCAAACATACTTGATCTCAGTTTTGTTTGAGGTATTTCCAACAGCCCGAGCATTTTCCTCAGGTTGCACAGATGTTTATTCTCAGTTTCCTGGAGTAATGGTGTGGTGGTACAAGGTCACTCTAGAAATCAGGACACCAAATGATGCTGAGCATTCAAATCTTCTCCTGGCTTTGAAAAATTTGTGCCAGTGTCTATATTATGGTGTTATCCACCTACAGAACTGACAGGCATGGATGAACCGTGTCACAGACCACCCCATACATACATCTGACTCTGTCACATGTACTGCCTCCAGACACACTTGGACTCTTCTCTTTAGTCCCATAGAAACATATGATTGCAAGCAATGGTCAAGCTCAGCTACTCTTAGCCACCTTTCTCACCACTCAGCATCTCTGCCCTTGTTATCACTGCCTTCCCCATGCACACAGGTTTTTGTTGCCACTGGAGAGAGGAGCACATACAGTGGCATCACAAAGGGATGATCACCACTGGATGCTGCTGGCTGTTTCCAGCTTCGTCTAGATTCCTATATAACTGTTGATTTTGTCAAGGGGAAAACAATGTTGGTGTATCTAGCTTGAGAGACATACTTAAAGGGCTACTAAAAAATATAAAATCCACCTTTCTGGAAGTTTTAGTTCTTGTCTCAGACTTTCCTCCCTTGATTCTTTGGTGACAGTTCTCTGCCCTGACCTTGTGTTAATTTAGCCATGACAGGTGTCACTCCTGTGTAACACTGATGGATCACCAAGTCTCACCAAATGAAGTTCTACCAACCAAACCGTTTCCTGGATTTGCACAGGCTTTGCCAGCCAACAGGCAATGTTAGCTCTGCCCCCTTGGAGCTATTTGGTGATAGAGCTACTCAGGCAAAACCCTGATTACACGAACCTGGCCTGCGTTCATTCCCTACTGACATTGCTTTGCCTTGAAATGGTTTCGCTGGGGGTGAAGAGCAAACATATGTTAGAGCAATATCACTTGCAGTGCTACACAGGTGGCTAAATCCATCATCATATGGCATCCACTGCAGGCAAACTAGCTGTGAAAAGGCACAATGCCAGCCAAAACCAGACAAGAATAGACAGAATGGAAAAAAAAAAAAAATCCAAACTCAAACACTCTCTATAATCCAAGGCAAGGAAATACACAATTCATGAACAGTATATTTATAGTATATGAATTCAAGGAAGGGGTTGAAGGAGGAGCGGCAGGAAGATGGAGACGCAAAATTCAGAAAGTGCTTTTCCCCACTCCCTATTGCAAACTCCCACTGCACAAAAATAAATGACCTGCCTTAATCGTGAGGGGTTTTTTGTTGGTTTTGTTTGTTTGTTTTTTTACCAAGTATACAGATGCATGCATGGGTACAAAGGGCATGTAGGGATGGCTGCTTAGCATTGAAACACTTTTGACTGTGAATACCCCACACTTGGTTACCTGTGTCTTTGAAAGCTTGGAAGTCATGTGTACCCAGTGTGGGGCTGAAACCAGGTGTGACTGCCAAAGGGACATGGTTCACACAAAAGACAATGCAAAAAGGTAAGAAAAATTGCTTACCATGATCTAATAAAGTATTATACATATATATATACACATATATACATAACAGTATTTCTTAGTTCTCTTTCAGGAAAATAAACAGAAGTTTAAAAATTCAATATAAACATAACAGAAAACAAAATGAGGCTTTGTAGCCTCTTCTGTTCAAGTGATTTCTCAATTGGCTGGGATACACACAAACACACTCCTTCCCACACATTCTTCTCCATGAAGTTCCTCCGTACCCGCACAATGCCATTTTAAAAAGGAAGAAAACCACTTTTTACCAAAATATCACTACAGCAGAAGCACACACCTAAGAGATGTTTCCCACTGAACTGAGAGACTTGCTAAAAAATCTGCAGAAAGGACTCAGACATGAAGAGAAATGCAAAATGGTTACACTTTCTTTCTTAAATGATCTAGTTTAACTACAAGAGAGAATATTTCTAAATTGCCTGCTTTCTTACTTTCAAGATGGACGATAATTCTGTGTAGGTTTTAAGTACACTCACTGTTATTTTTCAACTGACAGACAAGAAGACAGTGCACCACAGGAGTTTGCAAATAGCTTTGTTTTTCTGACATAAAAAGCGCCTCCGACAACACTCTTGACCAACAGGAAGATCGTCAGAAAGGCAGCAGAAATTCCTTCTGACAGGTCTTCTGAGCTGAGTCCTCAACAGATAATGCAACACGGAGAAAAATTCAACTGAATTGTATTTGTTCTAATTTATTTTTATGTCCTCTCTTTAAAATGTGAGAATCATTTTTCTCCTTACCTCTCTTCCAATTGGAAAAAAGGACAAAACATCACACAACTCCGTGAGGATCATTTCCTTCCAATTATTTAACACATAGTGGAGTACTTGCTGTGTGTACATTAAGTACTGAAGGTGTAATTCAGGTAATTACACCCTAGTCATAAAGATTTTAGTGTAATGATGGATATCGTATTATATATCTATATATAGATAATATATCTATATAAAGCTGATCCTATATTTGCATTCTTCAGTTTCTGCAAGCCAGCCCTCAGTGTTTCTGTATGAGCAAAGTTTATTAGGCTTATCATATCATCTTCCTTCCACAAAAATTAAACTGCAGTTTAATTTACTACAATCAAGTCCAAATCCACAGGAAAACTTATGCCTATACCACAGTATATGATCTGATTAATAAAATGGTATAGGATTGCAGCATGCAAGGACTTTATTCAAGCAAGTTCAGTCTCAAGCACACATTTAAAAGTCTGTCCCAATTCTGCACACTATATACGCAAGCGCAACTGATACCCAGGAGGTTTAAATACATACTTAAATTGTTAATGAGAAGAAGTTGAGGGAAAAGGCATCATTTAAATCTAAGATGAATTATTCCTCAGTTCAGCCTGTGCTCCCAGGGGGTTCGTTGGAATAGTTGCCAGCTCCATGTTGAAAAAAACCACACTACTTTTAAACCCAAAAAGAGCTGGTGTCATCTTGGTACACATTTTAGGAAAAGGAAGTGTACATACAGCACCATGCTTTACCTCTCTGCTAAGGGGCTGTACTCAGAGCTCTGCTGTCCTAATTGCAGAGCACGGGCTCCAGAGGAGTACCCAAAGCACAGCGTTTCACTTTAATTTAGCAAAAAGAAGGGGATGGGTTCACGTAAAGAAATTCTGGCCAGTGTTGGAAAAAAGAAATCCACAAGGATAAAGAGATAAAATCAGCCCAATTCAAACTGTGGAATGAAAATCTGGATTAGTGCTTCATACAGGAAGACAGAATTTAGCGTCTTTTCTCTCAAAGCACCACTGAGTACAAATGAGATCAAACTACAAAAGGTTCACCCAGGTCACATTTTGAATTTAAATTGATCTTGTTTGGTTGGCTTTAATACGAATTGTCTCTGAGGTATCCTGGAAAGATATTACCTCAAAGATTTCATGTGCGTTCATTCCCTTATCATTTCACTTTTGCAGTTTTCTTAAAGGAAATTCACTTACAAAATTTATGCTGTGTAACCTATCTGCTAGGCCTTCCCAGCAAGGCCTTCCCTGCCGCCTTCAAGCACTTGAATCAAAGAGTCAAGAAATGAGCAAATAACTGCAGCTTTCAGTTTCATAGATTTTGTTAAGACTGAAGCCTGGAATCAAGAAAGGAACCACTTAAAAACCCCATATAAATATAAATATGCTTCTCCTTAAGTCCCAGTTAAACCAGGCTTCTAAGTTGCATTTTAGTGACCCTTTCCTCAGCAAAGCAGTCAGTCACATGCTCAATAATATAGATAAGTCCCAGTAATAATACACTTAAGTTCAAATAATAGCTAAATGCAGATGAAATCAGTGTGGTTTAGATACCAGCATTTATAATCTAGTGCATATTGTAGCATTTTATTAAAGATAACTGATTAGCCGAAACAGATTTCTCTTCTAAATAATACAGTTTGGCTTATATGTTATTTACATAAGCTCACATAAGCACTAGCTATGAAAAAAGCTGATTTTTATTAATATCGCTAGCAATCACTTAACTAGTTAAAAACCTGCATTATATAAACCCGAGGTATTGTCATTCAGATTTAAATGAAATCTATTTCATAATTTTATAGTTCTTTGCAAGTTTTTTTCCTTCAAATCACCTCCACCCTAAGAACCTGGTAAAAGTGTCCTTGGAGGGATGCCATAATTCAAGCACTGCAGAAAGCAAGAGTGGGGATGTATCAAAAAATGCATACCCTGAAAGGGATCTCTGATCCCAAACAAAAATTTCTGAAATATTTCCAGAATGTGAGTTTTGGCCAGATGTGCAGAACAGATGCTCCTGATTTTCTCTGAGCTCCTCTCCTCTCAAAAACCAAATCAAACCAATCACAAGAGTTTTATTTGGAATCACAGATTTGATTCAGGCATGGCTGAGCACCTGCTAGAACCCTGTTACAAACTACATTATTTTTTAATAAATGAAAGATGAAATATTTATTCCATCTTTTCCTAGAGCTGCCAGTTGCACTGAATACCTGCTGGATGACCCGAAACTCTAAGAGATGGTGATATTGTATTTTCAGACCTGAAGGCAGGGAGGTGGAGCTGCAGAAATTGCAGACTTGCCACAGAAATAAAACACAGAAAAGCCTAGACAACATTTCCAAGCAAATGGACCGCATGCATTATTCTCTGTGGCACCTGCTGTTCCATTAAACTCTAATAAAGCCAGCTCAGAGAAGCTTCTGTCTCTTGTCACAGAGGCTCTCTGAGCTGGTACTTTTTAGTACTCAATAATTTAAATACTGTATTAGCACATTCAAGGGATGTTCCCTGATTGGTAGCTAATCATAGATCACTGGTGATTTCAAAAACAGGCCAGCCTAAATAGCTGCAACTTTGTTTTAAGGACAGGAAGGGACTCATAGCCCCTACGTGAGCAAACACAGCATGCCTAAAAAGTCAAAACTCTTGTCTTTAGGCTGTCAAAGAGTATTTCAATTTAAAGGACTCTGTGCCAGGCCCAGAAACAGTGCCTGCTAGGTCAGGAGATCTTCCCATGGCTATTGACTGCAGCACTGATTGTTCCAACAAAGCCTGCAATGACATAGGATGATTAAAGAGTTTTGAAGTGCCCAAAGGGTCAGCTATGGAGGGGAGTAGACTGTGCAGGGAACTGATTTCCACAAACTTTCACAGTGCGGGATGCTACCGGTTTCTTTTCCCCTCCCTTTCAGGTCCCAGAGCTGGGCAAGCCAGGGCAGGGGGGTGAGGGGGAGGTACCAGCCTGAGCAGAAGACAGCATAGATCTGACTGCCGTGGGGCGAGCTGTACCCGCAGCCACAACCAGCAGAATGGAGATGAGATTCAAGGACAGGTCTGTGTTGCTAGCACATGATAGTGTCCCTGTCATCCCTCGCAGATTAAAGCTATTGCTGCTAAATCAGAAGAGCTGTCAGAGGGAGTAGGATTGAAAAATGGGCCTCATTTACACTGGAAAATGAGTGCAGTACAGAGACCGAACACCTTCCTCTCCCCCAATCTAGTGGATGCCCTGAGATGTGTACAGATACACCAGTTCAGATCTGGAATCTCTGGTGTCATGCTGATACAGCAGGGCTTATTGGCTTGGGTGGCTACATTGCTTCTTAACCCAATCTTTTTTAAACCTACACATCTGCATTATGGGTTAGTTAGGCAGAAGTGGCAACTGCTGCTATGTACCAGAAGAGAGGGAAAAGGAGCAAATCATCCCAGTTCTTACAGCAGCAAAATAAGAGGAGAAGCCAAATCCCATTGGAGGGCCCTTCCTTGAATTGTACTTCCTCCCAGATACCATTTAAGTCAATCTGGCACAATTCTTACAAAGAGGTGCTTTTTCTGCAACCGAAACTAGGAATCCAGGAGTTAATAAACAAACTGGTGTGTAGCTAACTATCACACAGGTGATAAGTAGAGCTAAAAGCATCAGGAAACATTTGAAGAGTTCAGCAACAACAAAAAAGTTTCTCTTAAAGCATGTCTGATTACAGCAATATTTGGGAACAGTGAAAATAGTAAAAAAGCAATCCAGAAAAGGCTGGAATGTCCTGTGGGACATTAAGTGGGGACACTTCTGAATTTCACAGTACAATCCAAGCAGAGTGAGGAAAGGTCCAGCAAGGTGTTTTGGCACTGAAAATAGCCATATTCATTTCACTCTGCAAATAATTAAAACCCAAAGCAAACCAAAAAAGTTCTATCCTGAAATTACTTTAAAAACTAGGCGCACTGACAACTACAGTACTTTCGAGCTGAAGGCCTCCAAGAGGGGACCTACCACCGAAGCTCAGAGCTCCAAAGAAGCCTGGGATTTCCCAAGGTCCAAAGCTCATGGCAAATCCCTTCTGAGGAAAATGTTAATCTGAATCTTAATTTTTTAATGTGATTTATAACTCATTCGCTTTGAGAGGCGAATCCAGGCACTTCTAATGGCTGTATTATCCCAAATACTGTGGTCTTGTGCCACAATTTATATGATGCCTGGAGCATTGCATTGCAAACAAAAAAAACCCAAACCCATACAAAGCTATGTGATCTCCTTAAGAAAGAGACTATTTATTATCTGCAGTGTCTTAATCAGTAGTAAGGCTTCCAGTTAACTAACACCCATGTAAAGGAGAGAAAAGTGGGTGAAAAGAAAAACTGCACAGAGTAGCACAACCCATTGCTGCTGTGGAACTTTGCGCTTCTGCAATACTTTTCACACAAAGATTTCCCTTTACAAACATTAATCAGCAGGATTTACTCTTGCTTTCAAGTGTATAGGACTGGAAGGAAATTAGCAGACTGTGATGTAACTTTAATTGCATTAATATGCAATAAAAGTATGTTCCTGGCAGAAAATGCTATTACTATACTACTTATGGGTTTAAATATTAAATACAACTCTCTTCTTTAGAAATCCTCTTCTAATTACACATTTTATTTTCTACCATATATTTGTCTTCCTAAAAGCATTTTGGAAACTAATGACAACTTTCAGGTTGGCTGGATTCCATTCTTTTTAATACAGCCAAGTGAGATTTAATTTGAAATCTGACATCATCTTAAAATATTAATAAGATCAGTGTAGTTTTACAGTGTATATTCATCTCTATGATTGAAAGGAGCTAGATAAAGTTGGTGCAGGCTTTAGGTATCTTAAAGTGTAATAAAATTATGTGTGAGAATCACATCAATATGCAGATACATCTAAATCCCCTGTTAGTAGAGAAACAAGAATAACACAGAACAATCTGAGCATCTAAAGTACAGATTTTGCTGCCAATTATCATCAAACCAAACAACTCCTGGAAATCTACCCAAAGGGAGACGGTTCCTGGAACTCCCTATGAGAGAGAGAGGATGTTATATATATCCTCCCATAGGGACATACCACCCAACTCCTGCAGCAGCTCCATGGACACAGCTACTGCCATGCCTCACCCTCAATGTCAGCTCCTCTTGCTGACAAAAATGAGAGCTGGCCAAGGCCAGCCTCGTCAGGTACGTGGTCTGTAATCGATTTAGCTGTCGGCAACTCTTTTCCTGGGGAAATGGTGACATTTCTAAATTGCCCTCCTATTTGGACCCTTCCATTTTCATTAATATTCATTTCAGTGGCTTGCACTGTGGTGGAACAGAAGTTGAGAAGAACATTGCTAAAGTTGTGGCACAACAGCTGTTACGTTGCTGTGCAAGCTGCTCTAGCAGGGGAGTTGGACTAGATGATCTCCAGAGGTCCCTTCCAACCCCATATCACTCTGCGATTCTGAGAAATCTGAGGAGATGTTAAGCTCCTTTTTGAACAGTAAAAGATCGAACAACAGGAGCCACCACACAAAAGTAGAGCCTGCATGCAGGAGCGGCAACGTGAAGGTGGATGGAGCTTCTCAGAATGACTGAAAGAAAAGGCAAAAAATGAGTATTGCTTTGGTGGAATCATGTACTTACTGCCAAAAAAAAAGATAGAAAAAAAAAAAAAAAAGAAAGGGAAAAAACCTAAACAACCTTAAACCCAGAAAGGGCAGAAAGCCTGGGACATCCATGGAAGCACTTACCCCATGACCCCAAGAGGGAAGAGGAACTGTACCACAGCTTTTTTCCTAGAGTGCCAATAGAGAGAGAGCAGAGTTTTGGAATCTGAAAGAAGGAAAATTCCTGCTATTATACAATTCCTAGTGTGCCTCATGAAACCAAAGCTGTCATACATTTTTTCACAGTAACAAGACCAGATCAGAAAAGTACAACTCTCTCTGACTTTTTTTCAGAACAGATACCATCAACACATGACCTCAGAACTGCAATAGCAACAGACAGTGCAAGACAAGAGGGATGGTAATGACTGGCAATGAGAAATCCTGGGGTCAAAATCCAATTCTATATTAATTCTTCCAATCCCATACTGCGACAATCCTAACCATCTTTGAAGACAATGATACTGCTTACTGGTTACAAAGAAGAATAAAAGTTGTGGTTTGAACAGGGTAACAAGATTAGTAGAGGCTTGTAGAGTCTTCCCTCACTTCCTGAAGGATGGATACAGCTTTTTTACCTGAGCAAAACACAACACCATATTTCTCAGGAGCTCACAAATCATCAGTAAAACCATACCAGTGCCCTTCACCATGCCTAATTTCAGTGCCATACACGGCAGTACTGAAGTTTCATCTCCCCAGTCCTACAGTCCTTGCAAGAAAAAGATGAAACATACTCCAAACTAACTCACAAAGGAAAATCATAATGCTTCCCATGTCACATGTCCTATTCCTACAAGAACCTTCATAATGAAGCGCTCTGTTGTAACCATCTCTATTCTTTCCTGTTATTATTCCTACTTCTGATTCTACCTCATCTTTGTCACTCAAAGAATAGACAGCAAATTAGTCCATGTGAAAAAGCCTAGTGACAGTATAGCATGGTGCCCATTATTACCACTGAAAACTGCTACCAATGCAACAGTTCTGAAGGGAAATTTTTAAATGCTGGATTTACATGAAAGTAATCAAATCCAGACTCTAGGCTAGCTGAAATTCCAAGTACCATCATGTGCTGTGATTACACAAAGGATCAGAAACTCCAGTAGAAAAGCAAAGATTGGATTACGCAGCCAACAGAAGACGATTAGCAAACCCTGGTGTTTCTTAAGCATCTTTTTTTTTTTTTTTTTTTTTTTTTTTTTTTTTTTTTTTTTTTTTTTTTTTTTTTTTTTTTTTTTTTTTTTTTTTTTTTTTTTTTTTTTTTTTTTTTTTTTTTTTTTTTTTTTTTTTTTTTTTTTTTTTTTTTTTTTTTTTTTTTTTTTTTTCTTTTTTTTCTTTCTTTTAATAGGAAGCCATGGGGAAAAAAAAAACCAGCTCATTCCCAACTGATGAAAATTGCTGGTTCAAACACCTGAATTAATGTAGTTACTTTAAAGGTACTAACTGCCTAATTTATTACACATTTATTAAGAATTTCTTTCCAGAGGAAAAAAGTTAAAGACATTTTCATGCCAACTTGTAAGCATCCTTCAAAATTTTTCCTGCATCACTCTTGACATTTTTACCCACATTATCATCAACATTTTTTGCCCACCAGAAAAAGGGAAAAAGAAATAGGTCTTGGAATATTAAAATGCTTCAGTGGTACCCAATCCTTCTTTGCAAGAGTAAAACCAACTCAGAATTGCCCTTATTTCCCAAAGAAAGTAAAACCACAAAGACCCCATTACTACTTCCTTGCACCTGTTGCACACAAGCGAGATCTGAATTTAGAAATCTTGCTGGCAACCTTTCTCTCCAACATTTTCTGTCATCTGCTTAAACTGAACCTCATATATAGTCTATTTCCTTTAACATTTGACACTGTGGCTATTTGACTTACTATTTTCAAAGTGGGAAAGTAAAGGTACTTGGTCGTAAGTAAATCACTGCAATAAGCTATTTGATGCATAAGGAAAGACAGCACAGATCTTATTAATTTCAACTAGATATACATCAATGGACAGAATATGAAAGAGTGAGGCTGTATAGAAAGAAAAAGACGGTTACTCATGTAACCTCTGCTTTATGCGCTTTTCCGTTAAAAAAAAGCACTGCTCAGCTAATCACCCTTAGAAAAAAGAAAATACTGGATATGGATGAGAACACACCAGTGATTTAACACTTCACCCTTTCTAGTTAACAAGTGATACTTATTTGCTGTTAGTTGTTTGGTTTTCACAAAAGCTTTCTACAAATGTTTATCAGGTAATTAATTTGTTTTATCTAGCATGATTCTCAGTTTAGCTCACCAAAGCCAAAGATACTAGTATCCTTCCTAGAATACGATTTACTATCTAAAAGCAACAAATCTATCTCTAAGCATCATATTCTTTTCTATGGAGAAGTTGAAAAGGCTAAATCGGTTGAAATAAAGACAGCAAGGATTCTCATCCTTCCTTCCATCTCATTTGACATTTACATGACTTTTTTTAAAGATAAATGCAACTACATATGCTAAGGAGAAGTCAGGTTCAGCATTGAATGCCTCCTTCAAAATAAGTGATCTGACATCAAATACACAAGATCAGTTTCTAGAAGCACAAGACAGTTATGTGCAAAACCAGATGATCCCCAGAAATTGTAGAGCAAACATTACTTAAGCTTAGGTGCATGTTTTACAATAAAAACTGCTTGTAGTCAAAACTATTTTAACTGTATCATAAAAGGTATTTTCATGGGGCCCTGTCAAGATTGTCTACACAGAGGTGCTCAGGAAAGTAACAGTGTCTTGAAGAGCCAGGAATATGTCTGTGTAAGCCAAAACATCTCTAATAGGTTGTCTGCAGGGAAGAATGGTCTATGCCCAAGACCACCATTTTTGGTTCTCATCGGTGGACTGACACTTAAGAATGTACTCAGCATCAACAGATAGATCTTTCTGAGCAGAGATGCCTGCCTGAACCGAGACCCAAAACCATGCGCACAGTTAGGAGCTGACGTCCCTCCGAAATTAAATTGAGGTTTGTGAGTCTTTATGCTGAGGGCTGTTCTGGTTTATGAAACTACCATAAAGCTAGAGAGAGCCAAGTGCAAGAGCTCTGCAAGGCTAGAAGCACACAACACCCTCGTTGCAGGCATCCCAGGCCCACATCTGTAATCAATATCCATTAATTTATCTGCTCTGACCACAACAGAGCAAGGACTGCTGAACAGCAGGGCCAAAGAGCTCTCTAAGTAATCACTGTAGTCCTCTCTTGCCTGAGAACAAAAAAAGTGTGTATCATCCTACATATTCATCCATCTACATGTCCATTTAAACTTTTAGTAATTTAAAAGTAAATTCCTGTACTCATTGAATGTAAATATTCATAAATGCAAGTTTATTTTAAGACAATATTTAAAACTACAGATTTTGTTAAACAATTAAAGACTCTGGGGAAAAAGTGCTATAAGATTATGCATTTAACAGACCCCATCTCGTTCCAAAAGTATGTATATACAGTATTAAAAAAGATATTTTCTCCCTCAGGAATGCAAACACGGTTCTTCATGAATATGTATAATTAGATGTTCTTTGTGAGTGAGAAGTAGTAATTAATTCAGTGTTAAACATCACAACCTATTACTTGAACTCCATGGCAACCAGCATTGCCAAAAGAAAAAAAAATGAAATTTCAAAGCCTATTTTTAAATTATTACAGTTACACATTTCCCAAAAATTTCAACGCAAGCGCATACTATTTTCCAATATAGACAATTTAAGTTAACTTCTCTAATAGGTAAAAGATCAAAGAGACAACTAATGATTTTTGCTTTTATTTTATAAATGGCTTGATGGCAGTGAATTACTGCTTCTGTGACACTCAGGGGCTTGAAGGCAGAGAAACAGCCAAATTCACATTAGTCACTCTGCGGTATGCACAGCACTCCTGGGGTCTAATCCCAGTGGTTTTCACAGTTTCAGACACATTGCTCTCACTGACTGCTCTGATTGACCAGGCCAGGGGATTGATGGGGATTCCAGGTTCTGACCTTAATGGCCAAACCAGTGATTTTTACCCTTGAACTCACTACGGAGGAAGGTAGGCTGAGTAAAGCCAAGGATATGCAAACCAGCATATCTCCAAAATCTGAATAGCCTGGCTTAAATGTAGATGTCTGTACCTTTGCATTTTCCTCCTACCTAAACAAAGCCAACAGGGACTACAACAGAGTTTCACAATCATTTGCTTAGGAAAGTGGGAACAGCAAAATAAAAATCAATTTCACTCATAAAGACAAATTTCAGTACACAGAGATGCAACTATGCGTCCCCAGGAATGCTGTCTAAAGGCAAAGGGTAGTAAAGAGTGACATTTCCTTAGAGAAAAAATAGTTACAGCAGAAATACCATGGGTGTAGGTAAGATAGCACACGTAGCTAGAAGATGGATTTGACTACACCCTGAGCACATACTGTACCTTAAATTCAAGACAGTTTAAAAGCACCAGGTCAGTCTGTTAAGTACAGGTAAAAGTACAGTATGAGCTGGTACTTTCAAAGTTAGAAAGAACAAGGCCACAGTCAGATGCAATTAACAAAGACCATCAAGAATAACAAGAAACTGTCCTATAAATTTTTAATAGAAGAAGAAAATCAACAAAACTGTCAGTCTACTAAGTAAAACTGGGACCTTGCTTAGGGGTGTCACCTGGTAAGCTGAAACTTTCAGTGCTTTTTTTTGCACCATCACTTCATTAAACATCAATTACCTCTCATAATTGATACCAGCAATAGATGGTGAGACATCAGTCTCTAATCAGGAGAGAAAGGGATTAGATAAAGAATACCTTGGTAAATCAGACATTTTCAGTTTGGTCTGGCTTTTCTTGAAGAGCTGCTGGATGAGCTGTTGGCACTTATCGTGGTGGTCCCCTGGGATACAGAGTACTAGAAGATGACTGCAAAATGGCAAACAATAAGGAGGAGCCACAGACCTATAAACCCAACATATAATCAAACTGCTTGTGAATACCTAGAAAAAACAAAAAGATGAATAAC
This sequence comes from Calidris pugnax, assembly GCF_001431845.1. NCBI lineage: Eukaryota > Metazoa > Chordata > Aves > Charadriiformes > Scolopacidae > Calidris > Calidris pugnax. The sequence goes on along the minus strand of NW_015090803.1, from coordinate 243,088 downwards.
AGACAGCATGGATTTGTCAGGAAGGAGCCCCATCAAACCAATGTAATTTCCTTCTATGACACGATAATGGCCTTTGGGGATAGAGAAAAAACAGTAGCTGTCATATTGCTTTACTTATGTAAGTTTGACTTATTTAATGTGAAATTCTCTTAAGGTGGAAATATTAGGATGCTCTAGAAATGGTTGGAAAAGACTACTCAGAAAGAAAGCTTACATGGCTCATCATAATTAGAGATGCATGCATTCAGTGATATTCCACAGGGAAGTGTCCTAGGTGTGGCATTATTGAATATTTTTCTTAATGAGCTGAAGGATGGAGAAAAAAAAGTTTTTTAAATAGCAATCATCTGGGAGGGACTTTAAGTATATTGGAAAGCAAGACTTCAAAAACTATCTCTGCTGAAAATAGTCAGTGAATGTGCTACTTACAAGCAGTATAATGTTCTATACCTCAGCAGGAATAATTAGGTATATCACTGCAAGTCAAAAAATAACCTGGTTACAGAGAAGTCAACCTGTAGAACAGCAATGGACAAGTGACAACTGTTCCATCATGCTGTGTGGAAGATGACCATAACTTTACAGCAACGTACAAGGAGAAATACAGGTTGTGAGATACCTGAAGTAAATCTTTCCACTCAACTTTACCCGGCTGGAGCACCTACTCAGTTTGGTGCACTGACTTTCAAAACAGGAATGATCATCTGAAGCATTCCCAAATGCCGAATAGTGAAGAATTATCATAGATTTGGAAAACACAGCTTACTGAGGGAAGACTGAACAAACTGAGCTTGATGAGCCTTTCAGTACCTGAAGGGTGCCTATAGAAGAGCTGGGAAGGGACTCTTTGCCAGGAGGTGTAATGATAGGACAAGGGGAAACGGTTTTAAATTGGAAGAAAAAAGATTCAGATTAGATCTCAGGAAGAAATTTTTTACTCTGAGGGTGGTGGACACTGGCACAGGTTGCCCAGGGAAGTTGTGGATGCCCCATCCCTGGAAGTGTTCAAGGCCAGGCTGGATGGGGCTTTGAGCAACCTGGTCTGGTGGCAGGGGGGTTGGAACTCTATGATCTTTGAGGTCCCTTCCAACCCTAACCATTCTATGATTCTATGTCCTGCAAAGACTGTCAAAAATTTAGAAACAGGTACTTCAAAAGAGGAGGAGAAACTGTTCTTTGCGCTCAGAGGATTTCGGTGCTGATACTGCAAGAAAACAAAATTAAGGTTAGATGCAGCGGAAAGTATAATTAGATGAGCTTAAAGAGTAAAAAGCACTAGAATAAGATGCCGCGGGAAGCTCTCAAGTCTCTTATCACTGAAGATCTTGTGCAAGAGGTGAGACGTACTTCTGCTTTTAGAACACAGAAAATGGACAAGGTCCTAGGCCCTTTCCAGTTCTGTGGAGGACAGAGAATAGATCCTTTACAAGCGGAATAAGGGGGAGAGATACCCAGAAATGAACCAAATCTGGACAACTTTTTGAAACTACTCTGTATCAGACATGCCTCTGGCCTTACCATGGAAATAACGGGCACAATGGTACTGCAAATTGAAATGCTTTTTTTACACACAACTAAGGCTAAAGCAGGCAGGGGTGGGTGCCTTAGTGATGCCTACTGCTACAGTCAAAGCACGTTTTGTGTGTCAGAGATTGCTGGATTAGGTTTCACTTAAGAATCAGACAGTCAGAGAGAGGGATTTCATTAGACACAGGCAACAGGTGAGTAGCTGATTGAATAAAATGCTCAGTTACCAGGGAGCTCACACCATCTGCTGGATTGCTGATTCCGCTTCCTGAGCAAGCGCTGTGCGACAGGGGTGGAAGCTTCTGCCTGCAGTGATCTGAAGGTATTAACGACCCACTCCTGGCTCAACTTTTTGCAGCTCTTAGGTCAAGTTCTCATTGCACTTCTGTTCTTTCTATAATATTTCTCAATAAAGTTTAAGAGGCAATTTTCCCTTTCATGTCACAACACCCATTTTCTCAAAGGAAAGAAGACAGTAATTGGAGAACAGTTTGAGTTCCCCCAGCAGACTGCTGCATGGGATGAGAAATCATGGAGCCAGGCAAAATTTCTGTCCATTTCCCTCTCAAGCAGATCTAAGAATAACAAGTTGCAGTAATTAGTCAGGTATTTGCATTCTGTTCAAAAGTGAGACTTCAGAAATAAATCTTACCAGTAGAGGCTTAAAAGAATGATCAGCATTTTCTCCTTCTCTGAGATGAAGCCATTTGGGCAACCTGGATTTGAAAGTAATTACATTACAGATGTACTTCATATATTAGTGAAACAACAAAGCATATTGACCTGCAACTTAGTGATACTCCAAGACTGTTCCTCAGCTGATGGAAAATGGCCTGGCTCTTCTCGCTGCAGGGGAGCTATGCAAGTTTACACCGCTCATAATTTACATTTACATTTTCTGTAGTCTACTGAGGAAAGGAATCTCCAAAGTCTTTATGGGAGTAATCAATCAAAGAGCACACCTGCTGAAAATGCTAAGACACTGCTGTGGTTGATACTGTACTGAAAAGGAGTGAATGAAACACCCACGTATGTCATTTGTGCCGTGATCAGCATTTTTTATGCTTTTCTATCTAATCTTCTCTCAGAGTTTACAAAGTAGGCAACACCTCCAAAGTGGATAATCTCCTGATGGTAAATCCCATTGAAAATATTTTCATATATATGAAATGCATTGCATCCACTGGGAGATACCACTAAAATTTGCTGCATAAAATTTCAGTTATTATTACTCACTGAGATATCTTGGTGAAAGATAAATAATACCATCAAAGTGCTTAAAAAACACACCAAAAAAACCAGAAGCAACTGGAAAATGCTGCAGTGCAGAGCCTAGCACTCTACTGGCAGTGCTGGGGAGAGACAAGTATGGCAGTATGAGAACACCATCAGGTGAAGTGAGCTGAAACCAGTGGGATATGTCATGAAGACTTTAACACCACTGCTTCTGATGCCTGTTTTTCCATACCTCCGAATGGCTAAATAACATTGACCATACTTCTTTCAAAAAGTATAAAGTCTTAAGTATATAACCGGAGAATAAGTGTTGCATGCAGCAAACACCAGTTTGAGAGTGACACTCAAAAGTAACATCTTTTCGTGGTCCTTGAGCCGCAATATTTCTGATGCACTCTCTACAAGAGGCTGCCACTTCTATAACACAAGCCATCACTTTCATAAGTGGATCCTAGCTTTCAGTTACCCACTGCTACATGACCATTTAACTGGTATGACTCAAGTTAATTTAAAAAAAAAGATCTTATAACAGCAATAAGATGTCCTGTAATAAAAGGCCATGAACTCAAATATAGAATCAAAACCATACTGGATATTTTGCAGTCACATCCCTGGGCTTCAAGAATTCTTTCCCCTAAATGCTACCTTCAAATATTACTTCTTGATTTTTCACTCACCTGGGCAGTTTGGGTTTTTAGGAAGCCTGCGCTACGTGATCTGAGCAGCCGAGCCTTTAAATCAAGAAGGCAGCATTGCACATACCCCACAGGCAGTCAGACAGGCAGCAAGGTAACCTCCTACTCTTCCTAGTCACAAGATTTATTCTGTTTATACTATTCTTTCTCTTGCCACGTTGAAGAAATAACTCCAAATAATTAAAACATGAAGAGTTTCTAATCATTGTACACATAAAAGATACAGATAAAAAACTCAGAAAAGCAAGAGCAGGTTTAAAAATCTTACTAAAATTCTCACCAAGAACACTTTTTCTTGAAATATTATTTCTCTCCAAAAATCACAAGGGCCTTGCATTTTAATGCATCTCTCCCAAACAGTTCCCAATTCCCTAAATCAGTTTGAGGGCTATTTTAAGGTTAATTTGATATTCTACTGCTATTTAATGACCACCTGGCAATTTGGCAGAAGTGCCTGAAGCAATAAAGCCATTTATGAATTTATTAAGTCGGGGGGGGGAAGACATTTTGGGGGGGGGAAATACTCCTCAGAAGAAAAATAAAAATTATCTAAAGTTTCTGTTTTCTCCCTGAAACTAAAGGATATTTGCTGATGGTGTGAGGCACATAACAAAAAGCCATCCATTATCAAATCACACATTCTTCATATTCTTTTTTTTGTTTTGTTCTGAAATACCAATGCTACAAGATGTAGAAATAAGCACCATTTGCTAAAAAGAGAAGAAAATACCTCTTGCTGAATAAAGTACTGAGAGATGGGGCTGGGGGAGTGTGGGAGGTGTGGTAATAAACCAGTTTAAACCTGTTTGGAAAGTAATTTCCAGTTCTTAGTTCCAAAGATGATACTCCAGCCACAGAAGGCAGGAACCCTGTGTCTGCTGGGGTGGGAATTGTCCTGTGGTTGAAGATAGCTCAATTCAATGTCTAGATGTGAGGTAGATGTCTAACACTCCCATTATGGCCAATGGAGACTAGCAGAGCTGGAAAGGCCAGGGAGCCATCACTTCAGCTGAGCAGCTATCGTCTCTCCTTTAGGATGAGCTGGATCTGTGTCTCCTTGCTTCCAAGACCAGAGAAGGCAGGGGAGGAATACAGTTAAGCACAATTAGAAAAAGACAAACCCAAACAGCCAGCAGCTACACAGGAACCCCACAGTCATTCAAACTCATCTGCTGTCACAGCCTTGTCCCCTTCTGCAAGCGCCTCTTGATCAACTTTGAAGGGGTTTGGTCAGTGTTAACCAAGGAGAAGTGACTTCCTACAAGTTTGATCAAAATTAGAGACTTGAATTTAGCATTCAGAGTCCAGAGTAGCAGGGATGGTAGTATTCAGTTTTCTTTTTGTTAGTATTTCCATTTGATATGATGCAGAATTTATATCTCCCCTCACATAGCAAGAAAAAAAAAATATGTAAGTGGGAGAACACCAGATATAATGCTCTGCATTTTCTGATGTGCAATAGTGTTACTGCATATCAACTATGTTTATGTAACACTGTCACACAGCTTAAATATACACACACCCCCCCTTGCATTAGAAAAGCATTATTAAAGTGACATAAAACACACTTTTCTGCTTCCAGGGTCGCCTGTAAAACCCTGATTTTGGCCCTTTTGTCCATGTGCATTTATGATACAATTATTAATTACATATTCACATCCCCTTTTTTTCTACCTAACCTTTGCTGCATTCCACATACAGAACAGACGGTGCTCACTTAATGAGCAGCTATTTGTGTTGTTCTTCCTTTCTTCGTATTGTTCAATGTGTGACTCCATATCTTATCCACTGTATATGATTCAAACTGGGCTCTTAAAGCAATATTAACAATTTCGTTGGATTTTCTGAGCTGTGTATCAGAGTAGTATCTAAGTTCTCATAATTAGTGACAAATGTATCCACCAAAATCTAAGAAATCTTGATTAAACATAAGCTTGTGGTTTTAAACATGCTTATTAATTTGGTAAATTTATGCAGATTTTCCTGGAGACAGCAATAGGCATCCTCCTTCACCAAACTGCAGGTGGGAGGCACTGCCTCTACCCAAAAAAAGTGAATGGTTCTTTGAATACAGGCAGTACAACATACTGCATCATTAATTCCCCCAATGGAAGTTTTGATGAGAGCAGAGATGCAGGCAAAGTCCCTGTGTTTAATCTGGTGCAGGTTACATCATGAGTACGTGGCTCAAGTTTGATTCTGAATGCTGGTTTCCTCACAACATTAATTTGCCCTAGTCTAGTCATTAAATGGCTGAGCTTTTTTAGCCCAAATTTTCAGAAGAAAAAAAGTCACCAGGAGGCTTATACCTATCTTGTAATATGTCAACCCAAACAGAAGCAGTTTGGCAAAATCATAAGCAACTGCAAACAAGTTTTTAGCACGGAAACATCAAAAAGTGTTTCTAGTCCTAGTGGTGCTTTCATTAATATAGGAGTGTGCTGTTAGTGATTCTTGGTGAGCTGATTACAGGATAGTATTGCACCAAAGCACTGCAGTAGACTGAACTGTGAAGCCTTCTTGGCACAGAAGCACCGAAAACTAATCCAAGTGATGTTCACCTTGTCAAATTGGAAATGGAATAGCTGCCACTGAGGACAGCAAAGGCAAAGGGAAGAGAAGGCCACAGGAAAATATGACATTTAGAAAGCTGAGAACAAAAAGGCAAAGCAAAAATCATGCCAGGGTAAAGATGCAAGCTATTACCAAATCTTGCTTGACTGGAACACCAGACAAGCCAGGAGCTGAAATTTGCTCATCCTTTGCCTCGCTAAGCTGAAGTCTGTAAAAAATTGCAAGTCAGTCCTCAGCACCTTAAATAGTAACGCTGGCTTCAAAAATCATGAGTTGTTCATTTTGTTGTCGTTTTAAAATAGGTACATATTCAACAGTTCTAAATATACACTCTTTTTTGTAACTTTAGAGATACACCCTCTCCCGCTTTCTCTGCCCAAACTGACCCACTCACTTTTTCTGAAAATAAAAACAGAAATATAGAAACAGAAAAATAAAATGGAGAGTCACTACGCCAGGAGGTCTGGCATTAAGAAAAGCAACGTATTTTATGAGATCTTTTCCTGTGGGGCACAACACATCATTTTCCTAATTAGCTGCCCCATGTTATTAAGTTGGCCTTTGCCGTTCCATACGGTTAGATATAACAGTGATGAGGCTCAAGAAATCTATTGAAAGAAGATTTAGTAGCCAATTTCTTCTGGCCTCTGGCCTGTTTTCATAAAACTCTGAACTATGTGGGCTGTTACAGAGCACTTGGAAGAGCAGCACAGCCACTGAGGGTCAGCCATAGCACTTCTGAGGCTGAAGTGGATGCATTAATCTAGAAACACGGATAAATTTGAACCTCAACCATTAAAACCCAGCACACAGCAGGAATCTCCTGTAGCAGGAAGCATAATCTAGGAGATTTTTATTTCATATTCATTTAGATTTCAGCAGTAATGGCATTCTACAATGAATTGGCTTTTTTCTAGTGAATACATCCTGGGAGACTATTCAAGAAGGAATGATAAACAGATCAGTGAACTGATATTTCCATGTCAGTAGGAGGAAGACAAGCGAGACATCGGGCTGACAGTGTTGCTGGGGTGATAAAAAGATATTTAATAGTAACCAAGTGTAAAACCCAAATTAAGGATTTGAAAGCCAAACAGGAGTCAGTTTGATAAATACCAAGACAGTAATGGAAGTGTAAATCATCCATTACTCTCATAGGGGAGTGAGAACTTACCTGATTTATGCATCCTCTTGGTAAGACACTGGTGCCAAAGAACAGAGTTAAGAATTCTAAATAGCCAGAGCCGCCCACTGCCTGAGTAATGGCAACAAGGCACTGGACCAGCAACCCAAAAGTTTGCCACCCACATTGCTGCAACCCACTTGGTTAAATCAAGTCTCAGTCTGGAAGGCCAGAGAAGCACTCCCCCCTTGTAACGCACAAGCAGACAACTTTACGCTGCACTGCTTACAGATCTTTAACAAGCTGTGATTTCTCTTTCAGCAAAAACACGAAGCTGTAACACTCTGGGTTTGTACTGAAGTTGGCAACCTCACGGTGCTGTTGCTGGGGCAAGCGTGGGCAGCTCCCCGCAGCTCTGCTGCCTTCAGTCCCAAGAGACCAGGCCAGTACCAACACATGGCTGGGCCAGGAGCCCCTGTGGCACACTGCGCTTCCCAAAGGAGGTCACTTCTCAGCTGCATGGACCCCTGCTCATCAGAGGTCTCCTTTCCAGCCATAACACATGAAGAAGTGAGCAAGCACCAGGTGCTTCGGTACAAGGGATGTGGTGTTGCAGGAAACTTTCAAGAACGTTCCCTGAGCCTTGCAACTAGACCCCCTCCTTACGTGTTTTTCCGAATATACATGCACTGAACTGGGCAGGGAAGGGTCTGTCTTCTCAGGTAACTGAGGCAAGAAAAGCAAGGAGGATCAGAAGCCACTTATGGGTGTTAGTCGCAGTATCAGTGAATATCAAGCTTATAAGACAGTAATCCATCCCGATCAACCTGATGCAAATTTTCATGTGTTTAGTATTTTGGATATGTATCAAAGAACACAATACATTATTTTTGCATTGCACACAGCTATGTTTTTGTCCCCTCAGGCTGCTGTATGAACTAGTATACTCAATACAAAAACACTTGGCTTAGTGGGTAGTCCAGGTCATGAGTGTGAGACACTAATGCAAAGGATGATAGGCCACATCCCCCTTTTTGAGACCAGAAACGGATATGGATATGGAAAGGGAATTTCAGGACAAATTCCCCTCTGTGCCAGGACTACCATCCTGTCCCCAGTTACCCAGCCTTAAAGACATATCCTCCCTGGCACCAGGACCTACAACCACCCTGCACTGCTCTTCAGAGTCACAAGACCCCTCAATCAACAGAGGAGCTCGGCCACCACTGCATGCCCGCCTGTCCTGCAAAGGGACAAGCTAGCTGGAGCTTCAGTAACTCCCAACTCTCCCACACCGACAGGCAAGTCTAAAGCTTTCCAAAATGACAACAGCAGAGCAGTAGGAGAGCACCCTCCTCCCAAGTCAAGCACCAATCTTCATCACAATTTTTTTCCAGAACAAACCCCACCAAATTCAGATCCTGCCCTTTAACTGGCCTCCTCGCAAAACATCCAATCCCACTTTGCTCAGTAGCCACCAAAAATCAGAACTTAGTGTTTGATTACTGTTTCTCTACTGCTGAGGGACAGAGGTAGCCAAAGAACTAGCGTTTTTGCATCTATCCGAGAATACATTTTTATCTATTCAAATGGATGATTAGGCAACTTGAATAGTCCAAAGCCTTAAAATGGAGAAAACACAGAAAGTCAGCAAACTTGATAACAGCACAATTACCTTGCATTTGTAGCCCCCCCACATACACACCAATTTTAATTCTGCATTTTTGAAGATAAAATTCCAATAAGTATTCACATGTCGAATTTTTACAGCAAAACTGATGAAAGGTATTCAAGAGACGAGTCACAGTTCATTGCTCAGAAACTCATTCCATAATTCAGAAAAATAAATTTTATTATTTTCCATATTTATTTAACAGCCTTCAGGAGACAAGTTCCTAGTTACGCATTTGGAGAGCAGCATTTTCTTGCTGCTTGTTTTGCTCAGTCTCTTTTGAGAAGATAATATGGAGTGAGGGAAAAAAATCATTACTAATTATTTCCGTTTCACTCTGTTTAGTGATTTGCAACTGGGAATTAGATATACAACACACCTCTCTAAAGACTGCGTGTCTTTACATAAGCAACATGAAAATGAAAATATGGGGAGCAATGGGCATCTTGGTTTCCCCAATAAGTTAAAACATGGAACTGGTCATGTCATTGCAGGGAGCTGTATAGACATCATAAAGGACAGTTGTTTTTGACAAGAAGTGGTCCCCTTCATCACCAAGGTGGTACATATGAGGAGGCAAATCTTATTTACTGCTTATGCCTGGTGCTCCTTCTGCTTGTGAGTCTCTTTAGTACGGGAAGCAGGAAGGGAGAAACAACACTACCTCCAAAGATTTCCCATCCCTCTAAGACAGGAGATTAGCATTTTTTATGACCTTCATACAAGAGAGCTGGATTATGAAAAGATTTACTTACAGTGGAAGAAAATCCCAACAAAATAAATCTCCCCATCTAATATTCACTCCGACTAAACCTGGCTGAACTGCCTCGTAAAACCAATGGGATTTTTTTCTCCTCCCTGGGATTCAGCCTAGGACACAGAGACAGTACGCTGTGGTCAAGGACTCATAAAAGTAGGTGTTCAGGAACACACATAGAACTCTCTTTCTCCCTCCTCTCCATGCTGTGCAAAGAGAGGACACCTGACATAAACCTGAGGGAAAACAAAAGCCCACACCAGTCAGGGCTCCAATGTCACAGGAACACCTCCATCAAGGCTTCACTTCATGCCAGAAGAACAGTTCATTGAAGCACATTCCTTGAAGTGCTACCTTCCAGTAAAAAGCTCTTTAATTCAGCTATATATTGACCCATATCACAGCAAACTTCAGGCACTGAAAGCATTTTTTGATTCAGCACTTGCTAAGTCTGGGTTTAAGAAAAATGTCTAAGATAGGGTTTAAGAAGAAAATATTAAAAAAAACTAACAGGGAAAAAGGGAAGAGATGGAAGTTTTACAGCGATTACAGATAAGTCGATGCTTAAAAACAAACAAAAAAAGATGACAAACCCACAAATTTTAGTAGAATTTGGATCCAAAATTACAATCAAACTTTAAGGGTATGTCTCAATGTAGAACCCATTTTTGATCCAGGTCAGAATCAGCTCCTAAAGTGCTAGTCTGGGTTTGGTGGCAGCAGCGACAGGGCTCGTGAAGCAGTTTCTCTGGGTACTGGAAACCAACCTGCAAGTTGGCAGCCTGCCTACATAGCCCACAAGTAGATGCAGGCAATGATGTTAGACCACAGCAACGCTATTCCAGAGCTTATCACAAAGGAGCTCAGGTCAATTGAACCAACACAGCAGTCCACAGTTAGCCATTCACACCAGCACTGGACATCTCCACAAAAAACAGATGCCAACTTAAGCTTTTCCATGCAGAAACCTCATCTGCCCTGTTTCTTTTCTCTGTGCCACACCTCACAATCTCTCCTCCGTTTGTTTCTTCCCCTCACTTGTAAGAGGCGAGTCCCTGTGGTAGTTTGGGACTGGATTTGATACCCCATGAAGTCTCTCACTGATTGTGAAGCTGGGCACTCACAAGCTTCCCCGAATGTCATCTCACGCTATCTTTTGGTTCTTGCACACAGGATATGCACATGTATGGAATCCATACCTAAAGACCTGGAAGCAACTCAACGTTTGACATTCCCATGCATATATGCTTTCTTTGCAGCCAGATATTTATTTAGGTCTACCTTTACAGGGTGAGGGTCATCTGTTCCTTCAGGCCTAAGCAGGCTACACTTAACTGACTAATTCCAGGCATGACTCCAACTACAACCCATTCACCCATTTCACATGGTCAGTTCCTGGAATGACTGGAACAAACATCAGTGATTATAAAAAATACTCTTAAACTACCCTCTGGTTTTATGCCACCACCATATTGCAAAGACAACCAACTATGGATATTTGGATACCTCAGCATCTTAATATAAATTTCTGCCTTCAGCTTAGGTAATTTACAGGTCAAAGAGACATAAATCCATCCTAACATAAATTGTATTTCCAACTCGTGGGTGTGATAAAAACATCATGTCTTCTTGCTCATACTGTATATTTGATTTATCTAGCGAAACTGACGTACCTGTCTTCACCTTGCAAAGAAACAAGGACGTTTACGAACTTCAGAGTAAAGCTAAACTACTGCAGGATGCCTATTCTAGCAAGCAAACAATCTGAGAAATCTTATCTTTAAGGTTAGTAAAAGACTATTATTTTTAAAATATTGGTTGGTACGAAGCCACAGGATTTGCAATTAAAGTATGCAAAACCAGAGTGAAATAATGCTGTGTGTGTACATTATGCATGTTTCTTATTAAATCAATTCCCTTTAACTCCTCTTCTCCTGCCCCCCTCCTCTTATTACACAACTTGTCATCTCTTATTTACATGCCATATGATATACAACCCAAATAGAGAGGGCAAACATCCACAATATGTGCAGAAAAGGGAGATATTTGCATTTAAGACATGAATATGCATTAGCAGGCAACACATTCCAGATACATATTTTAAAAGTGAGACTGTTTATTCTGACAAGCTGATTGCTAGAAATGCCACTGCGTGCTCCTTCATGCCTCATGGCATGGAGCTGGCGCTTTGACTGAACACACAACACTCATCTTAGAAAGAGCCAAGACCCTGGTAAACCAGTTTCAAAGCACGGACTGAAAAAGAAGCCACAACACTGGCAGGTGGAAGCAGGGAAGTCTTGGGTCAGAAGAAGAATCCATTCATAGCATTCTTTCTTTCCTCCTCTATTTTCTTCCCCTTCTCTTTGCTAAACTGTAACCTCTCTGTGAAATTGACAATTCTTCTGAAAAACTGGCATCTGCTGGAAAGTACCATTTCTGAAATTAAAATTGAAAACGACTGGCTTTGTTACTGAAATCAAAATTGAAAACTAGAAAACTTGAAAGAAGACAACCCCCTTTTGCGTTCCTTTTTCTTTTTTTTTTCTTTCCTTCTCCTTTTTTGCCTCTTCTTTTCTCTCAAGCAAATGACTAAGGCCCAAAAAGTTAAGGTTATTGCTTGAGATTTAAGTAAGCTTTCTTCAGTCCCTTCTATTCCACAGATTTCTTGTGTAACCTTGGGCATTTACTTAGATCACCTATCCTTGGATTCTGTATCTATACAAAGCGCACAATAGTACTTGTCAGACTCACAGAGGTGATACAAGTATACAGGGACTGGTAAATAAATGTTATGTGAACAAGGTAGATAAGCTAGACAGATAAACAGAAAGACAAGCCACTGAACTCCAGCATCCAGGCTCTGCCACAGACTGACTTTAATTCTCAGTTCCTCATCCACTGGTATAAAGGAACGATGTTTACCTTTCTCTCCAAAATGCCTGAAGGAATTGGAGAGTTTGGGACATAGTTGGCCAAAGCTTAGACAGGAAATGGCTTGCTTTGTTATTATAAAAGGGAAATGTTTATTTTCCCATTACATTTTTCAAACTTTTATATAAAAATATAAAGATATCCAAACACATACTTCTCTTTCAGCCAAAATCTTATAACATACGGCTGCTTGAAAGGCATTCAGTAGTTTTCAACTTGAATGTACAAAGAGAACTGTTTTCTCCTCAAATCTTTTAAGATACCAGCTTCCTCACAGGATTCCAGCTCCCTCTGCTCATGGATTTTGCTAACGCTTTGTGCAACACATATAAAAATAAATATTCTGTTTTCTGCTCCTCTATTTTGTTTTTCTTTTACTTTCAGTTGATATACACTTAGACCTACCTCTCCTTTTTGTTTTCCATTTTTTTCTAAATATCTACATGCTTTTTTCCAGCTTTGTACTGAGTTTCTGAGTAACTGTCTAGAAATAAAGTTAGTTAACAGCAGTTAACACAGGCAAATACACCAGGCTTTGAGCACAGGGACTTGTACATTCACCAGAATGAAAGAACTGAAGAAATTATTCTGGCCTATGTACAAGCAGGGCTGTGAAGCGTGCAGTAACTTTTCTTGCAACAACCCTAGAGAACTTGTCAGGTGTGCTAGCATTTTATAAGGGTTGTTTCTGTCATTCTCATTGTTTTTCTTAAACACATGAAACATCACATACATCCATGGTGTTTTATGGAAACAAACTGACACTCTGTTGTCTGAGGTTCATAACATGAAGGTTTTGTTTGTTTGGTTTTATTTTATGCAAGGACAACAAAGATGAGATTCAGAGAAGGGCTGGGATAGGAAAGGCATGATTTGCAGAGAAATGCAACTGAATGGTTATTTGAAACATAAACAACATTGTATTCACATTTTTAAAAAATATAAATTCTGCTAGATTAATTGCTTGATCAGAATCCAAAAGACTATGCACAAGTTCAGACAAATTCAAGGTCAGATCAGTAGCTTAAACTAATGACATTTTATATTCTTTCCTGTTTCTAACATCCCAAAGAAACTCTCATTCTTCAGACGTAGCTTTTCAGAGCTGTTTTCAGTTGAGGCAACAGACTTTCAACTTGAACTCTATTCACCAGACCTAAGTGGAAGCCATGTGGTTATTCAAGACCAGTGACAGCAAGATCCTCTGTGACCTTCAGTATTAGAAAGGACTACCGTGTCACCTTCACCTGGCTTACCCCCAGATATACTGTGCTAAAAAAGAAAGCTACATTGATAAAGCACTAAACCCCAAATACAAAGTCTTCCATTGTAGTCCTAAGTTCAGCATGCAAAAAACCCATTGGGAGAGCATGGTATGGTGGTGGTACCACAGGCTTGTGGTACTCTGCTCGTCAAAAGAGGCAAAAAGCAATAATCTGAATTACTTAAACTTTCTGGCCACCAAGAGAGAAATGTTGTGCTGTCAACTTGAGCATCCTTAAGAGAATAGCTGGGCTTCAGAAAAATTGAGTCATGGCATTGATTTCATATACACCTTATTGTGTCTTCGGTCATTCCACTTAAGGAATTTCAAACCGTGTCAGATACTAGTTGTAATTCATCTTAGAAATCACTAATATTTGCTTGCTAAATTCATTATCCAGAATGAAAAGTATGCAAAGCAGCCAATACCATGGAACTTTCAAATACGTCAAGACACAAGAGCCAATTCTACATATCAAACCAGAAGACAACACAATGATTCAGGAGCATTTTGTCTCTAAGTTATGAATTCATAGTTAGTAGTAACAATGTCATAGTCGAAACACTTGCATTTTTAATCCTTTTAAGTGAATGAATAGGCAACGCGGTTGACAAGGGGCTACCTTATGACTGTCCCAGACTGGGAAAGGTCATTAAATGTATCTTACATGCACAGAAGGAAACAGGCATTTGTGGTTGAGGTGATCCAGTTAAGTGATGGCATGCTTATATTAGCACTTTAGTTCAGCCAGGACTGCAATTTTTAAGCCAGTCACCTGGTCATCTACTCTCACTATGCATCAGTTGACATTATAGTGCACACGGATCCCCACTTCTTTCACATGAAATTAAACTGGAAGTTACGCTCCAGGAGCGCACCTAACACACTTTGGACATCCTGTGTCTGGGACCAGATAAAAAAAAACTAGAGCTACAACTAAATAAAAAAAAAAAAAAGAAGTCATTTAAAATACATAAAGAAGCATGGATGTCAGGTTCTTAGCACAAACTATTTTGCTTTAGAGATCCACTCTTATTGGCCTGTGTCATTTACTATACTACTATAGCCTGAGGGATCAAAGTTAGCAAAAACAAACTGAAAAGAGTCCTAATTTCAAAGGTAACTTCTGAGCTACAGAGGAAGTGTTCTGGATCAGCCCAGCTGAAACAGATTTTTGTGAAAACAGAAGCATGAAAAAATGGAATGTTTTGCTTTTTGCTATGACAGAGCAAGGAGAGACTGCACTTCACAATTCTGTCCATCCTCAAAGTCCTTAAACTATGCCACTTTAGATCCAAATTACTGCTTCAGTCTCCTGGTGCTGTTCACGTCACTGATACTGGAACCAGGACTGGGGCTATAAGGTAAGAATGGCTTCTGTGCATTCAGTGATGTGCTGGAGGCACAAGAGATACCAAATAGGCAAGATCAGCCCTTGGGAAATAAGAGGTCATGAGCTGAACTAGTGAGGAGATTATCTGTGTCTGGGTTCCTGATACTGGTGAAGGAGAAATGCGACTTTATTAAACATTAGGGAATTTCTTATTTTCTGGACAGGAAAGGGTATCTGTTGTGGCTTCAACGGGGTTTCTAGTGCATACAAAATACTCAAGGGAACTCCACAATTAGTTTTGTGAACTGTTAAGGAAGGCCACAGGGTGACACAACACTACCCTGCAGATACACCGTATTCCCTTCATTTTTATTTCAGTCTGTTTTGCAGTACCTGCAATTCCTTACACCACAGCAACAGAAATCCTTCCACAGCTTTTGCTGAATCACGTAGTTTTATATTAAACACTGTAGAGCATGCCAAAAAGAGAAAAATGGAATTAACTGAAGTACCATAAAAATAGTAAGAAACTCCATAAGCTCTCAGCAGTTCTTTTTGGCCAAAGATAATGAAAACTGTAAGTTTTCTTACACAGTTGATGTAGAGAATATACTGTTATAGTCAATTAAACTCTCAAACTAGACCAAAGTACATAAGCATATGCTACAAACAGAAAATCCTATGCATATAGCAGGGCTGCCTAAGTATCTTCACAGGATTTCTTTAGCGCTAAATTTACTGCCTATAATGAACCCGTTACATAATCTCAGAGTGAGAAATAATTTTGACATGAGAAACAAATAAGGTAAGGAGAACAAGTTTCTTAATGTTACTTTCTCAGAAAACTGGAAAAACTTAAACCAGTACTATTAGAGAATATGCAACTGAGACAAGGTGAATTGACATTTCATGTGTTTGTAGACCAAGATATTTTCTGTTTACATAAGTATTTCTGTTATCACACTGAATGGGATGCCAAAAGGAATGTGATTTCAGACTCTTGTCAGCAGAAATTCAAAATCTGGGTAAATAGTAGCTAGGAAATATACTACCAGTAGCACTTCTTATATAGTCCCTTTCATTCAGCACACATTAACCTCATATCAGTCTAAAACTTGCAAACACAAAGTTAAAATACTTCCCTGTCCTATGAAGTGTAAAGCTACTAACTTGGATAGAACTACGTACAGTAATGTATGGACATCAGTACTCCTAACTTGCTAAAATCAAGGACACAGCATTCACTCATATGATTTATAATGAACACACACACTTAAATGATAGAACAAAACAACCAACAGTAAAACTCATGATTTAAAAAAACAGACTATCTCTTCTCAGGTGGGAAAAAGGGGTCAAATGGTAGCACTCGTCAATGTCTACAATTATTGCTCTATTTCTTTAAGTTTTTTTACAGGGAAGAGCAAAACAACCTAAACCCAGACAAGCCTAACCCACCGCAGGCCCATTCTCCCACACAGCACCAGCAGCTTCCCACCATCACTTTACTTCTCCTGAGCTTTGCAGGACCAGGTGTGTGCACAGCAACAAGCCAAACCAGATCTGGGAAATGATGCGGCATAGTCCAGAAGAAAGTGAGAAGAGTAGCGCTCTTCCCTACAGTTACTACTTAGGGGAGTAGTAACTTAACTGGGCAATTTCCCCACAGCAGGACCCACCACAGTGGTGCCAAAATAACCTCACAGAGAGGGTACAGGACAAGCACCCCTTTAGAGATTGAGATGTAAACCAACGCTGCCACTTGGTCACTGAAAGTTACTGTTCTGCAAACACCAATATTTGTTTAGGTGTGAAAGCAGTCTCCCACTGAAAGAATGCCTAAAATAGCAGACTTGCCACAAGTTGCACGGTCACAGGAGAATGCAGCCTGTTGAAGAAGCTTAGTTTGAGAGAGGCGCCGTAGCTGAAGGGAAGCTTCCTTTCTGCAGTCAATGGGATGTCACTGCACACACACTGATTCATGCACACTGAGCTAAGAGTGTGCATAAATGTTTGCAGGATCAGTATCAAATAACCATATTCCTCTTCAAAAGCTCTCTATATAATCTGCGGGAAGATTCAGACCAATTATATATTTCATGACTAATTATTCTAATTAAACTGACTAGTAGCACATTAGTGATTCAGACAGAAAACAAAATATTCAGACTTTACATTCTCCTCCTCCACACTCCAGCAAAATCTCTAATGTACCTTATGATGTTTTATTTATCTCAACCCAAAGGCAAAAATACACTGAATTTTTCCCCAAATAAATTATACCAGCTTCCTCCAGCCTCTTATAAGAAATCCACCCAGTACAGGGAGTTGCTGACGCTGTTTAATGTCATCCTCCCTGTTTCACAGTTCCAGTTTACAAAACATTACTATATTGGCACACAGTTCCCCACACCATTTCTGAGCCGCACCGCAAGCACTTGCAAACTGTTACCCTGAGCTGCCTATTGGCAGCTTCTCGTTGTATTGCAGCTATTGTATTAGACCAGTTCTTGCTGGTGCTTCACATCCCAATGAATTTCCAGTGACTTTCAGACTCACTGCTATAGCCCCAGCTGCTCACAATCCCATCTGTGCACATCTGCTCTGTGGAGAACAGGAGCCATAATCCCTGTATTTAGGACAGCTACTACCTCTTCCTGAGAATGGACATCTCCGTGTTTTTGTACTTTTGAAAATGAAACTGAGAAAGGAAATTACTGTCTTGCGTCACTTGTATACAAGTGAAGTGTCACTATATCCCTGGGTTTGCACAGTGGATTCCAAAAATATCCAGAAAGCCAAGTGCTCAGGGTAGTAATTTCCAGAATGGAAATGCAGCCACAGTTTCTCCTTTTGCCTGTGCTTGATGATAAGCCTTAGTTACATGATGATTCCCTCCTTCCCTGCACCTCATCCCCACTGGTCTGCTGTCTCACATGGGGCACAGCACAGGCCATATTCCCAAATGGAGTATTGGATACAACTGAAAAGATTGTTTCTTTCCCCCGCTTTTACCCTGGACAAATCAATACACATAATTTACTGCTGTGCTTGTGAACACTTCACTAATGGCAACACTTTCTTTATATATTGAACGATGTGGTACAATGGGCTACCTTTACATGCCCATATTTTCTTTTGAAACTTTTAAATGTCTTCCTGTTGACCTAAGGAACTTCTATGCATAAACAAAAGAGAATAAATGCATGAAATCAAATGTTTGATAAATCAAAGGAGCCTAGATTCATTTCTTTGTCTGAGAGATACACTTAGGGTGGCTGGCCTTGTAAGACCAAGAGGAGAAGATCAAGATCTGCAGCTAAATGTGATTGGGAATTGGAAATACTTAAAAATCTAAAGAGCTCAGCACCGTGCTGTTCAAATCACCAAGTACTCAAAAAAACAGAGAAGAATTTAAATTATCCTACAAGGTGCGGGCCCAGAGTTCCAATTGCTTCTAAAATAAGATCCAGGTGCTCTTAAAAGTCTAAAGCAGCCTTTTAATTTTAAATTGCTCTTCACTCCATGTGCCGTGAATGCTGATCTTTAAAAAGCGTGTCTAAATCAAAACACTCCATATTGCAGAATAATTGGTTTAAAAAAAAAAAAAAGCTGCAACAGGATAGCCCCAGCCAATTTAAGTGGCAAGCCATGTTTAATATTTTCTCTAAGCAAAAGATAACGAAAAATAATCCACGTTTTGCACTCTTTTTTCTCTGCACTTCTAATAAAAATTTTCACTCCAGGGTAAGCTACTTCTTCACCTCAGCAATATCAGACTTACTGCAACTCAGAGGCCTATCATTATGATTATTTATATTGTGATAGCACCTAGAGACCTAGGTAACATTCTTATTATCCTTTGCAAATAAAACATTTCCTGCCCCTAAGAGCTTACATACAAGTAGTTTATAAACACAAACCACAGCACGGCAAGCAATAAGGGAAAAAAAATCACCAGAGCTAGAGGATTACTTTAGGTCTGAGTTTGCATACATATATTTTTAGAATAAAACCGCAATTTGTGAAACTGGATATAAGGTCCCTGAGGTAGTTTAAGTGATCTCCTTTAGCAGTGATGGTGAAGAATATGTCCATCACACCTACTGGAATCTGCCACATGAAACATCACTCTGCAGACACACCATGATCAATCACTTTCATACAGAGATATTGCAACTTCTGCAAAAAGGCAAGAATATCCAGCACAAAGATCATCCATCCTGGTGTAAACCTCAGTTAAATATGATCCCACCTGAACTATGTGCCAAGATTTGGGTCCTGTAAGATTATTCCACTGAGAATGAAAAGAGGTTACATTCAGGTAGCTTTGATGTAACTATTTTAAAACATTCATAAAGAAGTCAAGTGACCAAAGCTTTTGCTCTCACAGCCACAGACGCCCTTTAGACAAATCTGATCCAAAAGCCTATTCTCTAGGCTTCTCTTGGGGTCACCTACCACTGCTGTCCAGGCTGTATTAAAGTTTCCATGTTTACTGGTTTTTAGATACAATCTCATTTTGATTCTACATTAGCGTGTCTTCTATCTTATCTTGTTTTCCTCTTTTCTCTCAGTCACACCTACATGTAATCCCCAAATAAAACTAGATTGAGCCCTTCCAGCCAGATCATTTAGGACTTTCAGTAGCTTCCTGTTTGGGCAGAACAAGGTTTCCGAGAGCTGCCATAAAAGAACGCTGGTCACAAAGTGAGATGTAGCCTGGCATCATGAACACTGGCTGAAGGCAATATAGAGCTGTAAGGAAATCTACAATCATGTTATAAAAAAGCTCAAATAACTGCTTTTGGAACAAACTAATCCATCATAAACGTTTCTCTTCAGTACTATGAGAGACACACCAGCCTTCCTCTGTATTTCATGTAGCAACAGCAGCCGCTGGCACAAAGCCGATTTCTAAATGACAAACACAGTATGTAACTCATTCAGCAGTTTATCAACTGTATCTGCATACATGCTATACAACTGCCTCCTTTTCAGCTTTTCCTCCTCACATCTGTAATGTAAGGGAAAGGGAAAGGCAGGCAGATGGTCAGTAAATTATGTATTCTCACCGCAAAGACGCCCAGGAGTAGCCAAATTATACAACAGTTCGCAAGAGACATCAAGATAAAAGTGTGTGCTCTTTAAATAGACTGACCTCCAACTCCAGCTGAAATCAGCAGAAAAAGCAGAGTGATACAATGAAGAGAAGAAAAAATAATTAGCTCACATCAGCTGTGCTCCAGTTAAATGGATAAGAGCACATGGCTGCTTTGAAAGAGGATATATAGACGGAAAGAGCCATACTATGACAATGTAAACTCTGCGAAGTCTATCACTGTGCCAGAATCTTATTTAAAAATATTCCCAACTGATACAATTAAAATGTATTCAAAAATATGGACTTCCTTGGTATCAAAGTTTATTAAAGATGCACATATTCCTTAGGGCTCTTAGTATTACCCTTCCAAAAATAACACAAACATAAACCGCTGCTGCTCTGCTTAGCAGAGAATACGTACAGCATTCTACATTATATAGAAAACTTCAGCTTTTGAATAGTTCATTAAAGTGCAATAATGATTCCTTTCATTCTTTAAATCCAAACTATGAGAACTGGAAAGGTTTCCATTGAAAGAGAAAAGCTCAGAGACAAAAATGTCACCTAGTTGAAAGAGCTACACTAAGTGTGTTATTTTCCATTAAAACTGTGACTTGTAACCAGCTACTTTCCCACAGAAAGCAGGCGTACCTGAAGGTCAGGGCAAGGCCACTTTAAATCATGACAACATTAGATCAATCCTGAAAAGCAAAGCCTATAAAATAAATCTGAAAAACAAGCATGCAAGTGCCCTGTGAGCACTTTATTTTTGGTGCTAATACTGCAATTTAATGTCAAGCAGCAAATCCACAACCAAGCAAAATCTGGGCCAAAATCTCTAGAAGTTAAAAAACAGCATCACATACAAGTTGAATTAAAAGATAACACTTTTGTGTGGAATTTGAGTTGCATGTAGAATTTCAACTTTTGTTAAGGATAAGTTTCACTCTCTATAGCAGCATTAGTTATAATCAACAGTTTCCAATATTATTAGAGAATCTAAAATTAAATCTAAATCCCAGGGAAAAATATAAGTTATATATATAAAAAGGAAAATTCGGCTGCAACATTTTTGACATGAATTCATCATGGAGCTATTAGGCTAAACATGGGAGAACATCAAGGAAGTCCCACCATCCTGAGAAAGAAAGAAGGGATGCTCCTTACAAAATATATTAATGCCTTCTTTATTAAGAGAAATAATAAGATCAATGCAAAGATGGTCAACGTACCACTCTGGGATTTATAATAAAGAACCAAGGAAGGAAACAGACCAGCACAGCACCATGAACAAAATTAAGCACAGATTGGGCTGTAAACAGACTGCTGAAACAGTGAAACTGAAACATAAGGCAATAACTTCAAATAGAGAACCAAAGCCATGGGAATTTATTTGTATATTCCTGGGCAGAATAGGATGAACAGAACACAGATGGCAGCTGACATGCCCAATATAAGCTGGAGAAGTTCAAATACGGTTTGAAACAGTAAATGTCACTGTCAGTAAAAGTTCCTGCAGCCACGTGGAATCCAAAGGGCAGGCAGGGAATAAGGCAACTGAAACGAGCCCAGTTCACACCGCAGTGACACAGCATAAGCTTTTAAGTTTACACAAGTAACAAGGCTACAGCAGACTAATCAGCCCTCAAACGGCATTTAAAGTTAAATACAAGGTACAGTGATCATCACAATGTTTCCCTGAAGAAGCATATAGAAGTGACATAGTGCACTTGGTTCTACACCAACAGCATGCATGAGCTGGCTGATCCAATACTAAGGCACTAAGTTTTTCCAAACATTTGAAAACAGCAACCTCAAACCTCATATTTTTTCTTTGCCTCTGATTAAGTACATCAGGACAAATAAAATTACTGCAGTGGATAGTTTTCTGCCTCAAAAAAATTACAGTCCTGGATTGGGGGTGAATAAAAACTGAGCATCACACAAAATGATGAGATTTACCTCACAGAGTTGCCATTAACATTTTATGATTAATTTTAACATAAATTCTAAAGAAACTGGCTGAACAATATACTGTATGTCTTTGAACTTAGAAATTATTGATAGGGAGCTACAGCAGTGATTCCAGTTCCAATGACTTACAAGCTTTTCCAGAGGAGACTTTAATCAAAAATTGGCTTATCCCATATTTTTGCCATCATTAGGGTGACATTTTGAACAAAAGGCAGGTAAATTGTCAAGCCAGATCACCAAAATAACCTACACCCAAATAGTATAGACTTTGTATAGACTGTCCACAGTGCCCTGAACTTTTCTTAGCAAGTAAGCACCTTTGCAGAGCCAGGACTGGCAAAAGCTGTTCGCTTTGCTGGCAGCAAATAGGGGATTTTTTCAGCCCTGTTGCTTTGCTCCTGTAGTCTCTTACGAGTTTACACATGCTACTGCCTGGGATGCTCTTTCAGAGAACGCAAAGGGTAGTAATAGAAACAAAAGCAGAAATCATGATTCTGATGTTTTACTCAGACACAGTCTTAGCTTCCAAAGAGAAAATGAGAAATACCTAAAGCAAAGCTGTAAGGAAAGCACAAAACCACCATTTCAATCAGTGAGGTGGTCTGCAAGCTGTGAGCTGATGGGTAAAAAGCCCCATTTTTTTGACAAGTGAGATTCAAAAGAGGGTACCGAGGCTGTAATTTATCTAGAAAAAAAAAAAAAAAGAGGGATGGGAGGGTGTAATTTAATCTCAAAATACACTCTGGCTTTGTATTCTGATTTGTTTACACTCTGGACACCCACCAGCAACACATGCAAGATGAATACCATAAACTTTTTAAGATATCTCAATACAGAAATATACAGATAATTGATGCAATGTAGCTCTGCTTGGATTCCATGGTTTTTATATGCAAAGTATATAAAGTTTTCCAGGGGAGAAAGATAAAAAAAAGTAAATCTATGCCATTTTTTAAAAATGAAAAAAATCATGCAAAGGCTGAAAATATCAGTTAACAGATAAGGTCAGCACATCTATATGGAAATGTAGTTTGGACACTTCAATTCTTAGTTAGATTTCATGGAGTACATGACATCTGATTCTGGCCCGATTCCAAAATAACTAATGCAATATATTTCCAAGCTACTAACAAACATGAGGGAAGACGAAAAAACAAACAGTTCCAGTCAAATTGCTTTTACTTTCCCTTTCATAAATTTTAACTCCAACAATTCATATCAACAGCATGTTGTCTTGTTAGGCACTGGTTTTAAACCAAACCAGCTTGATGAATTGGGTGTCCATGGTCAATCAATATTTGAATAGAAGACTTTTTAAAGAACATCAGCACTTTTGCTAACTCAGTTATTCTCAGAGTTCTGTAACTGCTAAAAAAATCATGAAACAATTCTTATTAGGGCCTAAAACCCCTCCCAGTAAAAGCAGAAGAGGTTTAAATTGCTGATAATCCCTCAGTCCCACTCTGATGCTATAGGTTAAGACTTAGTGTACCGAATCAATCAAGTGAATTATCTACTTACAAACCAGGTCCAAAGATTCCTGTTTACTGTAGGTTTATCACAATCTGCCAGACTACTAAAGTCAAGTCAGGCTTAAAATCTGTCCTGGAGATGTGTGAAGTTTGTGTATCTGTAATAAATAGCTCATGAGAGGCAGACATATCACTGAGCTAATCTGAAATGTACATCTGCCTGCCCGTGATAAAAGCAGCCTTAGACTCTTCATCTAAGTTTAAAATATTACATATCTGATGGATAGATAATTAAACTGCATGGAAAGAGGGCAAAAGAACCAAAAATGTATTTTCTTGAACGTTGGGCTGCTGTTGGCAGTATGGCAACTCCTCCCATTCAGAACTGTAGCAATTTTCCTTTTGGTTGATGCCAGTCAACACAGTCAAGATATGCTTAATACTAAAGGTAGTGCTAATGCATCCCCTTGCTTCACACACTGGAGCTGCATTTCTGGAAAGTTCTCCCTAAGGCTCTTCAGCCACATGAGCTACTGGTTTTCTATGCTACCTTTTCACCCCTTCATCAGGAATCAAAACTTTTTTCTTTTTTTTTTAAAGTAGCAGTAGCATTTGTCTAATTATTTCTCATATTTTTGTTATCAGCTCTGGTTTCCTTTACTTACTGAATGCCTCTAAAAAAGCTCTTCTGAGGATCTATGCCTGCAGAATCCTAGTCCAGTTTTGCATGAGAAAACATCTCTTCTTTTTTATAATCTCTGCTTTAATTCCCAAGTGAAAGGGAGAGATGAAGAGAAAGCAAGCTATTTCTTAAGCTCATCCTTCATGGCTGTCAATTCTTTTATCTTGACCTGGAAAGGAGCCACAATTGAAGGTTTCACATCACCTGTATATTCTCAGTCCACATTACCTTGTCTCTGCCCCACAGGGGCACATGAAAACATAGATGCATCTTCCCTTTAAGCAGCTCTACCTGATGAGGCCGTCCTTCTGCTTAAAGGCTGTCCTTACACGCTTGTGTACAGAAAAGCTCAAGTGTCCTTTATTTGTACAATTTGGGATTACTGCTACAGATTTTAGAGGAAGGCTGATTACTTTCTGCAGTAGAAGAAAATAATCACTCTCAGCTAGCCATAGAAAGGAGGATATTTGCAAGTCCTCAGATATATTCCTTATCTTCTGGATAAAATGAAGACTACTATAGACCAGTATTCATTATTCTTACAGGTGTGACAGACAACTTCATATCTTTTCTATAAACCCAGAAATTGTGACAGATAACCAAGCCAGTTGGTTATCCAGTGTTAAGAAAGCAGTGGGAGCCCTTAAAGCCTTTCTTTTACTGATATCTTCCTTAGATAATTATGAAAACATTTTTAATGGTCTCTTTTTTCTTTTCTTTTTTTTTTTTTTTTTTAACCCTACTCATACTACAAAACTACAAGGCTTGACCTGGTTTTGAAAAGCAAATATTAGAAACCTCTTGTTTTATTAATATGACTGAGAACACTGTTAAAGAATCACAGCTTTCATGGGAAGTTATCCTGAGAAAAACTTGTGAAAAGTTAGTGAAGCATGAATTAAGAAGCAGGAAATAGACAGCATGGCTAAGGGCAGTATTTCAAGTGCATCTTCAGATCATTAGAAATACTGATGAAAAATAACAAAGAACTATTCACAACTTGGGGGGCTTGCAAAACCACTGTTTTGCACTAATTGAAGATATGGTTATACAGAAAATTTTCACAAGAAACAAACAGTTTTTCAATCATTTTTACAATCTCGGGTCAACTGGAAACTGAAACAGGATGTAAACAAGTAAGTACAGTTCATTCGGATTTTCATCTAAATTAGGACAGTATTAAATTGATTTTTAAGCTGGCAGCTATTGCCTAACATCAAAAAAAATGACTATGTGGTCCCACAAGGCTTTTGATTTTTTCATTTCCATGGCTGTCCCAGAGGCTGATTTACCAGGCAGAAGGCTCCTAGAAATTGGTCCCAGCAGCAGATCTTCCCAGAAGAGAATGCTCTAGGCCACAGGATCAGGGAGAGGCCATGTAGCTTTTACCACATCTCTACAGAAGTGCATCTTCCTGACTTCCCAGGAGTACACTTGGTTTTATTCATTTATGTACACCAGAAGAAAAAACTCTTCACTCTGCCATGACATGAAGACAGGGGACCTGAAGAGATTTAGCTGGACAGATACAGCCAGAAGTCAGTCCCCAGCTGTGGCAGGGGATCCCACAGCTCTGGTAGAGAGCGAGCAGCCAGCCCAAACGTGACCATTCTCAGTAAGAAAACAGACTTCTGCAACACAATTTTTCTCTTTTTCTTCTTTGCACATGCATTACATTTCACAAACTGCACCAGAGAGGCAGAAAATGCTGTTTGAGCTACTGAAACATTATGATAATTCAAATATATACTGACTCAAAGTGACAGCATTATACTTCAGTTGAGACAATCTGTCTGATTCGAAAGAGTTTAAGTTTAAAGACTACTTGATTTAAAAAGACAGAAAAAAAAAGAGCACTGTGGCTATGTTTAAATGCTGAGACAAGTATGAGGCTCAAGAGAAAGCAGCAGTGATGGATGAGATAAAAGCGAAAAAGACTTATTATAAAGTGGATTTAAAATAAATAGTCCCTTATTACTACCTGGGGTGTAAAAAGAGAAATCTCATCAAAACCTAATGATGTCCATGTTTCTGAACTGGGCACAAGAGGAAAAAATTCCCAGTACCAGCTTCTAATCAAATATTTGCCAACACAAAAGATTTACAGCAATTAGTTTTCAGGCCTCTGACTTTGCATAAGTAGTTGGAAAAGACCTGGGAGAGGAAGATAGTTGTCTTTCTTTTTAAAAAGAAGTGTAATATAAAATGCAATTCTAGGTTTTGAGTTTAATGCATATATATTTGTAGAAATGTACTCAGTACGTTAGGAATTGAACAGAATATTATGAAATATGTTCTGTAGAATATGGAGGAAAACTTTACAGTAGATTCCCTCCTGCCTCCATTATAATGAAATGATCTTTCAAATAGCATGTACTTTTAAAATACATGTGTAAAGCTAAGAAATTAAAAGGAAAGATACCAAGTCTGTTTTTCTCAGAAGACAGCTGGTGATTTGCTGTCAGCATCACGGCTTTCCTCTGCTTAAATTTTTTTAGAACAGGACCACATCTATGTGGAGAATTTTTCCTTTTCCAACAGGAGTTCTTACACAGCAAACCCTTGGAAGAGTGGATACTTCCAAAATATTAAGGCTTGGAAAGTAAAATATCCAATTAGATGAATTCAGGCTGAGAACGGACAGAGATAAAATATTCAATTAGCCTGCAGCCTGACCCTGCAGCCTTCCAGTGGTGTTTGAAAAAGATGAGCTGTCTTTGTCATTCGCAGGACGCAGAAAGACTTGAGGGAAATTTACCAGCAGCAGAAAGCAGAAGGTAAAAGCAAATCTTGGCACCAACAGAGGTTACGACACAGTCTTGAGAAAAGAAGCATTCATTAGCATCTGCATACACTTAACAAAAAAGAAGAAAGAAAAGTACAATATTTAATTTTGAGGGTACAATAGGCTATAAAGCCATATACACAGGCACATTGCCGTGGCGTAAATGAAATTACAGCTTTCCATTTGATGAGTTAGAACAAGAGGGCTTTACTGGCACCTGAAAAACTCTTAAGCATCATCTTCTAGGAATACTCCTTGGGAAATAAATGCAGCAGGACTGCTCCCATTTCTTCTTAAGTTCAAAGGTCAGCAATCAGCACTTGTGCTAACAGATCATCACCTGCAATATAGGCAGGGCACAGATCTGTGCACAAGACTAAGTGCTCCAAAGACGTGAAAGATCTGGACAGTAGGGGCCAATCAACTAGATTGCCAGCTTCAAGTCAGGAATGGTAGAACCTTGGCCTCACGGTGGCTTAATTAAAAAGAATCTCATTGCTCATCTTTTCTGATGAAGGTCTTGATCATTTCACTTACAGACACAATTCTCCCGTCAGCTTTCACCAACCAAGATTTTCATGAATCCAAAAGTATTTTCAATAAATCTAGTATTTCATTGAAGACTTTGTCCTAAGCTTTGGCCAGAGAAAATGCGGGTAGCATTTCCAATTATCACCCCCATTCTACATCTGGAAGAGAAGAAACCCAAAATCTGCAACTGAATCAGAAGTTTCTTCACAATGAGAAAAGCTAACTTAATAATATATTCATATTCAGTGAAGGAGCCTCCCTGCCACCAAATTGAGCATAATGTGATAAAAAACATCTCATTGAAAATTTGTAACTCCCTTTCTATGTCAGAGAACAATCTTCATAAGTTGGTATGTTCATCTCCCTGCTACCTCATTACTTACAATTAATTTTGTACAGGATGTCTGTTCACCAAGTTGAAATCTTTTAAGTGAAACTAGAAAAAGAATATCTAGAATCTGCTCTAGCATTGACTAATATTAAAAAAAAAACAAAACCAAAAAGCCAACAAACATCCAGTAAACCAGCCCATTGTGAGCCTTAGTAGCTCTTTAAAGCAGAGAATAAATCCCAAATCACTGCTTGAAAATCCCTATGGGAATACAGCAATAGCTTTTGGCTCTGCATCTCTAAAATATCCTGAAATGAAAGTGGTTCAAATAACCAACCAACCTAATCAATGTTCCATGATGGGATACATACGCTTAATCTTCAAAATACAGGACATAACAGTTGCCTTCTTATACAGTCATAGACAAATCATAAGACTAAAATCTGAAATGGCATTGAGAAAATGAACAGGGATTTTCTCCCTGTCTCCTCCAATACAAGAACAAGGGACTTAAAATGAATCAGCAAGTGGCAAGTTCAAAAAATACAAGTAATACTACTTTATTCAACCAGCACTTAAGCTCCAGATCTCTGTGCCCCAGGATATAATGAAATTATTTGAACAAAGTTATGGAAGATAAATTTACCAACATTTTTAAATTACAAAGACACAAATTCTTGTTTAAGAACTCCCTGAGATGAAGATTGGCAGAGAAAGGTGGAAAGACACTTTTAATTTCCATGATCTCACACTTCTTCACTCACCAACTAGCAGATGTGATAGGCTTTGAGTCTGATTTTGTATGGCTGTTAGTGATGGTAGTTCTTGCTTCTGATCATTAAACTTTCAGTTCCACCCAAATGCTTCATCTATTACTCTGTTCATCTACATAAACTGAAAAAAGATGTATCTCTTAGGGTTTATTTATATATGTAATTTTTTCCCCCTCTTCACAGTGCTTTTGTAGTTATTTTGGAACAGTTTGGTAGAGTCATGGAACATGTCAACCCACAGACTCCCCTATTTCATGGCTTGTTGGCTTCTGCAGTGGGCTGTAACAGCCACAGATGGATAACATGAGAGAGACTTTTGGGTATCTATGGAAACAAGTGGCTGAAGTCTGCCTCAAGGTCCTCTCTTCAGATGCTTCCCCCATGCTAGGGAGGGGCAGGGGATCTCCTCCACCCTCCAATATGCAGAGGAGGAAAACAAGGCAGCAGGTGCTGGGATTGGAAATGGGGAGCTGAGGCTTGTGAGGAGGCAGGTTAAGAAGGATGCTGGAATTAATTCAGAAATTAAGCAAAAGAGAGAGCAGGCCTAAGAGGAAAAGCAAATAGAAACGAAGAGCAAGACTGTGTCCTTCCTATAGTTTGATTTCTAGGTAGCCTGATTAATAGGCTCCACCAGTATTCTACACATTAATTAGTTCAATGCATTTCCAAGCTAACTGGTCTCTACTGTCTATTTGCATGAAGGTCTGTGTGGATCTGCAGGGTTAGTGTTCAATGAAAAAGAAAAAAGGAAAACTCAGTTTTGTATTTTTAAACATGCCAAGCTCATCCTTGAAATCAAATGTCATGCTAAGTGACAAATGAATTCCTTTTATCTTGAAAACATTGAAATTAAAAGTTATGGGTTTGCTCAACATTTTTATCAAGACTCACTAAGTTTCACCAAATCTGTGACCTCAGTCAACATTTTAATGTCAAAAACCTATTTCCATCAACAAAGTATTCAAAAAAAAAAAAAAAACACCACCCACTCAATTCCATCAACATGAATTTTAGCAACGGTGTGTTGTCTCTGGGTGCTGCTTTATTTGCTCTGCAGTTACTTCGAGTTTAATAAAAACTTAGGGGAAAAAGCAAAAACTCTGGCTTTTCAAATCCACAAACTAGCACAGACTTAATATCCTGCTGCAGAAACCTGTAAGAATGCAGCTATAGGAGGCCCGTCTTCATTTCCAAACATGGCTTCTGTCTTCCTAAACTCTTCTTTTCCTACAGATGTTCCATCTGGCTTCAATGGGCTATATCACACCTCCTGATCCCATGGAATCTTGTATGACTGGACACAGCTCAGCAACTTAACTCAACTTTAAAAATAGTATGTATATTTGCCATGTGCAGATAACAACCTGTGAACAGGCCCAAGCTACGTTCTTAGGAATAAGAAGTTAATGAGAATTTCAGTGCTAGCACACCTCAGCTGAAGACTGCAGTGTTATATGCAATTAACATTTATTACACAAGGATATTCACACTGCAGGTGGGTAAAATAATAATTGGAGCAAAGGAATTTATCATCATGTTGATTTTTTTGCCTTTGCCTGATTCCACTACCCCAGTCAGCCATTCACCAGCTGAAACTTAGCTCAGTAATTAAACCCCCTGAACACATTCAAATCAATATGGAAAACCTGTCATCAAATTATTATCTTTAACAGTTTAAGTAGTACAACATTTGGCCACCCTGTAAGTGTACCTGCCTAAAACTACAGCCAGAAGAGCTAAAATTCAGCTCTGGATCAGCAAATTGTCTTTTAGCACATATGGATAGCATATGCCCTATGCTATGGATAGCATAATCTTAAATTCTGCTATATCACACCCTGTCATCTCAGGCTAAAAATACAAACTTCATGTGAGAGAAAAAGTAAACTGCTGATTTTCCTGGGAGACACAATATATCGTTTTACTTCTAGATTGGCAGAGATAGTGCTTTTCAGACAGCATCAACATCCATACACAGGGAAATGTGGGAGGGGAGGTATATGTGCACATTTGTACACATGTGCATGCAGGTTTGTTTATAGGGAAACATCTACCCAGACAGGAAGAGAAACACAGAAAGCATATCAGGACCAGAATTGAGGACAACACAGACTTCTTTGAGTACTTGTCCATGTCCTGCTGTTTTTCCTAATGGTTTCACATCTGAGGAGTAATGTGGGCATCCTCAAATGACCCTGGGAACTGACCCAGGGTATTACAGGCACGGTAACCTCACCTTGATTCCTGGAAAGAATCCTGGAAACCATTTCCAGGCACATTAAGGTCTAGAAAATCATCAGGAGTAGTCAACGTGGCTTTACCAAGGCAGTCATGCTTGATCAACTTGATAAACTTCAATGATGAAGTGATTGGTCTGGTAGATGAGGGGAGGAGAGCAGTGGATATCATCTACCTGGACTTCAGTAAGGACTTTGACACAGTTTCCCATAAGATCCTCATAGGCAAGCTGCTGATATGTGGGCCAGATGAGCAGGCAGTAAGGTGGACTGAAAACTGTCTGAATGGCTGAGCTCAGAGGCTGGTGATCAGCAGTGCAAACTCTAGTTGGAGGCCAGTGACTACCAGCGTATCACAGGGATCAATACAGAATCCAGTCCTGTTTCACATCTTCATTAATGATTGGGATGATGGGCCAGATGGTACTCTCAGCAAGTTTGCAGATGACACCCAAACTAGACCGAGAGGCTGATATGCTGGAGTGCTGCCATCCACAGGGACCCTGACAGGCTGGAGGAATGAGCCACAGGAACCTGATGAAGTTCAGAGGGAAGTGTGAAGCCCTACCCTGGCAGGGGAATAACCCTATGCACCCGTACATGCTGAGGGTCACAACCAGCTGGAACACAGCTTTGCAGAAAAGAACATAGGGGTCCCAGTGGACACCAAGTTGAACATGAACCAGCAATGTGCCCCTGTGGCAAAGGCAAATGGTATCCTTGGCTGCATAAGACAAAATATTGTTAGAAGATCAAGGGAAGTGATCCTTCTCCTTGACTCAGGATGGGTGAGGCCAAACATGGAGCACTCAGGGGGGATCTTATCAATGAATACAAATACCTGAAGGGAGGGAGCAAAGAAGGCAGAGCCAGGCTCCTTTTCAGTGGTGGCCAGCTCCAGGACCAGAGGCAACGGGCACCAGCTGAAGCACAGGAGGCTCCCTGTGAACATCAGGAAACCCTTTTTTACTGTGAGGGTGACCAAGCACTGGCACAGGTTACACAGGGAGGTTGTAGAGTCCCTCTCCTTAGATATATTCAAAAACCATCTGACACAGTCCTGGGCAACTGGCTCTAAGCATCCCTGCTTGAGCAGTGGGGTTGGATCAGATGACCTCTAGAGGTCCCTTCTAATCTTCCCCACTCTGTGACTGAAAAAATAACCAAATAAACAAACCAGAAAAACAACCACATTTGAAAAAAAAAAAAATCACAAATGTGCAATTTCCAATCTCTGGAAACAGCACCTACCCAACAACATGGATATTTTCATTCTATATTTATATGTGTGGGTGCATAATTTAAACAAACACATATGCACACACAGTACAGCAGAACTGAAAAAAAAATATTCTCCTCAGGCAACAGGCTGACATGTCTTATCAGACAGACAAAAGAGACACATATGTTTCTTCCCAGAGACACATATGCACAGATGTCTCACTTTCAGGGACAGTCTGCATCTGTAGAGTGCATCCATCACATCCTAGTCTCTCTAATAGCATGCACAATGCTATCCCATCAACTTAAGCCCACCAGCTTCAGCTGCATCTTGCCCAGTACGGGCTGTGCAGTCAGTCCTCTGTACCTTCCGTAACTTTCAACAGCACCTGTTTACAAGAGCACAGCCATATACAGGCTACAAACCTGTATGTCAGACACCTTCAACCCAGCTGCTGCCTGTTCATAAAACCTCCACACAACCAGAACATGCGATCAGTATGCATGCATCAGTCATACTGGATTTTGCTACAGGCTGTTTGGAGAGATCCAACCTATAAAAGGTTTAAGATATATGGAAATTCAAGAAAAGTTCATGAAGTCACTAAATCCATAGATGCAAAACTTTCCACTCCTTTTTGGGTTGTTGTTTAGTGATTTCTATGTTGAGTATACTCACTTCACTGGTAACTAATTTTTTTAAATTATTATTAGTCTGTTGGCTGTCTCAGGTATTGCTGGATCATTGATTGTCATCAGCAGAAGATTCTTCCAGCCAAATTATGTCTTCAGCTATACCTGAGTGACTCGGCTCAATTTAGCTGAGCAATTGGAACTTAATTAAAATGTCTGTTGAGAATGTGTGGGCTAGAATAGGTAAAGGTTTAGCATATCAGACCTGTATTAGCTTTGCAGCACTGATAGGAAAATGAACTAATAAAAACTTTTTGTTCATACTAAAATGAATACCCTGGACTTTCATTAGACAGTAGGAACAACTGACGTAAGATGAGAATCGTATCAGTGAACAGATCTGTTCTGCAAGAATTACTCTGTTCAGACAATCACTTTCCAAATTAAAAACCACATCAAATACAGGGAAAATCCACTGCAACGTAAGAATATATTACTTAAAGATACTTACCCTGCTCATAACCAGCCACAGACATACTGCGTGAAATGCAGAGTTACTCAGAGAACTGAAATGGCCCGAAAGATTGCAGTCTGTCCTTTTCAAACAGGGCCATTTCACTTATTTTGACCTTTAATCCATTGCTTAGTTAATTTATACTGTTTGAGTGATTACATACAGTGCAGCTAAGTGCTCCTTTCCACTAGAATTACCTTTTTAAAGGCTATTATATCATCTTAAATTTCAATTACATGAAGACACTGATTTTGTAGCACTAGGAAAATCATGAGAGCTGTATTTCTACTCATAGACTGGTTTTCTACCAGGAACCTATCTAATGGTTCTGCAACAGTGAACTACGAAAAGACGAAGACTGACACCAAAAAACCTTAAATTTACTGTGCTGGTGCCAACCCTACACTGGAAAAATTTCAGAGGTCTGTAGGTCAAAACTACGGACTATTGGAATAACTGGAACAAAACTCACAAAATCTGACAGACTAGGCTGAAAATGCTAAATTAAAACACTCGTCAGTTCAGGATTTTGCTTTTTGCATATGCTCATAGCTATTACTATTTTTATCTTCTGATAGATAACACAATCTTATTCTGAATGTTAAAACTGTTGAAAAGAAAGGGATGAATTCTCACTCAAAACAAGAACTGGATTTAATACATTCCAAATTTTCTCATCCATACTTTCCATTAAAACTCACCTTTTAGCTTGATTAACCACAAATAGTCAAGTGTAACTTTTAGGTAAAATAACCACCAAGATTGAATTTTAAATATTGCATTCTAATGTTCTTTATTTACAATTTGCATGTCTCTAAGATATCCTGTTTCCATTTATCAATCAAATGCTTTCTTTTATGCTAATCTTTTAAAAGATTAGGTACAATGACATGAAGTGAGATTTAAATCAAACATGCAATCTGCAATATAACACAAATTTATAAGGCAAATTCATTAGTTTAAGTTACTAACTTTAACTGCAAATCCAACTGTAATGCTCAAAATTTGCAAATCAAACTACTCTGTCACCAAATTCCTCCATTATTACTCCAGAGAGGAGTAATAAATACTCTTTTCCTCCACAGCATTTCTTCTCTTTAGATTGGAAAGCATGATGGTCACTATCATTTTCACTCTTATTTTATAGCTTTTATGGAACAAGGGCCTAAAGGGAAAAGTTTTATGATGCTTCATTCTTTAATCATCTTCATTTTTAATCTAGACTACAAAGATAAGTTCAAAGTATCATTAAGAGTCTGATTCAAAGTGTATTAGAGTTAATGGAAAAATCTCTCTTCGCTCTTACAAGATTATACCACAGGCTTCAAATTGCTGCTGCTTTTTATTGTTCTTGCTATTTGAATTTTGCCTCCATTTCTCTATGCCGTTCTGAAGCATCAGAAGAATATTTTTTATTTTATTTAACACTCACCTCAAACCACTGGCCATGCGACTGCATTTTAAGGATGACACAAGGATCTGGTTTTGAGAGGGCATCCCTGTCTGATATGCCTTTGCATGCAACTCGCAGCTCCACTTTAGTCAGGCATGGGCTGTTAAAAATTCCCAGCGTGTTGGCTGCTGATTCATAGATGTTGCTCATTTTCTGCATTCCTTTTTCTGAAAGAGAGAAAAGGTCCATTAAGAACAGTGCATGCACAGTACGGTCCTTGCTTCCATGCAGAAGCCAATGCGATGTTCTACGAGGCAATGGGACCCCATAACTGTGAATGAGATCCAGAGCAAGAGGGGAAAAAACAAAATCAAAGGAGTACCTATGGAAAAAAGAAAGACATCATCTTGTGTGTTTAGAAATTAGTCAACTTCAGAATGAAACTTTCCACCATGCCCCTGAACTCTGGGGCTGAACTGTGACCTTGACTTCCAGCTCTGTTCCTGCTAACAGAGCCAGATTTCCCCAGGCCAAAGGACAGACAAAACAGTAATTCAGAATTTCTCCTGATAACACCTTATTCTATTAACAAGGCTAAAATAAATTTGTTCAGCACTCCTTCAATTTGCTTGTATTTCTCCATACTCCATCTAAAAAGCATGCACTTCATCCTACACAAACTTTGTGTGTAAATGCCGTAGAAGGCCCCCTTCATGTCAACCTTAAATTCCAAGATACATTTCACTCTCTATTTCCACGCTTACTGCAGAAGATTATCTCCCTCCAAACCTAAGCAAGTAGTCAAGATTGATGGCTAAAGCAGAAGGGCAGGACATTTATGCTGGCAAATCTTGTTGTCATACAGCGTCTGCTCTTTTGGGTCAGGAATCACAGTTCCACGAACACAGAAGGCTGGAATAGTGGGAACCTCTGGCCATTACTTCATTACAAACACTACCAATCTCGAAACTCAAGCCTTTGCTGTCAACAGAAGTAACAAAAAACTGTTTTTAAACACAGAACTTAGCAAAAATCACTAAATGATCATTTTTGGCCGCAATAAAGAATATGGGAACACTTTAAATTTCTCTCCTAATACAAGGATTAGTGCCTTCACCCCCTTTACGCCATACATAAGAGCTTCAAAAAAGTAATTTCACACTTTTAGAGGGCAGATTTCTCTTACCAGATTATCAACAGATTTTTCTGCAGTCTGTTTCAAACCTCTTCACTGTCACTTCCACAACACCCCATTCTCAGAGTTTAATGACTTTTGAGAATTGTTTTGATAAAAGTTAAATTTTGGCAATTTGGAAAGTGAAGTTTTCTTTCCCCAACTCTGAGAAGTTAAAAATAAAAACAAAACCCTCAAAAATCACATCTTCAGAATATTCAGTCCCCCTGTGAATTATAAAGGGAAAACCGGAGAGTTATTTTTGAATTCAGAGTAAGAAGATTTGGCAATGTGGTGTGAACCTTTAATACAGACAGATAAACTTCAGGTATGTAAGTCTGAATGATAAGGCAGATGATCTGCTCTCCTTGCAGAGGAGAGAAAAGCTTGTTCACAATTTACAATTCTTCAAATCTATACAGCAACTTACTGTATAACCACTGGTTTGCTGTGAAAACCCCAGTCCACTGGGTTTGATGTAGGGTGTGGATGGACTCTAACCACTCTCTCTAGCTCAGGCTCTGGAGACTCATTTCCTTACAGTAAAAGAGGCATCTTGAAATGTGAGCCATACCATAACCATAGTGCCCAACATCTTAAGATCAAAACAGCCTCCTTCAGCCCTTCCCAGTTACCTGTAAACGCTGCCACCTAAAATATGTTCCCTTGGATTTACCGCTAAGAAAGAAACATGACCAGGAGAAAAAAGGAAAACTAAATAAAATACAGAAAGGTAATGATATAGGCTATGTTATAAAGCCCAAAGAAGATATGCAATTTCTACATGATGTATTCCTATACACTAGTTTAGTTTCTCACACATTTTTAGCCAAGACTCCTGACACTGCAAATAGACCAGCACCTCTCAACTCTCAAAATCTTTTACAGGATAGAAAACAACATTTTGTGCTGGGTCAATTCACATCACTGATGGCAAGATCACAGTCCTAACTTGAAAGTAAGGATGAGCAGGGGGAACAGGGCTCTAGCCTAACCAGAACTACTCTGATAAAATCATAATTTGAGAAGCAATGATCCACACGCAAGAGGGACCCGCCATCTGATACCTTGACTAAGCATGACAAGAGGTGTCTGGAAAAAATGCTACCAGAAGTGACGATTCAAAACAATGTTTGGGAGACTGATTTTCTTCTTTTTGTTGCTTTTTTTCCAAAAAGAGAACAGATTGAGGTGGTGGTAACTGTGACAAAGCCACTGAAGTCTGCTATTTAGCTAAAAATTACAGAGAGAATTACATATATTTATATGTAACTTGCTAGCAATCGTCACAAGTCTGTTTTTTCATTCTGTTTCTAATATATCCCTGATATATGTCAGGTACCTAAGTTTCCATCAGCTTGGATTACAAAAAGGGCTGTTAGAAATTGAGGTGGGGGGAGAGACTATTGCCTAATTATTCATCATTTTATAATCCCATCTCCTTCCAAAAGCTGCTCAACAAGCTCATCCCACACATTTACAAGACATTTTTACATGTTGCCCTTTATAAATTGAAATCCATTTGAAAATTGGGTTAATTCTGTCTCATGCACATCTTATATCATTAATGAAATGTCATCTTTTGTGCAGAAATAGGCTGGTGATTTAATTAAACCGGATGATTTCAACACTAAAGAGAAGGGGAAAAAGTAGCAGAGTGAGGGGGAGAGATGTATTTTTCTTCCTCCCACAATAATTATACACTGGTTTTTTGGAACAGCGGGTAAGTATAAAATTATATTTCTTTTTATCACTACAACTATTACTTCAGCTTTTACAAGTTCTAAATTTATCAATGGAAAAGATCAAGCCAGTCTTACTCTTTTGTCTCATTATATTCTTCTTTTAATATAATCACCAGCTTGAGCTGTTGTTGTACTGATGTCATGTTACCAGGAAGCTGGGGGCCTGGAAAATAGATTTTGAGCCTCCTGAAAGTGGCTAAAAAAAGTATTATTTTACGTAAACATAGACAAGTTAGATTGTGTAAGAAGTTTTTTGTCAATTAAGTACGTATTTATTGATGAAAGAATAAATTGTTCATTTTTCTTTCCTACACACTCTTCCTTTTTCACATCATTAGAACCATATTGTTCCTTCAATACCCACATGACTTTAATATTCACTGTTTAAGAGCTGTATCTGTGAGAGGAAAGCGATAGTGCAGATATGGAAGTAAGCGAACTAAGTAATAAATCACCTACTGCTGAAATTCCCTGTTCATTGCTGCAGACATTCTCTTTCCGTTCCTTTGGAAAAGAGGAAAACAGTGCATCATTACACACTTCCCACACAAACTCATTAGCCAGTGCTAGACTGCACAGAATGAGAAGACAAGACCAAGCCTTATGGTTTCACCTCTCCATGGTGAAACAAGGAAGAAGGCAGTACCAGCTGGAAAAAAACTTAAAGTACACTGTGCTGAAGTCAAAATATGTACTATGTTAACAACAAAAACAACAACAGGCATAAAAGACCTTGATTATACCGTGTGCCCTATGGATTACAAAGAAAAAGTGAGGACCTTGGAAGACAGTTCCACTCTCCCAAAAATATTCTACACCTGGCATACTTTGAGCTCATTTAGTAGAAAATAACGTACTGTGACATTTTTAAGAGATTCGTGGCTCAGAGGGATCTTATCGATGTGTATAAATTCCTTACGGAGGGTGGGAAATAAACAACATGAAGCCAAATTCTTCTCAGCAGTGCCCAGTGATGAGGCAATTGGCACAAACTGAAACAATGAAAATTCTGATTAAAGGTAACTTTTTACTTTAAGTTTAGCTCAACACTGGAACAAGCTGCTCAGGGAGCTTGTGGAGTCTCCATCCTTGGAGACACCCAAAACTTGTCTGGACGTGGTCCTGAGCAACCTGCTTTGAGCAGGTGTTTAGAATAGATGATGGCAGAGGTCCTTTCCAACCTCTACTCCTTTGTGAGTAAGTAGGACACAATCAAATCAGCCCTGTTGTTTCACTATTCCACACACACAATCCCCAAAAGCTTTTCTGCAAGTTGTCTGGGTGAAGTACAAAGAGATTTCTTCTCTACAGCACTTTGTGAAGAATCAGGGAAACATGCACACTGACCCTCACCTTCACTTCAAGTAAGAAATGAGTAGGGAATGAGAAAGACACTGAGATTGTGTGCTCTGCATTTGGAAACAAGACTCCTTATTTAGAAACCTGTACTCCAAATCAAAGTCCACACAAATGGATTTAGGGGTTGCAGGTTTCCCATCACTGTACGTTGAGGGCTATGTCTGAATCATTTGTTTTACTGGCACCCTGGTCGTGAACAGAAAATGTGCCAATAGCATCTGTCTGCTTCTGCAAAAGCAAACAGCCAGACCCTGCCCCTGAAAAGGTAAATGATGATTACGGAACGAGCATGAAGTGGGAAACACTAATGGTAGAGTTACATGGAATATGAGCTGTGAATAAGCTCCTCCAAAAGACAGCAAGACCTAAAAGCACTGGATGTTGTAGCACTAGCTGCACCCTTCTTATTTATACTTATAAATTATATACAGGAGACACATTTAGTGTTCAAAACACAGGAACAGCTGAACTCCCTAGACAGAAAGCTTTGAACCTACAATTTGTGGATCTTCCAGGGTTTACACTCTAATAAAAGTAAATATGAAAACCAAGTCTATAGTTAGTAGCTTAAAATTCATAAAACTCAGACTACCAGCTTCTGCTGGAAAACAGTTAGTGCACCACAGTTTAAAAGAGATGGAAAAGCATTTTTCCACATTAAGTAATATGATCTTTGTAGCACTAGGAAAATTGTTTCCTTTAGATTCTTGATTTATGTTACAACTCTGGCAAAATCAAAATCTAAGTAGGTATTTTCATTTTTAGGTGAAATCACTAGCTTTAAGTGACAAGAAGAATCTGATTAAATAAAATGCCATTTTGAATGTACACTAAACTTTTTATAAGATCTCATCTGAGATCCACAGAAGTCAGCGAGAAAATAACCCATTCATTTCAATAAAGTAGGCAGCTGAGTAATATAGTGCTCCAAGCCATC
The DNA here is from genome assembly GCF_001431845.1 of Calidris pugnax. Taxonomy (NCBI): domain Eukaryota; kingdom Metazoa; phylum Chordata; class Aves; order Charadriiformes; family Scolopacidae; genus Calidris; species Calidris pugnax. The sequence continues at coordinate 203,108 of NW_015090803.1, read as the reverse complement.
CTGTCTTCTCTCAGTGTATTTTATTGTTTGGCAACATAGTAATGAGAAACAATCATCAGGCACAGAGGGTTCAAGTACTTCAGAACCACCTCTTGGGGCCTGACCCATATGCCACTAAACTTATTCATTGGCTTCAAATGTGCTTTTCTCAGGCTTTGAAGATTTTGTGTGCTTCTATCCTATCTCCCATGATGATGTGAGACCGAGTTACACAAAATACAGTAAGAGCAAGATTTACAGAAAAGGATGAAATTATGTTTGGTGTTGAGGAAGAAAAGTTTTAAAAGGCTCTTCTGTTTAGTTACCTGTTCAACTCTAGCAGAATGTAGGCCATGGACCCCTCCGAGGCATGATACTAAATGAGATAAATGATTATTTTTCTTTAAGAAACTTTACGTGATTGGGAATTCCCAGTCTCACTGAATTACTCTATCAGTTGCTGGCAACAAGGCTGCCTTGCTTGTGGAAAGCAAACCCATTCCCTCTCACTCAGCGGCGGGGTTAGCAAATAAGCTTTGTGCAAATGAGGAAAGATGGGAGTTCATCAGGAGGTCCTGATTCAGCAAGTTGATTAAATTAATATTGCATGTGCTTAATCAGGAACTTGCTAAGATACCTGGCTGGCCCAGGACTGAAGATAAAGAAGAGCCCAGAGTGATAGGAGAGACCTATATTTATTGCAAACATATATCAATGATTTGGACCCACAGAAACCGATGTTCATTGCCTTCCGTTTCCTCTGTAAAGCAACATTTTTTTCACTGTAGCATTTTCATAGCATAGGGTTTTTTGTAACCCCTGTCACATCTCACTAGGAACTATTTTTTTCTTTATATCTAACCCTTGTTGCAGGTGTGACCATTGCCTCATGGCCTTTATCTGTGCATCTATGGAAACTTACTTCTCATGAACAATCAGTACTATCTTAAAACATGGTCATTCAACTATTTATCTTTGACCATGCTCACAGACTCCTGATTATCAGCCATACCTCTAATGACCCCACAAGATTCTCCTCCTGTCAGTATTAAAAAATTATTCTGGTCAACATCAACTATGTTATAAATTGCTACAGAAGTTTAAATGATCACAGCTAATACAGACAAAATGCCAGCTGTCAAAATTAATTTTAATATAAATTACTGTATAATGAGAAGTCAATAGGTTAGCTAGACCCCTCCACAGGATAGGTTGTGCGATTAAAAATATGATTTTTCCTCCTTCCATATGATTCTCTGAGTCATACAACATTTAATGAGAATTATTTAAAGTTACACCTACCAAAGTTTGAAAGAGCCCTTTGCAAAATGAGCAATAAACCCAGTAAGCAAGGAGAATCTGGAGAATCCACAGCAGCGCTATTGTGAACAATGAGATAGATCTGATAATGTAAGTAATTCATTTGGACAGAAGGGAAGAAGGTTCAGAACACAGTGCCAGCAGTGTAAATGGAAATATACATGCACTGACAGTTCAAAAGGACTCATTACCATAGAACCAGCTGGTTCAATTATAAGGGGATAAGGGAAAGTCAGTGGAAAGAAATTGAGACATCTAATGCATGACAGAACACTGTACAACAGCGTACTGCACCGATACAAATAACTGCATTTCAGTTAAGGGAGGGGGAAAATGCTGCGATAAGTGGAGCACTGGGAGATGCCTGAATGTGCTCAATTCTGGGTGTTTTGAGTAGTCCTCATTGAAGTCAGACTCGACGCAATGCAAAGCACCTGTAAGAGTCAGCAGCTAAAATACACATATATTCTATTACCCTCTGCTAGAAGTGCAATTCTGAAATTCCCTGTTTCTCCTTTAATATGTGGCTAATGCCATCAGTCACTGCTTGCTTCTCAAAATTCCCGCTGTCTTCCTGCTTACAACGCTGTAATATGCAGAAGAAAAATCTAGAACTCATTAATACAAAAGATGTGAGACTGAACAGATAAAAGCTCAAAATAACTTCCTTGGGGATAAAGGCAAACAAGAGGGTCCTCTGCTAGTGGAAAACACTAGTGATGCCTTTCACTGGACAAGTGGCAGATATTTTTCACAGAATTAACCAAAGTCTGCTTTATTTACATTCGCTGAATTTGTACCTGTCCCAGGGAATCTGCCTCTCCCGCAGCAAGACTAACTCATCAGGTTTTTTTATGGAGGGTGCGTATTTTGTACTGTTTACAAAACGACACTTTTTAAGACAGCATGATGTCTTAATAGAATAACAGAGTATATTTTACTGGGAACAGTGTAGAAGCCAGAAAGAAAACAGACTGACTCATCTGTCTACTGCCACACTGTAACAGCTAGCCTCACAGTCATCCTCTTATCCACAGTTTTGTTTCCTTAAATATGCCTGTCCAAATCCTTCACTTACAACTCAATACTGCCAAGAAAAAACATTAAACAGTCCCCGTGTTCCTCTTCCAAATCACGAAACTGGCATATTTTATCTCAAAAAACATTACAGTGGATTCTTTCTTGATTTCACTTTCATTTGCAAAGCTATTAGAACTGATGTTCTACAGCCCTTTCTCACAACTATAAAAGTTAAAAAATGTATTTAAAAGGCAAAGGACAGAAATGCCAGTGAAGTTCAGACTGTCTTATACATGACTCCATGAGCAGGACTGAATAACATGAAGCTCCAGTAAAATTCATTCTGTCAAATAAGTAAACTATTTGCCTACTGGTTTGGCTATTGGGTCACTGTCAGTCGTTACCTGAAGCATGGGTAGCTGTGAGCACAGGGACTGGGCACTGATACATGGAAAAGGCTGTGACCATTGAAATACTTCAAACACCATACTGAGGAGTTTAACCACAAAAAAAATAAAAAATAACCTATTATATGCAAACTATGTGTGGTTTGTGAATATGTGACATGGAAGCATAGCAAATCACAAAACTGTAATTGAATCTCTCTAATCAATGACTTCAAAGCTACTAGCATGTAATACATACTTGACTACTTATCACTGAAAGCCACCACAGTTTTCTTAACTTTGCCATTTTAGTTTGCTGCTTGTACTAGTTGATATATCAAATGAAACACAGGAAAGAAGTTTACTCACTCTGGGGATATGTGTTTGCTGCTTTTTTTTTTTAATCAGTTCTCCCAATTAGGTATTAAAGGGAATATAAAACAATGTTTGTCTTAACAAGAACTCTAAAGCCTTGCAATACAGTTAATAATTGAAGTTGAATTGATATTCCACTATACTTCAGAGAAAGATAAGCCTGGAACAAAATCAAATAATCCCAGCACTCCGAGGTGTAGCAGTTACAATTCTGCTATCAAATAAACCCAGCTGAGAGCTTTCAGAACACATTTGAGCCAAAATAATTGTTTAAATAGTTAAGAAAATTTGGAACAACACATACATAAACCACATTTGAACTGACAATTACTCACTATCTACCTTGCAAAATCACACTGGTTACCAACCACAGAGAAATGAAGCAGCAAGTTGTGTTCCTTAGTTATACTCAATTGTACTGAAATATGTATATAAACACACGTAATGTTTGGAAGATTTTATCCATTTACAGATGTAACATATTGCAAACTGCTCATTTTCCTCAACAGATGGCCATAACGGCTTTTCCTGCAGCATAAAAATGATCCTACAAGAGAAGCTGCTTTCTGCTGCTAATCCAAAGATAGGCACATCAAGAGCAACAGTGAGGAAGAACTTCCCATTCCCCATTCAGTTCCTGCATTGGCAATGCAACCAGAAGGTATACTTACTACAAGTTGGCTCAGGGTTTCCTAGCAGTATGAGAAAAATGGAACTTATCTACTACAGAGGAATGTTCTTGTGGCCACGTCAAGCCCAAAGCTGGGACAGAGATTTAATGTCAAGTTTTTCTGTCAGGTAGGAAAAGGAGCAGAAGAAAGAGAGCAACTAACGCTGCCGCAGGCAGTTGCTCTCTCACTTCATAGTTGCTCCAACATGCTCAATCCCTTTCTCAGCAACAACCAGAACTCCTATGGCCTCCCAAGGCCCTGACATCCAAGGAGCAGCCTGATCTCCCTCAGTGGGCTGCTGGGCAATGGCCCCAGTTCTGCCTGCTGACTAGAGCCAGTCCTGAGTTCACTTCATTTGCAATGGAGGTTCAATGACAACAGATCGGGCTTGTACTACTGTTTTAAGATAGGGCATGAGCCTTTCTTGCCGCCTTGCCATTTACTTACTTTCTATTTTCTTTTAAAGATCCTTGATCAAATGTTTGAACAGTCGCCCATGTGACTTCAGCCAAGCACACATTACCACTGTCTCAGCAAAATCAGCAAGGGATACGATCACATTGCAGCTCCAACTGCAGGCACCAGGATTAGGGTTAGGGAGAAGCAGCTCTGCCAGCCAAATTATATTTATATTGGAAGTGCTCATTTCTTTCCTAGATTCATCTCTAGTAGCTTAGTCTGACTTTACTCTATGGAGCTATATCCTGCTCCCTATTGGGAGTGCTTCGCAATCACAGTACCCCCATACCATGATATACTTGGTCTCTGAAGAAGCTAGTAGCTATTTTTGGTATCAAATGGATTCATGAAAGAATTGCAGCGTGCTGCAAGCTCAGCAAAAGGTCCTTCCAGTGCCAAACGCACTGCTGGTGCCAGTGCCTCACTGTTCCTCTGCTGGCATGGCCATCTTCCACAGGAACAGTGCTCTCCTGAGCTACCAAAGCTGGGTCCTAATGTGTGCAGCCTCACACAGATCCTAACCTGGGCCCTGGAAGCAACACAGCTTTACCAGCAATGTTACAGTGGATCTACTTCCTCCTGACACATTGCTCTTCACTTTTAAAAACAAGCTCTAGGAATCCAACCCACCAAGAGTTTTCAAATGTTTCGCTCCCTCAGGAATTCTTGGGGCATAAGGAACATCTTTGTTGTCAACTACTAATACAGATGAGAAGCAAGATACTTGGAACATCTCTGACACATGATTGTCTCTTAAGCTCTTCTGAAAGGATTCTACAAGCATACACAGGAGTTACATCTTCCTTGTGAAATCTGCAGGTCACCATCAGTCTTTATCATATACTGACAACAAAAGGGTAAAACAATTCAGCTCTGCTAGTTAGTACAGCATTTGGAGGTGAGGAAAGGGCTTCTCAGTTCCTAAATAATGCACACAGAGAAAAGGACTTATGTCATCAGTATTAATGGAAGCCCTACTGCCAACCACCACACACAAAGGACAGCATAACAACTGCTGATCTTGACATCACTGCCTGGTAGGAGAGCATTTAATGAAGTTCACATTAAGCAAGCAAGATTTGGGCACGTATTGCACAAGGCTTCACCGACATCCATCTATCTTTAAAGGAAAAATTTATACAAAGTCTAATAAAGTCGACAGAGAGAAAACAATACCAATAAGTCAGCAGTGACAGCACTCAATGGTGAAGAGACATGAGGCTGGTATTGAAGTCCCAGCTGGATATTTCCACTTCGCAACTGCAATAGCTCTGGTCAGATTATCCAAGGAATGGTGCTGTATGAATTGAAAGTTTAAAGACATTCCTGGGCTTTCTCTCCAAACCTGTAAAACTGAGAATTCCCTCCCCCACCTGCCCTTTGCTGAATATGATTGCTCTCCAAACAGCAATTTATCCACTCTCTTACATTGCTTATTAAGAGACAGCTGCAAAGCATCTGAGAGATTACATAGATAAGGAATAGCAAAGCACGGGACTCCATGAGGTGACAGTCCACTTTACACGGTAGTGGAAGACCTCAGAAGGTGACAGTCTTTGCCCTAAGGATAAATTGCAACAGCGTAAGTGAAGCACAGAGGAAAGAAAACTAGCATTTCACTTGAGCATAGCTGAGGGAGATGTCCGAGTTGCTGGCTTGTTTGAAATACTAAAACAGGTGCAAGCTTTATAAGCCTAAATAAAAGAGCTGTCAGCACTTCACTCAAAAGTGATGCTTAAGAGTTTTGGTAAAAATAAAGGTGTGAAGCCAAACTGCAACATCTGGTTGTGCCTGCCATTCCCTCCACACCAGCTGCACACCTTGCACTTGATTAACAAAAACTTGCATTGTTATGTTCTTGGCCTCACCACCAAGAGACAGAAACATCAAAACAAAAGACATCAAAACTCAATCTCCTTATGCTTATGGAGAGATTGATACCTCCTAAGAGCATAGAAGAGTAGAATCCCACAGAGAAGTCTCAGTAGATACCCTATGATGCCAAAAAGAAGTGGTGCTAACTGAACTGGGTTCCAAGTATTCGCAACAGCTGCCATGAGAGCTACCAAGAAATAAAGAAAATACAAAATTAAGAACACAATACAACCTGATTGTTGCTCAGAGCACAAAGCAGTGTTTTCCTTTTTCAAGTATTTATTTCTGGATTTTAACTTTAAAAGGATTGCCATCGGGTTCTATGCCTACAGATTTTTAGAATTAGGAATATGTGTGTCAATAGTACCCAAAGTGCAAGTGTACAAACAGACGATACTCAAATTGGTCTTTAAATACTCCAACTACACAAGGCATTTAATACTCTGTGTTTATCCATGTCTCATACCTGATCTGCATTGATTCAGTGCAAATAGGTCCAATATTCAGAGATATATTTTTTCATAATGGTTTTTAAATGATGTCGTCATAATTTCATATAACCACTTGTCTAATGCATGAACATGTTTCAATCTATGCATGTTAAGGGAACTCCAGACAGAAGAGATTTGAAAGGCTTTTATGAGCATGGAACCCAAGATCTTAAGTCTTCTGCTAGTTAAGAGGAACAAAAATTGCTTTTTATTTTCTTCTCTAGTGCCAGTAGTCCCCATAAGGTAAAGGTGCTTGGAGAGGAAAAGAACAAACAAAAAACCCACTAGAAAATATGGCTTATAGAAAATGCATGACTTCACAATTATCAAAGTCTCAACTGCATATAGATCTGCAGTATCAAATCCAGTCCTGGATACCTATGGAAAAGATGTACTAAAAAGTTCTAAAACATACAGAAAATATATGCCCTTTCAAAAACATCTTGCTGTTTCAGTCATAAGCACTCTCTGCCAATTACAAACATTATAGCAATTCAGATTTGACCCAGTGAATGATGTATGACAGTCTTTATGCTCTGGAGCCAAAATGCAAATTTCACCTATAATATCTGCCTGCTACAAAAATTGGGTTATACAATAACCAGGTGCTTGACTGCTGTTGCACTAACTCTGTAATGAGATGGAATACAGGGTCATATCATTTATTGTTCTAAATTGCTTCAACTTCAGAGTAAATACATCAACAAAGACTGAGCTGGAATATTAAACTAGAGTAATACATCAAAGTAAGATGTTAATTTGCTGATGTTACATGAAAATTATTTCAATATTTCACTGAAGAATTCTTCAAATTAGTCACTTGTGTAATATGTTATTAAATGAAGCACATAAAGAGAGACATCTTAAATGTTAACTTAATTGAAGGTACAAATAGCACGGACAAAAATGAAATACTACTGAAGGAAAATTCCAATTCCTCTCATGGGATTTTTACCATAAGCTAGATAGCCTGGCAGGAAAGTATATTTCCTACTTGAACTGCCCTTTCTGCTGGATCTTAATTTTCGCCTTTTCAGGAACACAGGCATTTTGCAACTTGTTAAGAAAACTGTTTCAGGCAAATTATTACTGCAGTGTTTCTTATTTAGCTACTACTCCAGACATGAAGTTTCAGCTTGCGTTTCCCATTCCTCCTCTTTTTCAGCCTTTGAGCAGCTATGTTCTTTCCATCTACGGTAAATGACATAGGCTGCCTAAGAAAAATCTCAGAGCAGTCAGAATATACCTACATCATTTCAGATAAGGATACCATGAAGGAGGTCTTTAATTCTCACTGACACTGACATTTGACAAGACACTGTATTGCCAAAGTAAAATTGCATTTGGTCTTCAATATAGTTGATGCAGGCAAATTTTCCGAGAAGAATAATTTAGGCTGAAACAGACTTCTGGGGGTCTCTATTCCAATCCCTAGCTCAAAGCAGGTCCTATCCAGGTGAGTTCTGAGTATCTCCAAGGATGGAGATCCCACAGCCTCTCTCAGCCTCTATTCCACTGTTTGACTACCATCTCTTTATTTATTTATTTATTGTCTATTTATTTATTTATTGTCATTTTCCTTGTTGCCACTTGTGCCTGTGCCTCATCCTACCACTGTCCCTCCAAGAAGAACCTGGTTCCATCTTCTCTGATGACAGCACTAAGACCACATCCCCTTAGCCTTCTTCTCTTAACACCAAACAAATCTTGTTCTCAGATCCTTCCAGGACTCCTTGTGACTCCACTGACTTTCTTAGATGGTGTGTATCAGAGGAAGGTCTAGTTCATTCAGTTAAAGCAATTTAAGACAAAGAAGGAAAAAGATCACTGCCACTTCCTGCATGCTATTGGCAGAAGACAGGCTTTAGAAGATAGTAGTTACATTAAACAAAAAGAATATACCAACTGGGAGCTGCATCCGTAAATAACTTTACAGGGAAGCCATTTGCATTTCATGACAACTTTGGCTGGTTGAACTCTATGAACAAAACTGTAAGCTCTTGAACATAGCATTAACACATTGCCTACAGAGTAACTATTAATACAGAGACAAACATCTTTCATGGGGGTGTAGTACTTCCCATGCATTCCTTTAAGGAACACTCAAGAAAGGTAAAACTAATGCAAGTTTAGTCTGAGTTGTGATAATGATGTTTTGAGTAGAAACGTGGCTTAGTAGAATACAATGATAAATAGGGAGGACTGTTTAAAACCTTATTTTTCATTCCTCAGTATTTTTGAATTCCTGAATAACTCCTTTCAGTCAGTGAACACGTTTGAATTCAAACATCTCTATTTGGAGATTCCCCCGCGGCCCCTGAATTTTGTCCAATAAAGACTGTACTGAGAAAATTAAATATTTGAAGTTGCTTTTACCCTCCAATTGTTCAAAATGGGCTATAATTTCTCTCTGCAGTACTCTAAAATTAAAACTTTAATTAAAATTGCTGTGCAGTTTTAAGAATATTAATCTTTCTTGTTTCCTCAGATTCTCTATCTGCTGCCCTTTACAATTAATATTTCTTATTGCATGAAACTTAGTAGTTTGCTAGAAAATATACTGTCTGAGCTTCAACCTGATGTGCAAAATGAAAACACTTCAAATCTGCCCATTATATAAATTTGTTTAGGAAAGCCAAAAGAAGCTTGGAAACAAACTTACTGATACAGACTCTAATATAAAGGCCCTTCTCTTTGTTAACAATATCATTGTTTTCTCATTTGCCACATAGGTTGTAATTTTCAACTTTGCTGGAACCTTTATGTCTGAAAGATGCTGGCCTTGGCTTTCCTTATTAGTCCAAGCAATAACCAAAAAGTCAGCTCAGAGCAGAAGTTGTATTTTCTATAGCTTTATCTCCAGTATTCTCATCTTCAAATTCTTATCTTTGAAATCTCTTCTCTGCCTTGTACTGTTGTTGAAACAACAGCCTCAAACTCCCTTAACAGCAAGATAAAAGCTCCAAGACATCAAAACTTAATTTTGTTCTCCCCATTTACAGAACAGTAATACTATCCTTAGAACTAGATAGAAGGTCACACAGAAGTTTCCTGTGAAAAATGCTTCCTCAAAAATGGCTTTAAGTTTAATAAATAAATAAATAAATAAATCGTATTTGCGATTACACTGACTTTAGTCTAGTAAAAGTTAAAAGGCCACAAAACAATCTTTTTAATCTGACTGCATGAAAACTCAAAATACTTTGCCCAAATATCACTCCGTTTCTTACCCAGTACTCAGGCATTTCAATTTTTGCCATGAAAAAATAATTTTATTTAAACCATGCCTTTTGCAGTGATACATTTCAGGAAAGGTTAATCCTTAATTTATAACTACCTAAAGTCGCCTTAGTGATCATAGGGAGACAAGACAGACATCTCCTCTACAAACTACATTTTAAAATAACAGAAAATATCTTCAGCTGGAAGGTAAATTCCACAGCACACTTCCTTACCATAGATCAACAAATTCTTAGATACAAATTACAGCACCGGTTCCTACTACACTAATTCCAAGTCAAACAGTCCCCACACCAAGCAGTGAAGCTCATATATCAACCTGTTGCCTGTAGGACTCAGAGATGACCTCCAAGTAACCATCAAGACCGGCAATGACAGTTTTTCCAAACCACTGAAAGATTAAAACCCCTCTTCCCTTTTTGCCAAAAAAAAAAAAAAAAAAAAAGCCCAAACCAAAACCACACACAACTCATGTCTTCAGAGCAGATACTATGTTCTGTCCCAAGGGTAAGATTTGGGATACTCATTTTGTCCTCTACTGCCAACACAGAAGCTCATGCTCTTTAGTTAGAAAAAAAGGTATATGGCACAACCTATAGCTCATCTTGCCGATAATCAAAATAGACCAACGTCTGCCCTTTTGGAGTGACAGAGGTTTGCAGTGAGGTTTAAGCAGCCAGGAGTTCCACACCCAACCCACAGCCAGACTGACCACATTCAAAATCCTGTCACCTCCAGAGCCAGAAGCTTAAATCTGAAAAAGGCAGTATTTTGCCAAACGCATTTTGTGCAAGCAAAGCACAACACATCCAAAACGCACCTTTTAATGCCCTTAGCTCAATTATTCTAGGGTGTTTAGTGGGACAACTATTGTCACTGTGGCAAGTGGCACAGTCAAGGAGGACCACAGAAGCCACAAGAGGGGAAAGAAAAGGATATAGGCCATCAGCGATCAATTATGAACATAGCAAGGTGTTCCTGTCCCTTGGCAACCCCTTTGTGGGATTTCAGACACTTAACATGCTGCAGGATTGACTCTTGAGAAGACAGAAGCCAGAATTCCCCCTCAAAAAAACATAGTAAGCAGAAGTTCTCATGAAACCATTTTCAAAACCGTCTACCTCTGACTTTCTTTTAGATCTATTTTTCTTTGCCAAATTTATCAGGCCCCTTCTGTCCTGTCTCCACCTTGGCCAGCTTCCCAACCTTTTTTGGCAGCGCTGCAATGTCACTCATTGCAGCTCCGGACACCTGAGTCTGCTGCTCTAGAATGAGATTTGACGGATGAGAGGTGGAACAGAGAGGACGCAGAATGTGGCACTAACATTCTCTGCCTTCAACACAAACAGATGCTTTTTGAGTTGGGATAGGATTCATTCAGCTGGCAAGAGAAAGAAGAAAGTAGATCTGGAACTGCTGAGTCAAATGTACCCAGTAAACTTCCCCTGCACAAAGTCTGCATCTGCTCCAAAAAAGGTGATGATTACTACAGATGATCATAATTACATTGGGCCCACCTATCTTTACTCAAAAAAGGGAAGAAATCTCTCTGCATTTCCCCTTCACAGCAATAAGGCACAAAGCTTTAATAAAAGAAGCATTTCCTATGCCACTCAAAGAGAAAATCCTCTTTCCATGAGATTTTGGTCATATAAGGTCAAATCAGAAAGAAGAAATATCACCTGCTGGCTGGTCACAAGTACACAATAAAAATGGAAATCAATACTTATTGAAGAATGTTGTTTGCTACTTAAATCTTATTGAACAGCAAATACACAGAGCACGGTACCACCTTCTTCACAGACATTCTGCAAACACAGAGAGAGAGACAAATATTCATTACATAAAGTGTCCATTCAAAACTATTTGCTCAGTTAAAATCATCTTGTGGCATTTCCCCAGCATTTCTGCAGATTCCAGTAGCTCTTCAAACCAGAGCCTTTTCTCATTTACCAAGGTCTTCCAGCGACTTATGTGAGAGTATTACCCTAGCGGAGCTGCTGCACACTAAGACAGCAGATCTACGGTAAATTTGCACCAGATCTGGAACCAGATGGAATAGGAAAGACTTGCTTTCAGTAACTGTTCTCAATGAGACGACAAAAAAAACTTTATGCTTTTTTTTTTTTATATTAACATCTTTGACTAAAAGATAAGCAATACAGGTACGCAGATTTCCAAGACCCTTAAAATAGTCTCAAGTGATACCATAAGGCTGAAGTGTTGTGAATCTTCCATCATAATTACACACAACTTGCACTACCAAATGCTTTATATTTTTCAATGCCCTTGATTATAAAAGAAATTCCTGAAAAAGAATAATTTTAAATTCTTTACAACACTGTAAATTGCATGACTATATTAGAATGTAAATGTTTACTGTTCAGGATGTTCTTCTACCTAAGGAGAAGACTGATGAATTGCATTAAGGATCACACTTAAACAGTGAAGCATCCAGACAAATATTTAAAAACCAGAAAAAACAACTTTGTTTTGTATTATTTAGTGTCTGAAAAAATCCCCAAACAGGTCTTCTACATGCCTTCCCATCAGTTAAGTCATTGGAGAAGGAAAAATTCCAGAACTCCAGATTATACCTCGATTTGAAACCTACTCTAAAGCCTACTGAAGTCAACAAATAGATGCCACTTCCTTCAAAGGCTCCTGGATGTCCTGTAGCCACTTACATTTGCAGCTTTTGATTTTTGGTGCAGGAAGGCTACGGAGTGAGTCATCTACAAACCCATATGCTCTCAAAAAGAGTGGTAAAACTGCCACTTTAGCTGCCAAAGGCCCTCCTGTTGCAGGACTGTCACAGAAAAAAAAGCATATGAGCAATTTATAAAAGACAGTGTCACAACACACACAAACCAGCAGGCTCAATTTAAGTCCCCATGGCATATTTTGTTCTGGCATTTCCTGATACCCGAGTGCTTAGCTTTACTTTTAAAAGGGGAGAGATACATGAAATATGCTCGAGTTATTTAGCAACCAAACGATAAGCAGGCAATCCATTCCAACAAACACTTGGTGGTACCAAATACGTATAGACATCAACAAGATGGAGAGGTTTTGCTCATCCACTTTCAGTTCACATGACACGGGAGAGCAATGGCTGCTGGCACAGGGCTACAATACTCAGATCTTTGGAGCGAGTACACTAAATGCAAAAGTTCTTGTGCCAGAAAGCACAGCAAAAACAGCAGAGATGATAGGAGGCAAGCACTTGGTTAACAAAGGTGTTTTTCACTGGGATCTCTGCTATAAATTATAGATGTAGAATAATTAAAAAATAAACAACAACAAAAAAAGGAAACCTCAGGTCCTCTCAGGTCCTACTCTAGACTGTGCACAGCTATACACTGCTCCTTTATTATTCATTCCAGATTCCTTCCTATCCTGTTGTGATAGGACAAGGGATAAAGGTTTTAAACTAAAGACGGTAGGTTCAGACTAGATATAAGGAAGAAATTTTTTATGAGAAGGATGGTGAAACACTGGAACATGTTGCCCAGAGAGGTGGTAGATGCCCCATCCCTGGAAACATTCAAGGTCAGATTGAATGAGCAGCACATCTAGTTGAAGATTATGCTGATTGCAGGGGCGGTTGGACTAGCTAACCTTTAAAAGTCCTTTCCAAGCCAAACTATTCAATGATTCTACAAAGCAGACAGGCTGGAAGTAGCCATTGTACACAAAACCTGACCTGACCCGATCCTGTAAGCTCTCAGCTGAAGTACACTGAGTTTCTCTGAAGCAGCCTGGTGAGCAGTGGGAGCTATGAGATACCCTGGCATCATACTCAAAAAAGGTTCAGATTTGTTGTGTTTCAGTTTAGTCTACAATAGTTCTTATATACACTAATTTATCTGATATTCTTCGGAACAGAAGACTGAAACTCTACCAAATTTCAATCCCCTCATCTACAACACAGAAAAGCTAGTCTTGTTCAAAGAAGAAACCGCTGTATTTCATTTTAGAAGTATAAAAGTGTCACTTTCTTGGAACCTTACTTGAAGGGTGTTTTGGCCTTCCTTTGCAGTTAGGAGGTTGCACATGGAACACACCTTTCAGCATAAAAAGTTTATCAAAGTCAGCAAGCAATTGAGAATAGAGTATTGTAGTGTGAACTGTTGGATGACCTTAACAATAACTAGCACTATGCTCTTCTCTTCAGCATAAAGTGATGCAAAACAGCGTCCCAGCTTCTTTAAGATCATAGGTACTGAAGACAAAGCGTTATGAAATGTGCAGCAAGAAAAGCATATATTCTGAGCAAAATAAATTAAGTTTTGGGTTAATATTAGTTTATGCCTACATTAAGACGCGTTTATCTCCCCCCACCCAAAATATCTGAAGATAATCAGCTCTGTTAATAATACTGGAGCTTACCAGTATTTTAATTTTTAAAAATAACATTTAAGCTCACTTTCAGTGTCCACCATGATGAACTCCTGCTGGCATTACTGTCTGAAATATTTTAATGTGACTCAACAGTTTGCCCAGCACACTGTGAAAGGCTCTCTACATTCTGAAGAAATTAGGTGCCTAATTTAATCCATGTCTGTCTTCGGTTTGGTTGTTTGGGTTTTTTTAATTATTTGTTTATCCATGAGAACAGAAGGTTGCAGGTCTGGAGTTTATATATAGACATAGAAGTAGAGAATAAGACAGAAGACACTTGCCATGTTTGCTTATTTTGCTGAGCAAACTCAACACCTGCATGAAACAAGAAAACTGTGAAGATACTAAATCTTTTCCCCCTACCTCAACTGCAAAAAAACACCCACAAACCACCAAAAAAATAATGACCAACTTGGTCTAGCAATCACACTATATAAGAGCACAGGATCACTAACACTGGAATTGTCACAAGTTTCTGTAATGGCACCTGGCAGCTCAATCAGTACCTCTCAGTCCAGTTCACAGGCTTATCCACAGAGGAGCACTGAGTGATCAATCAGTCCCGGTGTGGGGCACGGATCACATCAAATGGTGGTGATAGGAGCTATCTAAACCCCTCACAACCGTGGCATAACTCAATAAATCTTTTTAGTGTTAAGGTATTTGACAGTTTGGCTTCTTTACAAAAGTAAAAAGGAGCAGCTCATCCAAACAGTTTCATCGTGGGGGTTTGGCCCTGGCAATATTCTCCATGTTAAAGAGCTAGCCAAGAAAAGAGATATCAACTCATTCACAAATATTGAGTGAGCTATATTACTAGTTCTCACGGATATTGCAGCATCCTTCGAAGAAACCATGACAAAAGGAGATGTAAAAGAAAACAGTGACTTGTTGGTTAGATGCTGTGTTATTTTTTTTCCCTTAATATTACATTTCACCCATTGCATTCATCAATAAACTTAGCAGGACGCTGCCTGACATTTTAAAAAATGCAATCAATTATGAAAAGTCATGCTGTTTCAGAAAAATTTATCCCACACTGAAAATATGAACGTAGTGACTCTCTCCAAGCTTTTAAGCTAATCTTATTATTATCCACATAATAATGTCCAGGGGCATAATAGTGTCCAGAGGCACCAGACCATTGTGTTAGTCACAGTGGAGTAAATCTGCAGGAAAAAAAAATAATTGCCTTGACCTTATCTAAAGTTTTCTGATGGAAACATCTGAAATCCAGTCTTTCAGCCATGGGTGTTTGTTCAGTACCCTCCTTTCACAGTGACTGAAGGACAAGGGGGATTCTGGCCTCTGCTCTCAAGTCCACTCCCACCACAACTGCTAACCCACAGCGGTTACTTAGTCTACCACAGACCAGTCTCCTCACACACAAAGCAAAGCAAGCTTATTCTTGGATGATCTGGATCCCCTTCCCAATAGCTGTGAGGGGCTCT
This sequence comes from Calidris pugnax, assembly GCF_001431845.1. NCBI lineage: Eukaryota > Metazoa > Chordata > Aves > Charadriiformes > Scolopacidae > Calidris > Calidris pugnax. Next base: position 187,437 of record NW_015090803.1, on the reverse strand, counting down.
CCAGTTCTAGCTCTCCCAGGGGCTGGCTATGATAACCAAAATGCAGAGCCAATCTCAAGCAGAAGTGGAAAGGACAGGTACCATTCTTGGGATCATGTAACAATCCCTTTTCCTTTTGAAACCCTGGTGAAGCTATGTATTCACATCTACACTAAAACCAGATTATTTCTTTTTTGATTGTTTACACAGAGAATACTGTGAGTGAAAGAAATTACGGCTCAAATTGTAGCCCTGCATCCGCATGCACCCGTACTTACTGTATTTTATTTCAGACTATCAGCTGTTTTGTATCTGAAAGTGTTAGCAGCTCCTTTCACCTGAAGTGAAGGGAGCCTTATCAGCACAACTGTGGCCAGGTTTAAACCTTTATGCAAACAAGTCTTGCTTAGAAGAATCTAATTCCAATCTCTTTATTGCTCACCTAAGGCATTTATTGCACTTGATAGGCTATGAGGAAGGGCAGCCAGATTGATCCCAAGATTATAGGATTGGAACTAATGGGAACTGTTATAAAATTTTAATATATGCCATCTTCCAGACGAAAGGAGACTCCAGGGGGAACTGACCTTTGAGTGCAGAAACCTTAATAACATGTCAACAGTGGGGTTACATTTTCAATACAAAAATGAATGACAAAATTAGGGAGATTGCACTACAGTTGTACTGCATAGAAATAATTCTCAAAGGAGAGGTTTCTGCTACACTTAAGTGAATTTATGGGTTATATAAAAGACTGAAAAAACACAGAGCCAAAAAAATGCTGATATAGTTGCCATTGATTTCAAGCAAATCTGTGCCAAATAAAACTCTTTTCATAGCTGATGCAAGTGTCATTTCATCTTAACTTCTGATTATACACCCACAGTATTGACACTCTTTTTAGCAGCACAGTCCTCCTTCAATTTGTACCTTTCCATTCACAATCACTATTAAGGGCGAGGGGGGGGGAAAAGCAACCACCTGCTCCAGATACACAGTATATTCTTCATAAAATAGAATTTCATGGAAATCAAAATTATTTGAAATTAAATTTACCAAGTAGTTTTCTTCAGAGAAAAAAAAATATAAAGGTGGATACCCAGAGTAACTTAAAATTGCAAGAGACTCACAGAGGTCATCTGATCAAATCCAAAGGACAAAATATTTTAAAAGACTAAAAGCCTAATTTTAAAGTTTCAGAACTGTTTTGCAGGTGAAGCAGTCTGTGATTGATGACATGTTTGTTTTCCAAATCTGCCTTTAAAAACATACATGGAAAGCTGGTACTGTCAACATGATCCTGCCCTGTTTTATCCCAATTGCTCTGTTCAGACAACATTCAGTAGCGTTATTCATCATTTCCCACCATCTTTTGATTACGTGGCTCTACCCAGACTTGCATGCACAATGGCTTTAATTCTTTTCACAACAAATTCAAATCCTTCTCTGCATCTGATGATAGGAATGGTATTTAAAAAAAAAACACCACACAATATCAAACAAACACCATGATCCTCAAAAGTGTCCTTCAAACAGTAATTCAGTGTCTTCAGAGGAGCAGCATTCAAGAAATGGAAAAGCTTCAGAAGGATCAATATTTCCGTTCACATTAAGAATATTTTTTTATCTAGCTGCTATACAGAATATGGTCAATAGCACTGTGCAGTACTCCCAATGGCTTCTATTAAAAATTCAGAATATGGGAAGTTTATTGATTCTTTTTCCAGCATTTGAATTTGCTATAAGTGTCTGGCACCCGTCAAGGAAGAGTCGGCAACTGACCTGTGGTATTAAGTGAATTACATAAGCCTATATAAAGCATAGGCTGTCACCCATAACCACCATACATTTAGCCACCATACATTTAAATTAATACTGACCTGGAAAATATTTAACATATTAGGCCTACTAATAACAATAACTATAATACTCAACCTTTTACTACAAAGTCACATCCAGAGAGCAGTACTGAAAAAAGTGCTTTTACCTTACAGTCATGTTTGAAAGCATTCCTTAAAAAAACTGGGAAGAAAAGGCGTATGCTTATACACAGCTATGGGGTAAAGCCGTGTACTTTCCTTTCTTACCAACTTTGCCCTGGTTGTCACATAAGAGATGACGATGACTAAGTCTGTATAGCAGATATATTTCTGTCTTTGCACTGTGTGATACCATTTGCTTAGGTTTCCTGTTTACTTTCCAGATCAATTATTCAGGCACATGTGCCTGCACAATATGAGCGTTTTTAGAGCACACAAGGCATAGTTATTGTCCTAGGTTAAATAACTAAACTAGGATTACCAGAATGTTTATCCAGCCATTTGTGTTCGAGAAAGAAAACAAGCAAAACCCAAATATTCTCCAAATAAAACCACCTTCAGGAAATGAAGGTGGAATTAACTTTGATGAGCCTACATCCTTTCTGTTCTGCCAGCTCTATTCTGCCAGACCTCAGAGTCACTGAGAAAACCATGAAAAAGCCCTTGTCACACAACGGGCAGCAGGAATATAAGTTCTCTGTCAGCTCTATTTAAGGCACTCTAGAGAGGGATGGGATATGTGCTGCTCGTAATTAAATATAGGGGAATGGCAAGAATAAGGGGCTAGGCAGGCATAGACAGAAATATTAATATAGACGCCTTTATTCATTAAATACTTCTTTAAAAGTTAGTTTAACAGACTAATCTGTCAAGATCACAGAGCTAAGACTGAAGTCTCCATAGCAGGTTAAAGCAGAGCTCTGCCATGTTTCTGCCATGCATTGTTTGATGAGAGGTTGCTAAATGGATTTCCGTATTCAGCAAATCAACATAATCTCATGGCAGATTTAATTTCATTTGCCCATTCTGACCTGGGATTTCTGGAAGTTCTATACTATTTTAAACCTTCCAGCATGCTAGCACCACTAATAGTCCCCAAAAACGATGGTAGTCTTCAAGATGGCTAAACAGCTGAAACAATTCTAGTAAGTCCATAGAACCAAGCAGCATGCTGCTTGCAATTATTCACATTCTTCCTCCAACAAGAAGTACCTTCTGCAGCAGAATATCACAATTACAGTTAAGCTACTTTACTCCTATACCTAGCACTTACCTCCTCTTATGGTCACAGCATAAGGTACAACAGTGCATACTTCAGTATTGGCCTAGATAGAACTTTGATGCAATTGGCTTCCGGTGACTTCCAAATTTCTCTTTTTTTTTTAATTAAAGATGACACTAAATATAGAGTTAGGGACAGCTATGGACCATTTTGGTGCCTAGCTTCCCACTGGTTTCCACCAATACAGATACAGGAATCAGGCAAGTATCTAATGCCATAGATGCTTGCTGTTAGCTTTTCTCTTAGCATTAGCTTAGATCAGGGAAGGTTGCTCTGAATGATATGTCAGTGGAACAGGACTTTCGGAAGTCAAATTTAAATCCTCAGTGCAAATTCCCAACAGTGCTTCAGCAAATCTCCCAATCTTATTTGTGGTTTATTTTCTGTTGTTGCTCTATGCTTTCTTTTTTTAGTCACCGTCATGATTAAAACCATTGGTGAAGAATAAGACAATGGTTCTTGATTTTAGACCTTAGTTTTTGGAGACTACATATGAATTTACCACTTGAGCTGTCAGTAATGTGGTGTCTCCAACCCAATGACATAACACAGCAATAACTTCAGCCACAGAGAGCAATTGTCCAGTCATTTTCAGTGTGTGTCTATGAAAGGGTGTTAACACAAGCAGTGATTCAGAGACCTGACAGAGTTTTGCAGTGTCTTTTTATTGTGTGGTTTATATTCACGGTTATCTTCTTTTAATCCTAGGCATCCATTCTGTATCTCATCTGGGAGTTTCAGCAGGAATTTTTCCCATACTTCACAGCACCAAGCAGACAACATGGTTCCCTTCCTCCAAAAAGGGTGCACGGGCTCTGTATTGCAGCTTCTACTGGACTGAGAGTGCAGTCTCCAACAATCACCATAGTTAAACTTCTCAGGATGACTCTTGTACAGCACTTTACCCTATTTTACGGAGTAAAGCAGAACTGTAAAATTATCCACATAAATAAAAACCTTGAAAACCACATTACCTTACTACTTGAATTTGCAATGAAAAATTGCCAAGGCATATTTGCAGACTTAGTAATTCCCTTAAAAATTGGTTTCTCATTATCTACTTACCTAAATAGCAATTTTACCCTTTTCTGAACATAGATTATTAAATTAGAATAGGTTTTACATTTTCCTCTTCCTGCAACCAAGTTCCTTGAGACTCAGGAGACCAGACCATGCCTGAAGGAACAGAGCAAACTCAATAACTTGATTAAAAGGACCAGACTGCTCAACAAATAAGCCCAGCAAAGGTCCTGTGTTGAAGCTTTCATGCACCAGCCTTTTAATTTTAGAATGACATTCAGTACGGGCAATGAATTAACTAAACAAAAGGACTTGCATGAGTGAGTTAGAGGTGGCTGAACTTGAACTGAGAAAGCAGGCACGTAGATTGAACAGAAAGGATGATAACCACACACTTGCTCTCCTTTAAAAGGACAGTACCTGGTGGGATGGATACCTACCACACGAGCACTTCAGAGGTACACTGGCACCTCTTGTGGAAGGAAACAAGGTAAAACGAGGACCTTCTGGGAATTTCCCCCCACTCTACTACTTTTAAGTATTCACACCAGTATTTCCAGATCCCCATTTTCAAATCCCCCATTTCACATTTCCAACTTGTATTCAAGATGCCCTGATAATAGGGCTGCCAAAGCAAGTAACGCACTGCCAATGCCAAGAAAAGGTCAGTTCAGGCATGACCATATTGAGAACCCTGTTACTGTGAGAATTAGAAGCAATTCTCCCCACTGTTAATCTAGGGATAATACAATCCAACAGTATTAGGAACAGTGCATTAATAACAGCAGTTACTGTACCAGCCACATAATATTCTGTGATCATTATCTAGAATGAGATGTGATACCAGCATTCAGAGCGTACCACTCAAATACTGCACAGAGCTGAGAAGGTGCTGTTTGACATATAACAGGCATTCATATGCCCATCTGACACGGTCACCAAGGGCACCCACCGCTCTTTTGTGCCCATCTCCTCTGCCAAACAAGGGGAATTTCAGACTTTTTGAAGCTGTGGCCAAAGGAAGAACCAGAGAGGAAGGTAGATGGAAACAATTCAGAGGAAACATGAACATTTTTCAGGTTTTAGGGAGGCTTTTTGGTTTGTGCTTTCTGGTTTGTTTTTTTTCTTATTTGGCTGGTTTGTTTTTTTAAATAAATGATGAAATCATACACTTTCATACCACCCCAGAGTGAGTTACTCTGTTTAATGCAAGGATTACTGAATTGCAGGTTCTTTACACACCACACCTCACATCAATGTACACCACCAGCCGCAGCACACACATCCCTCAGTGCAAAGCTCCAGAGACAGGCGAGCGTGCCCTGCATTGCCTGCTGACAGCTAACCTACACGCTGCCTTCTGCAGCCTGGTACGCAAAAGGAGCTCCTGCAACCAACAAATTCACTCCAGTGCACAACACTGATGAGGCTTCATACAAGCACCAGTGACCAGAAGCAGAGCTCTATCTCGTCATTCAAAATTCATCTTGCATGTATTCTGTCTTCTAGAATTAGCCCTCTTAAGAGCTCTCCCATTTCCTTTTCTGATTCACGAGCAGCATCTGACAGGGCTAGGAAACTCACTGAGACTGGCAAACTATAATCTTGCAAAGAAAAAACAGCCCTTCCTAAAACTGCTTTTTCTTTTTACACACTAGTCATAACATTTATTCAGCTACTACCATCTGCGTGCTGTTTGTATTTTACTTACAGCCATTAACACAAAGGAGAATTAAATGATGTGCAGGAGAAGCCAGGAAAAACATTCTTTGGACTCCATGCACTTTAAAACAGCCTTTTCTTACAGATGACAGATTCAGGTCAGGGAAAGTCTAAAATGGGACACTATTGCCACGTAAAACACATTGAATAAGTAGTTAGTGCCCTTCCCCCCAACCCCAACACACCCTCAAAGAGACCTGACTTAAACACATTTGGGTTTATGGTGCTTTGGAAACCTTTGACAGCAACATTTATAGATACTTCTTTGGCATGTTTTTCCTCCCCGTAGCCCTGTGTGTCCCCCTGTTCCCCTGCCTGTATGGCAATCCCATAAATAAAATGTTGACTCTGAGGTAGGCTCACTTGACTTCACTGTAATCAGCAAAGCCCAAGGAGTGGAGAAGAGAGTTGCAGAAAAACTTATGGAATAAAGCATCAAGACAATAGGGAGGAAATACCCATGCAATACATGTATATCCACAAATCTCTTGTCACTTTCCAAACTAGCAGACTTTAGGGGAGACCTGTTTTCATATTTTATTATCCAATTTACTGTAGAACGGAGTAACAGAGTAGAAACCAAAATACAGGCTCTTGGATCTGTTTCTATGGAGAGATGAGAAAACTCATAATTGTGTAAGTCATTTCTGGTTTCTTACATCATCATTGCTAAATCATCAGATCTCCCCTAGACCCACATCTAAGCAGTGCAATGTGCTGAGCTTTCCCTCAACTTAATTTCCCCCCCTAAGAGCTGCAAGAGTTTGTTTTCACTGTGGAAAACCAGTAGGCGTATTAATTACACCAAACCCCAGACAGGATTCAACTAGTGAACGCATTGTAACAAATGTAGAATGCAATGTAAAAAGACTGACAAAAACAGCAAGTTGAAGTCCTGACTCTGCAACCAGATTCTTATCTTAAGGGCAGAAAAGATCACTGCGAACAAGAAGTTTGATATTTTGCATCAGGAAGTGAATAACGTTTCACCTCAGTTTTAAAGCATGATTATGATTTATCATTGAGTGACAGGACAAACTTTTTAAGCAAACATTATGAATAAGACTTACAATAACAATGAATTCACTGCATCCATAGTAAATGCTTCCAAAGATTAAATATTCCCCTTATTAAAACAAACATATTATGCAAGACTCTGGCTTATTGAGTATGCTCACCTGTTCATCATTCGTTTACAGCATTAGCTCAATATTTTCCTTTTTTTTATATATATAATATGAGCTTGAAATTGCTTTTCAAATAGATCTGCTACTTCTTGCTGTAAATAAACTTTTTAATAACATATTTCATGTATAGAAATATGAAACTATGACAGAATTGGGAATTTTAAGAAATTATTTGAAAAAACTTTCCAGATTGCTGCTACTTTAAAGTACACATGCAGTACTTTAAGGGGGAAGAAGAAGAAGAAAAAAAAAAAAGAAAAAGAAAGAGAAAAACCTCTTACAGCCACACTCCTATGTGGCATTAAATACTGTGTCATCGATTCCTGTTGAGAAAAAGAATTGACTTTTAGCCGGGAAAATATGGCTCCTAGGGTTCAATTTGAGTATTTTATAAAGAAAGATAGCAAAAGTGTTACTTGAGGAAACAACAAGTAGAAGATAAAATAAAATCTGCATTTTGAACTGTGAACTGCAGTTTGACTGTGAGAATACTAGTAGAATATAGTACACAGAGTGGAGAAATAAAAAAATTGCCAGCAGCAATTACCAATTTTGGGACCCCGGCTTAAGAAGATGCTTGGTTGGGCTTGTTGGATGTTTGCAGGATGAATCTTTCTTACATAGATCTCCATGAAAAAAGCTTGAAAATAGCTTTAAAGTTGTTCAGATCCATTCAGAATTATACCAAGCTAATGCTGCGTTACCTGATGGGGTGGATTCTTACTAAGCATAATTTTTTAAAATACTCAAAGCTCAAAAATCAACACTGTTCCTTTGCCTGCACTCAAAACAAATTTCTGGATACACCAAAGAACTCTTCTACCATGGTCATAACAGGTATAAACCAAATCAAACCTGCTAGTACATTTTGGACCTTCTTGAGCATTTTTATAGAATTTAACGTCTTTAGTCTGTATTGACATAAAATATATGAACTGGCAGAAAATCAGAGGTTCTATAAAGATAGGTAGGTAGCTTTGCTACCTGTCATTGTGCCTTCCCTCTGGCGTGCTCTGATCTCCTTTCAGCAAAGTCAGTGGACTTACTCAAACCCAGCCCCGCATGCACAGCAGGCTAAACTAGTCTCACAGATTCAGACTGAAGCAGACTAGAATATTCTTACTCTGCTTGCAGGGCTGTAGAGGAACAATCTCTGCAACATGGCACTGGCAAGTACCAGTAGGTGACATCAAATAGCATAGCAAAATGAATAACTGTTTGTAGCCAAAGATTTGTATTTCCAACATTCAGCTAAAGTAGTCTAAAGGAGATGCACAATAGTTAAGAGTCCAGAGCATAAATATGGAAGGTAGCACGGCTCACCTGACTCACAGGAACTTTTAAGTCCTCCTTGACTAAGAGTTCAGAGCCTGGTATTGGAACTTGAATCCCCTTCCTAAACTTGGAAATAGCTGACACTATGTGAAGAGGCACGGGGAGGGGATTCACTGAAGTAGAGGATTCACATTAGCTTTACTGGACAACTGTAGCAATAAAAGCAACGTTGGGCTACTGGTATTTCCACATCCTCTTGCAATGTTAAATAATTTCAAGTTAAATTAACACATTTAAATGAACAGAGAATCCTCGCACAAAATGGTATTTTTGGTTTTGCCTTTTGAAAACATTCTCGTACAAAAAAAAAAAAAGTTAAGGTATTGCACAGGAATACCCAACCTGCTAAAACCTTTGTATAATCTCACCAAAAATACACTAGGGACTAAGGGAAAAAGCATTCCCTGATTTCAGTGGGCTGAAGCCCCATCCCTTAACGATACCTCCCCAAGTTTGATGCCCACCAGTTATTTATGCCACTTATGGCCCCTTAACAGCTAGGTCTTAAGCACCTGGTAACACCTAAATGTAGCATAAAGCTGAACCTTTAAGAGAGTGACAATGGTATCAGGGTAATGCTAGGAGACAGCAGACCCTCTCCAACCACCACCCAACCCAGAACATGAGCCGAATCCTTCCAGTTTCCCATCAGGGCCTACACCTTCATGCAGGTCTCACATGGATCCGTCTTCCCTCCTAGCCCCTCAAGCTCTCTGCTCAGGAAGCTCTACAGTTCAGCATCTTGTTCCTTACCTCCAGCACAACGCAGCTGCTTATCTTCTCAAACAGTAATTGAAGGTGATTTTAACTCTCAAACATCATCCGTTGCTAAATGCACGTGGTTTTAAAAATATCATACAGTAGTTGAAGTAAAGGACAGGCTGTGTATTGCAACATGATTAAAGTCACTGTCTTTAACATTCTTCCACACATTCACTTGGCTGGCAGGCTGGAAAATGCCAAGGCGCTAAAGGTTATTAGACTATTGTTTATGACAATGGAAGTGTGAAAATTTGCAGTCATGATAACATATTCAACTTAAAAGAGATGATTAAAAAAACCCCTTACACACAAAAGCTCTGACTGCCCCTTTACCCAGCTGACAAAGGAGCTTTCTTCCCTCCTTCCCTACTCCCTCAAAAAAAAAAAATTTAATCTCAACATATAATAAAGACTGAGAGGAACAGAAAAATTAATTTAATGGATTTTTCTACATGCATTATGCAAAGCAATTTTTAGTCTGGAAAGAGGTACTGCAGTTACCTAAATTGACTCTTGAGGGTATTTTACTTAGAATGAATGTTTAATAGATGTTATCTCAGTTGAAGTAAATAGCTCATGGAAGAAAAATAGCTCTAAATCTCTTCATAAATAGTAATTTTTTCAAGTGCTTCTACATGGGCCAAAAGTATACCTACACTACTGAAATATCACAAGCATCTATTTCTGCTTGTCACTTAATTTGTTTGACTAGAAATTAGATTTTTCAGATCAAGGTTCTGCTCTTTTTCTCCAATATACACAAAATATCATGAAAATGTTCTTTTAGGGGAAATGCATATAACTCGTGTCGGACTGGAAGTCCAAACACCCTTCTTCTGGTGCCTCACTGCCACAGATCCCTAGTACAATTGCAGACAAATCAAATAACCCTGCTGTCCCTCTGTTCCCAGTCAGTAGAGCGGGAGTAGCATTACTTCCCCTCTTTGCACGGGATTTGAAAAAGCACAGCAGCAACGTTTGTGACTCATTCACCAAGGCGCTGAGGAGCAACACCATTCAACATCTGTAAGAATTCATAGGCTAGTTAGACTGTGACTTCAAAGGCAGTTTTTCTTTTTAATCTTCCCTTCCTTTTCTTCCTGCTTCAACCTTTTTATATTGCCTTTTCCTTCCCAGGGGGTTAAAACCTGCTCCCAAATACACACCTCATGTAAGAGAGACCGTGACAGTGAGTGAAGGCAGACCTGATACCCCACATTGCTGCCCAGCCGTCCCTCACACCTGAACCCTGGTTTCCCCAGAATACCCTCAGTCCCTCGCTACTGGAACAAGAGCAGAAAATGCTGAGAGACCCCACTTTCCCCGACAGCCAGTAATACCCTGGGCAATAGCAGTACTATTTGTGCTTTCCAATCAAGTTTAATTGGATGGGGGAGAGCTGCCGAAAATGTTTATTATGAAAACCAACCCCCAAAATCCCAGAGTTTCAGTCTCACTGTTACACCAAGTTACTCATGATTTCCACTCACTTTTAGTGCTTTCAACTAAAAATTGAATGACAATCTACAGCAAAGAGTTATCAGCCCTGTCTTTTGTCCAAAGGATAATAGCCCCTGAAGAGAAAGAGAGATTGAAATCCTTCCTCTAACCTAGAGGATTCAGAGGTTTTCCTCTCTCCTTCCAAACAGTTGTGCTATTAATCCAGTTTCCTGATGCTGCCTTGGTCTCTCCCACAGACAGTTTGCCCCTGCCAGTAATGTACTCCAATATGACCTGAAACCAGGCTGAAGCCAGAGGCACTGCACCTCCTCTCCCTGCCACAGCTGGCTGAGCACAGAAGCCAGATGGTTCTCTTGTCCTCTGGCCCAGCTTCAGTACAAACATTTTACAGAAAAAGGAAAGTTTCCATCTATCCATAGAAAACACTTTAACTACCACCTCATGCAAAGGACCGGCCAATTCTTGCTGTTGATTTTGTCAAGGACATCTGTGTTCTGCTGCAAACAAAACTACTTCAGATGAAAACAAAATTTCGTTTTCAGGGAGGGAATATTTCATTTGGCCTTTCCAAATCTTGAAGAAAAATTACTTTCAAAATGAAAAATAAGTTAGAGGAAGATTTGTATCAGAACCAACCAACCAAACATTGGTGTTTACTTGGTTTAGTGGGCAAACAAACTACTTTATGCACCCACCCCGCAAGCAAAGACAAGTGTTTCCTGACACAGAAAGCAAGAAGAAGTTTTTTAAAAACTTCTTCATCTTAATAATATGGTTAGAGAGCCATAAACCCCTTAAATTCTACTTTAAAATACACTAGCAGTAAAAGTTGAGTGGAACTGAGTGCTAGATGTTAAATGAGTGCTAAAACCTGATCCTTTTTATCTCTGAATAAAACACAAAAAACCATACTCAGTTGAAAATCTTTATAGATAATTTGTTTAAATAGAACACAAAAAACCACTCTTTTTCAGATGTTTACACTTAAGACACTGCTCATAACTTTCATTTTTATTTCCACTCCTAACAAGAAATCAAGATGACAACACAATGCATAATGTTAAACTATGCAACACTGTAGATTGTTTGGTTTCTTTGCTCGTTTTCTACCCAGCTCAGTGTTGTTTGATGCTTTGTGAGTATTTTATGAAGTAAAAAACCCAATAAGCTCCCCAAACTGGGTCCTGCAAATACTGTAAGTCTGCATTGAGTTAGATACCTGTTGTTCAAAGAAATAACAAGAAACCAATAGAGATTATGGCACACAAATTACACCAATAGACATTTTATTTTAGAATTGTTAGGAAAAGCAGCTAAGTCACAAACCAGCTGTGCATTCAGAGTCAAGTCTCCAAGCTATGCATTACATAATAAACTCCCAGCAAAAAAACAGACTAAAAAATACCATTTCCTGTCTTACTCTCCATTTTCAAAGTATTCCACAGGCATGAAATGCTTACATCTCACACCCTTCAAGGAAGAATTACTGAATAAAGCACCTTTGCCTCATGTTTCTTGTTCATGAGATGTCATGAAAACATGGAGTGGGGCTAAGGCTGAAAATGAAAGGGGTCCTGGGAACAGAATACGAAGTCAACAAAAATGTTGGGAGCAGTGGAACAAGAACTATGTCTTAGTCTCTTGTTTCCTTGAGACCATTGGTCTTGCTATTTAAGCATCCTTGCTTTTTTCTTGCAACAGGGAAATGTTCTGATCACCTCCTTTCTAATTAGGAAAGGAAAAGTCACCGAATCAGTGCCCTTAGACCCACAGCCTTTCTCAGTGTACCCAAATACCTGGGTGGTGACAAGTACAGCACAGAGACAGAGCCAAGTGACAGCTGGAGAAACCGATGTTGCTAAATCATACTCCTGGTCAAAACTTATTTAATCTTTTCTGTTTAAGGCCCCAGTGCATCTTTGAAAGATATCGGGATGCTTGCATGTATCAAATATGATCTAGAAAACTATTTAAATCAGGTATGGCCAGCCTTCCTACTTCCAAGAGCCTCACCAGCATCCTCATATTGCTTCAAGACATTTACCCAAGACACTTAGAGAGAAACCCCAGAGATGGTTCAACAGAAAAGGGATGACAAGAGCTCTCATGAATCACAGCTTGGTAACACAAGGGATGTCACTGTGGGAGCTGCCACAAGGGGCCCTTTCAGACATTCACCATCTGTATAAGCCCAAATGTACAAGTATTAACAAACAATTCAGGTAGGACTTCCTGCAAGGAGCCAGGCAGCTCCATCCGTCTCCACCCCACCAACTCCTTTCAGGGCCTCTGCTCCAAAGCTTCTGCTGCTCATGGGTTGCTTTGCAGCAGGCATCCTGGCAATCCACTCTCTGTGGCAGATTATGAACCGAAGAGCAAGGTGGTTACATTCAGTTTACAAGGCTCACAAGACATTGTATACTGACAGCTAATGCTTTACCTTTTCCTGTGTTTTCCTCCCAACACATGGCTATTAAGAACATTTAACACCAATCCTTCGCTTACTCATAAGCTTTTAGCTGCATACTAATTTCTTCTCCACTTCAATGCATAAGCAACTAGAACTTCTACCTTATTTTCCAACTGCAATTCTGCTGGGTGGTTTCCATCTGCTGACAGTACCCACACTCAGTTTAAAAAGCAAAACAAACCAAAAACAAAACAAGCAAACAAACGAATGACAACAACAAAAAACGCACCAGCACAAAATCCACACTACACAAGTTCTTTGCTATCAGAGTCATGGATAGGTCACATCAGAATCAGTTTAGAGAAACTGAATTTGTGGTCTAACTTATATCATCACTAAGCCAAGGAAACCACAATCAATAAGAGATTACATTCGACTGAATTTTCTTGGCAACAGCTTCACGAAAAATGTTAGGGCTACTCTCTCCTTTGTTTTCTTATATATTTCAGAAATCACTGGGCACTGCCACTTTTGCAGATCTCACGCATTCTGCTGGCAGCCTACACAGTGGTAATTTGTGAACACTGCTTAAGTGCAGCTCATATTTTGTCAATGAAGTTTAAGAGATCAGCTACATTGCAAGCCACTTGCTGCATCCATCTTCCCTGATTCTCCTGAACTGCGGAGAAATGGGCCATTTCTAATTGATCAAACCCTCAACATTCTCACTTCGCTGTATCATTGAACTCTAATTTAGCCTCTGCTCGCAGATATAAAACTGCATCCTTTGAAAAAATTAGTATCTGACAAGTCATGGGTGGTCACTGGAAAATGGATACAACAGCATGGAAGAATTATTCACTTGTTAAATAGGTTGTTTAACACAACTACTTCCACAATAAAATTCCACCAAGACGTAAGTGCAAATAAGCAAATTAACTCTGGGTACTCACTAAGGAGAATGATTATACCGTAACTATTTGCCCGCAGTGAAATGCATTATATATGAGAGGGTAATAAAATTGAAGTCATGTAAAAATCTGCTTTTTGCCAATTATGATCCTAAATGCCTACAGAACACATCCAGCTTTGTCATCATCACTTGTAAAAGTCATACTTCATTGTATACTTTCTCAGTAAGGACCAGGTTAAGGTTTTCCTAATACTATGTAGGTAGCATGTAAGTAAGAAAACTGTCAGGACACAGGATTTATTTCAGTAAAAGGTGGGCAAATGTAGTTTAACAGGACAGGAAAGGAAACTGACGCATTATCATCACAAGTAGCAAGGTGTAGAAACCAAATAATCATTTAAGGCAGGAAACAATTATCTTCACTCTCAAAATACTTGCTGTGAACACCAGTTAAACTTTGGCAGCAGACCTCCCTTTGGGAAGGGTTCAGCCTGCATATGGGACCCTTAGTTCCCCTCAGAAGGGAACCACCTATAACTATTGCCATTCTCCTTTTCTTCACAGAGATGGTTTTAATACATGGAGCTGGCTGCTTCAGGAACTCCCTGGATAAGCCGTTATCACTACGTTCGATTCCCTCATCCTCTATCTCCAAAGGCTTGTACCTGTTCTGTACAGGCACCTGGGAAGGCAGGGGAGGCCTAGAGGAGACTCTCCTCCTGTCCCCAGCAGGTACCTGCTTCCAATCCCCCTCGTCCTCTCCTGCTTCCCCTCCTTCTGCCTGCGGACAAGAGGGCAGAGGATCCTCTACCTCTCATGGAGCCTCCACCTGCTCCTTTTTCCCCAGGGATGGCAGGGCCTGGCTCCACCAATCCATTTCCTTTTTGCATTCCCAAATGGACCTCAATCTTTCCACTCCCTCCTTAAGCTCAGCCACCAGGCTGAGATGATCACTGGCCTACCCACTTGTCTTTTACCTACTGTACCACCTATTCCAAACTGTCAAATAGCATATGACATAGCAGGCCAGTTTACTGGTTCTTACCTCCAGCCAATCGCTCACTTACAACACTTGTCAACATCTGGAGCTTTACCTTCCTCTATTTCTTTCAAAATAAAAGTTTTCCTTACCGTAGGCAATCCATATCAGCACCATTTGTCACTGTCTAAGACCAGGCAAAGAGCCAATTATAAACCACATTAGTGTCAGAAATACGTACAAAAACAAACTGATGGGTACAAGTCCAGCACAGAGAAGGCTTAAGTTACCAGGCTTCTGCAGGCATCCAGTTATTTTGAAAGTAGTTCAAATAACCTTGCAGCTACTATTCGCTGTGCGTCCTCCTAAGGGAATCAGCACAGCATAGCTCACGCTGCTTTCACACCTCAGCTTTGTGTGAATCCTCTTCCTAGGGGTTCAGCTGTCTGTGATCCAAGCCCTAGTTTTGACACAGCAGAACTGCATAACCTTGGATGAAACTTCTCAGGAAACTGCCAGCTTGCAAGAAAGCTGTGTGGCAATACTTAGACTAGAGCCATGATAGATAAGAACAGTAAATTTGCAGCTAGACACAAGATCCTTGAAACATAGGTTGTTAACAGTTCAAGGACTCAATAAAAAACAAAACAAAACAAAAACCTAAGAAAATCTGTGGAAACCTACAGTGAAAAAAACAGAGTCAGAATATAGCAACACTGAGAATCAGTCCCTCCAAGATACAACAGAAGTCAACTTTCCCCAGTACTGATGACTGCCAGGCCAGCAACAGTACCAGAAAAAGTGAAGCCACACTTGGAGTGCTGTGTCCACTTCTGGGCTCCTCAGTACAAGAGCAACATGGACACACGGGAGAGAATCCAGCAAAGGACCACTAGGATGATGAAGAGACTGGAGCACCTCACATAAAAGGCAAGGCTGAGAGAGCTGGGACTGTTCAGCCTGGAGAAGAGAAGGTTTGGGGGGATCTTATCAACGTATACAGGTACCGAAGGCAGGGTGCACAGAGGTTAGAGCTGGGCTCCTTCCAGCGGGGCGCAGTGACAGGACCAGAGACGATGGGCACAAACTTAAACACAGGAGCGTTCCCTCTGAACATCAGGAATCACTTTTTCTCAGGGAGAGTGACCAAGCACTGCCACAGGTTGCCCAGGGAAGTTGTGGAGTCTGCTTCCTTGGAGAAATTCAGAAACTGTCTAGGCACATTCCTGGGCAACCGGCTCTAAGTGGCCTTGCTTGAGCAAGGGGGTTGAACCAAATGGCCTCCAGAGGTCCCTTCCAACCCTTGCTATTCCGTGAACCAGGTTTCTGGTTGGACGGTATATGTCAATGCTTTGCCTCATTGCTCACTAATCCCAGTTATCTACCACATATCTCAATCAACAAGTAACTAGTTTAAAGTTACATACATCTTATTTCATAGTCTCTTCATGCACAGTACAGGGTGAACAAAGTGACCAAAAGAGAGCGTTACAGCTAACTGTGTTAGCTTTTCCCCATGGGGGCAGTTAACAGGATCTGCATCTACGCTGCTGACCAAGCACACTCCATTAAAATTCTACTGTTACAAATGCACTAATGAAATAAGAAATAGTTCATAAGAAGTCCCTACGAACTAGACATTTTATCTTTGTGTGCAAAAACTGGAATACCATCTCTCCCTTATCAGTCCATGGAAGACATTTAAGAATTAATCATCTAAATGCTACTTCTCCAATAAAATTTTCATTGTAATCAATTTTATTCATGTTGCAGTTATACTTATTTTTCAAACTCTTTTGAGTTGGAGTGAAAGCATTACATCAGCTTATTCAGGTCTATCTTGTGTTATCTCTTCCTGGGGTCCACAGTTGAACACAGTCCACTTATAAAAAGGACTAATAAAATTCCACCCAAAAAAATATCTTCCTGTGTAATTAGTTACTTTCATATCATTCTTGGCACTTATAACAATTACAGAAGTGAGACAATATTAAATTCAATACTAAGGGATAATCTCAGAAAAACATTTGTTTAAATATTTTCCTATGCCTCTTTGTGTATACTTTGTTCTAAACCAGCCATTCATTACAAATCCGTGTTCAGAGAGATGAGGGTTTAGTATCTTGTTTCTAATTATAAGCTACTTCTGACATTTTAAGCCGCAGTTACAAATGCATATGACAAACATTTATGTTGAAAGGCTAGAAGATGAAGCTTCAGAAGAGATACACACAAGGTATCTGAGCTTGTGAAGAGAAAGTTACTTAAAATATAGTTCACCAGCTTTCCCAGTTCTGACTGCTCTATAGTCTGACAGCAAATTCTTTCTTCTTGAAAGCAAGATTGTGATAGGCATGAAGAAAAAAAACGTATGCTGTCCTTTTTCCTACAAGTTGCATGTGAGCTTTCATGATATCAAATCAAAGTTAACATAAATATTTATTTGGAATCTCTATCAGGTTAGCAAGCAAAATTAAAATTACTCAAGCAGTATTTAATCTAGATGAAAAGACAAAAGGGTTTTCCTAAATTCAGAGAAAACTACATGTGCCTTAAAAGTTTCTGCTTGCTTTTTTTACGCTTGCCTATGGCCAACTCCCCTCCGTACTGTCAGCCCCAACACACAGGAGATGACGTATTTTATACATCTGCAAAATTACCAAAACCTAAGCTGTAGCATAGCAAACCTCCTTCTGCTTCTTCCACACAAGTGAAGGTGAGCCTCAGCCCAGACCATTAACACAAGACTAAAAGCCTTTCTACAAGTTCAAACAGAACATACCCAGGCATTGACAAGCTGCCTGCAATCCTTCACAGGGAACCGGACACTACTTAAAGCTCTCTGACAGACAGGCTAGTCCAATCTCCTATTTCCCCTTCTTTTATTCTTCTCTTCTTCATCTGTACACTAATTCCATACAAATATTTTCATAGATTTTTTCCCCCTCATTTCTTTGATCACTATGCAAAGCTGAGCCTATCTGGCCAAATGTCTGGCAAGATCTCCAAGTAATTTTCAGTCTTCCTCAGTGAACCTTAATGATCCCATTAAACTTTCACTGTAAATTAACAGTCAAGTAAAAACATCTGCTTATATCTGTTACCAACACATGATGTACCGAGGCAACATTTGCACCAGGAGTATACAAATGATGTGCAACTCCATCAACTTGCAAATGCAATGGTAACAGCAGCAGTAATTAGCATAAAACCAAATAAGAACCAGCTGTCTACATTACTTTGCACACTGTTAGCTGGCGGTTATTAATTTGTCCACATTTCCAAGGCACTGACAGATTACTGGTGTTGACATCAGTGCCATCACTTACAGCCCTCACATAAGTGCATAGATATTATCTTACTGTAGATATTTTACAAGATATTTTTTAATTCAACAAGCCAGTTCTGCATGTATCAGAATATCCAGTTGCTTATTGACAGAATCCTTCTAAGTGGCAACTAACAATCCCAGTCCTTCGCATTATGCTGAGCAACAGTGACAAGCATTACTAAAGACAACAATCTTGCCTGAAGGCACTGGACAATGTAATCAAGAGGAGAAACTCCCTTAAGTAAACAGACACTCAAAAAAGAGTTATAAATTAATTCCAAATACCACCCATGTGCAAGCTGCACCCCATATCCAAATGACTGGCTTTTGCCACCTGTAAGAAGGGTGTCTTGCCCTCTCCAAATGTACAATAAATGTCTGTCTTGCTGCGTGATGACTGACAATCCAAATAACATTTAGTGATCAATTCACAGTAAATAATTCACTGAAGGAAATTACAGCAGGCAGTAGATTAACAGGCATGGATTAACTGCGCAGGTACCATGCCAGAGCAGTTCCACAGCTCACAATCCTTTCCACCAAGAACAGTTTTCTTGCCTAAGGCACATCCATTTTCCATTTGTCCACTGTTCAAGGGAATTTTACTCTGTACTACCCCAACTCTCTGTAACAGACACTTACAGACTTTGCTGATCCATGAATGACACTCATTAGCAAATTAAATGCTGTAGGTACTCCCTCTGTCAATCATGCCTCTATTAAAAATAAATGAGGAATCAAAGTCAGACGGGTAGTCAACAACAGAAATCACAGCTCTAGCCACAAAAGGTTGATCTGGCCAAGGATCCTCTTAGCACCCTATCCTGAGGTGCTTCTTGCACTCCCTTCAGTCAGGCTACCAAAAACCTGGCAGCTATTTCATTTCCAGCTTTGGAGGGCCTGGGCTGGAAAAGTAGGAAAGGCTAGTGGTAAGAAGATGTTGGGAAGGCGGGGGGGGGCAACAAGCTAAATTAGGAGAGGGAACTCCTCCTGGCCAGGCAAGGTCATATAACAAAACCACAACCACAACGAAAGGACTTTGCTGTGGAAGGACTTCTGCTGCAGCAGCCTTTGCCTTGCCTCAATGCCCCCCTCCCAGCAGCTCACCCACCAACGCTCACTCTCTGTGGGAACAAGCCCGGGTGCTCGGATACCCTCTCCCCAGGGCCCTGCGACACCAGGCTGCTTCGCATCAGGATACACAGCAAACTTCACCCGAAGGCAGCTTGGCAGCGGATCGCTTCGATGGCATGACCCCGCTTTGGGGACCACCTACACGCTGCACTTCGGATTTCAGTTGAGGCTCCGCCGCTCCTCGGGCGCCCCCTGGCGGCCCCGCGCCCCGCTGCCGGCGGGGCAGGGGGACAGCCCGCCCGGCCCCGCCGATGCCCCACCGCTCCCGGCCCGCGGACCCTCCGCTGCCCCCCGAGCTCTCTCGGGCTGACTAATCAAAGGAAGAGATGTAATTAATGTGCGTGCCGGCAGAGAAGGGGGGGAGGTACCGGGACCGCGCATCCCCCGCGGGCTGCCGTACTTAGCGCTAGCGCCACTTAGCAAACCAGTATCAGGGGGTTGCCACAAAAGTGTTAGAATCAGGCAAATCCCATAGTTTCTGCAGGCACTGGTGGAAGTCCCAAGGTAGTTTAATTGGGCTCACCCCGCCTACAGTCAGTTTCTTAGGGAGATCAGTGGGAATTGGGCCATTTACTGCATCAGTCTTCAGCCGGTATTTGAACATCTTAGAGAAAGGGTAAAGTCCTGGTAAGATTTCCCTGCAAAGCCACTTGCAATGTTATGTTTCCATTCTCGTGCAATAGCAGGTACAATCCCTCTCCTAATTCATTTCTGCACTTGGGATGGTCTCCAAACACCTGCGCTGAAACGCATAAGGAGCACTTTTCCCAGCACTGTACTCAGCTGGAGCAGACTTGGTAGGTACAGTATTTCTGCAGGCTCACAGCTGTGATTCAGCAAAGCACTCAAGCTTATTCACCAAAACACTTTGGCATGTGTTAGGTTTTTAAGCATGCACGTAGCTCCCCTTGTCTCTGTAGCTTTTTCTAGGGCACAAATGCCACTTTATACAACTTATCTTTCTTTGAGGATCAGGGCTGTTTAAGGACATGCACACCACCTTGAAGAAGAATGTTCCTAAACCAGAGCTAGAAGGCACCTTCACAGCTGCACAGTGTTTGCAGCAAGAGGGCAAGCAGAAGCAAATTAACACCACCTCTTTTTGTTAATTTGCAGCAAACACAGAAACAACAACTGGCTGATTAATGGGAGACACATCAGGGTCTTCAGCTGCTCAAATGTGAGTCTACACAGTATAAATGTCTCTCACTGCCAAGAGCCAGCATCAGTGGCACATGCAACCGAACCAGCAAAGGACGCTTCGGTTCCAAGTGCAGACAAAAGCAGACCCTTCCAAGCAGCACACCTTGCCATACAGAGGTTCTGCTGCCAGGCATCTTCCAAAAAAAACCCTTAGCTACTCTTTAAAATTGCACACTGCAGTTTTTAAGAGCAAAAATGGATTTAATTTTGAGTCACAAACGCTAAAACCCCAAAGTTAGCACTTTCACAGCAACCCCAGCACAGCTCTAGGTTGGCATGTATTCTTCATCCTCAAGTCAGAAATTCCTGCTTGCTTAAAGTCACCTTTCTGATGAAGTAAAATACAACAGATTACATTAAATTTTAGCTTGGATATTTATGTCAAGTGTTGCTGACTAATGGTTGCATCGGGAACCATAATGCTGACCGCGGGTATTCAAATTCCCCACTCTAACAATCCATTAACAGAGTGTTGCTTTTGCACGGAGTCTACTAGATGATTTTAAAATATTAAAATAACAAACCTAGAGAAAATGGAAGCTATGACAGCACAATACCAATGCCTACCAAACACCATGTGTGTGCAAAGACACAGAAAGCCATATAATAGAAAAACACTTCTTAAACTTTGAACACTGTCAGCCAATCATTAGATGCAATAACTAGAAATATCATTATTTTATAGCAGAATTCAAACATAGTCAATAGCAAACATGGCAAACAGTCTAGGTAGGATTGCCAGTCTAGAGTTTTCTCTATCTGCCTTCAACTTCTTGCTCTTTTAGACTTCCCGATTGACCTGGAAAGGCACTTAAGTCTCTCCTCATCCTTAGTACTTTCCTATCCCACCTCTATGAAGAATCAGCAATTATGATATATTGGTGGTAGCTGCCATATAAATGTGCCCTGTAAAGTAGCACTGAACACACACCACCACAAAGCCTACTCCATTAGGTGTTCTGTACATGGAGAGCTCCAAGCTTTGGCATGCTGCTAAGAAAGTGGTTTTTCCATCCAAGGTGCAAACATCCCATCTTAGGAGTAGAATTAGTCCACGGTAATTCACCTCACTTCAGTCTTTTAAACTGAGGTACGTTTAAAAGCACCCTATTTTAGAAAAATCTCTCCCCAAAGATTAGATGGACAATGAGGCGTGACAGCTCAGCTACACAAAGTGGTAATGCTCTTCACACGCATATTAAGAATCTTTTTGAATGTTATTAACAAGCTTTCTTGAATACTTTTAGTGCTACGTAATTTGTTTCCTACTGTCCTAGCCCAGGAAAGCTGTTAAGCTTATTCTTGAGTTTTTCCATGGACTTATCCTTAAGGATAGTAAGTATCCAAGCCTCCAGTGTGGCCATGAGATTAGCAGTACCAAAACGTGTATCTACAAACACTGAATTTACATATATCTATTTGTACCGGATCGTGGTCTCAGTTTGGGAACACCAGTGCTAAAGAACCAAAATGAACAAGAGTCACACTGGTATGCCCCAGTTCAGAAACACTACCCGTTCTTGTACATCCAAACCCAACTGCCCCAAACACAGCAAATAAACCTGCCCCACCAAGAATTATTTTAAGGCTATTTGAAACTTTTGAGTAACGTGCATTTGAAGTCCCAAGGACCACAATACAGCACCTTTTTCTCACTCAAAGAGCAAGATCGATCAGATTTTTGCCACCTGGATTTTCAAGGACCCAAGAACAAACTCAAGAAATACCATCCCAAAGGAGTATTCTCATCTGAAAGTAACAGCACAAAGAAAAAGCATTGGGTTTTGTTTGTTTAGCCTTCCCCAAGTCTGCTCCTATATTGCTGCTATTTGAAGTGCAAGAAAATTTCCATTTTATTTTACTTACTTTCACACCTTAAGAAAAGCAATTTGATAGCAACATTTGCAGTTGCAGCAACAAAAGTTCCACAAATAATTGACTGGATTCCATGATCAGCTATTTTAGGTATAGAGAAAAATAACGCAACAGCAAGAACTGAATAGTCAGTTCACGTGTGGAAATTGCAACCTGCAAGCTTTTCTGTGATTGTTTCTCTGCTTTATTTAACAGTTCTGCATAATCATATCAGAAAGAGTGCTCTTTAAGGGGGATACTATAGTAACATGCATGCCTGTGCGTCTTTACTACAGCTGGGTCCCCGATTCTTAACAAGGGCTTCTGACTCAACTCCAAGAGCAGCAATAAGGGACAGAACGCGTTCAGGATGAAGCCAACTGACTTTATCTAGCACTGCCACCAAAACACATGGAGCATTTCTAGATTTCAGTAACTATCTCCAATAGCTGTCACCCGTTTGTCAGTTTAACCAACAGATTTATTCTTCTTTAAGGCAGGTAAAACAGCCCTCCCGCTCCCTCGGACATGTCAAGTGGAGAGGGCTGACTTCTTTAAGCAGAGAAAGGAAACTATTTGCCTTGAAAGTGTTTCAGCCGGACCAGTGGAAACAAGAGCCCGACGCAAAGTTACCTAAGGGAGCCCACACTGCACATCCACAGCCAGTTGTGTAACGAACCTCAGGGTGATTTTACAGGTTTTAATCAGGGAAAACTCCCCGCTGATTTCCACGAGGGAGCTCTAATCAATCAAAAGCTGCAAGAACAGGATCCGGTTTTCTCCCTTTTAATGAAAAGGTTTATTTTAAGCTTAGGAGAACATCAGACTGTGTGAACTCAGCAAGTCCGTAACTCTCGCTTTAACGGCACAGGGAATGTGTCCTGCGTGTACCAGCCACTGAAACTAATCTCATCCTCACCCTGCCTTTGGTAGCACACATAAAACCCCCAAAAAACCCCACAAAAACAGCAACAGAGACCCGATATAAAACAGTTTCACGAATAACGGACCTGCTCTCCGGCTGCGACCTTCGTGGGACAGCTGAAAGAAAAGACGGCGGGGGCGGTGGGCGATCCACGGCTCTTTAAGCCAACTCCACCGCCTCAGGGGAAGGGTGGGGGGGAAAGGAAGACCGGCGTCCCCGCTCGGGTTCCTCCCCGAAGTTGGGTCTCTCCCCGCAGCCCGCCGGGGAGCTGGTGCCACCGCGGTCAGCGCAGAAGGCAGCCGAGGGGACCGGCTCCCTCCCCGCGGCCGGCGCCCGCCGAAACGGCGGCGGGAAGACCCGGGCGGCGCTGAGGGACAGAGAGAGAGGGAGGAGGGCGGGCTGCGAGGCACCCGCTGCACGTGCGCCCCGCTCCGCGCCCCTCACCAACGGCCGCCGCCTCGCGCCCCAACCGACACCAACGGCCGGGGCGCGCGGCGGAAACCTCGCGCCCCAACCGACCCCCCCCCTCGCGCCCGTCCCGCCCGCTCCACAACTTCCCCTCCGGGTCGCCGCCCGCTCCAACCGACCGACCTACCTGCCTGCTTGGCTGACTGGCTGGCTGGCGGCGGGTCCCTCTCAGCGGCTGGCGGGAAGGCAGGAGCGTTGTCCCTCCGGCGGGGCAAGCCCCATGTGAAGAGGAGCGAGGGAGCCCGGCGGCTCCACCGCCGCCGCTGAGGGGAGGGGACGGAGGGAGGAGGCGGGCGCGCCTTGACGCG
>NW_015090803.1:80335-163334 GCF_001431845.1 Calidris pugnax | reverse complement strand
CCTCCCCGTTCGGAGCCGCCCCGGCCCCGGTGGTGGCGGAGCCGCCGAGCCCGCGGCAGCGCCCCCTGGGGGCCGCGGCGGGGATGGAGCCTCCCTCGCCCGGCGAGCGGGTGCCCGGTGTGGGCCTGTGCTCGCCCAACCTCCGCAGAGGGAGCAGCCCGGGCTGGGCACGCCGTGGGGTTAGGGCAGGGGGGGTAGTGCTGGAGATGCTCCTGGGTCTCTGTTGTGCGCATCACTGCCCTCCCAGCCGGGAGCACCGGGTCCCTCTCTGGGGCTGTTTTGGCTAATCTGATAGTGGCCTTTCAATACCTGAAGGGTGCCTATAGAAGAGCTGGGGAGGGACTCTTTGCCAGGAAGGGTAATGATAGGACAAGGGGAAACGGTTTTAAAGTGGAAGAAAAAAGATTCAGATTAGATATCAGAAAGAAATTTTTTACTATGAGGGCGGTGAGGCACTGGAACAGGTTGCCCAGGGAAGTTGTGGATGCCCCATCCCTGGAGGGGTTCAAGGCCAGGCTGGATGGGGCTTGGAGCAACCTGGTCTGGTGGGAGGTGTCCCTGCCCAGGGCAGGGGGGTTGGAACTTGATGATCTTTGAGGTCCCTTCCAACCCGAACCATTCTATGATTCTATGATCACCAGGTGAGGAATTCCATGGTTAACTGAGGCCAACGAGTGTGTCCAGTGAGCCTGCTGGTTCAACTCAAGCACCTGGGCTGTAACATCCATATTCTGGCAAAGTGGTGCCAATACATCAGGGCCCACAGGCCGGGGAAGCAGCAAAAGGGAGCAGGTCTGGCTGGTTCCTGGGGGACTACTGCTCCTCTCGGCATCAGGGCTCTCACCGATTGTGCGATGCCTCCCTGGATGTCACAGAATCGTAGAATGGTTAGAGTTGGAAGGGACTTTAAAGATCATCGAGTTCCAACCCCCCTGCCCTGGGCAGGGACACCTCCCACCAGACCAGGTTGCTCCAAGCCCCATCCAGCCTGGCCTTGAACCCCTCCAGGGATGGGGCAGCCACAGCTTCTCTGGGCAACCTTTTCCAGTGCTTCACCACTCTCACAAGTAAAGGATTTCTTCCTAATAGCTAAATCTCCCCTCTTCCAATTTAAAACCATTACCCCTTGTCCTGTCACCACACTTCCTGACACAGAGTCCCTCCCCAGCTCTCCCTAACAGGGAGAAGGGATCGGATGGCACCAACTAAGCAGAGAAGAGTTCTTACAGTAAAAACGCAGCACAAGGGCTTTGGGTACCAGGATCCGGTGTTTGACTTTGCCCGCCCGTGGCAACCGCTCAGTTCTTGATCAGCTGTGGCAATGCCAAAGTTTGTTCTTGTGAAAAGTCTGCCTGGCTTCACAGAAATCCTCAGATTACGCAGGGAATTGGATTTGCACTTGTCAGGGGAACACGTGCCTAAATGTTTGTGGAATGTAGCATCTTTATGCTGTAGCTCCCCATCTGTATAATCTCATTTCCCCTCTCTACCTCACAAGAATCTGATGAAGATAAATTTCACAAACCTCTCTGAAGCACACCAATGTGACAATGATGGGGCTCCTGGAGCACATGCGCTGAGAGAGAGATGCTGCAGTTGCATCTCATCCTCACCCAAATAGGCATAAAGATAATATACACAAAACATTTTGAAAGGAAGATTTCTCCGGTGATGCGAATTTTCAAGGAAAGGAAAGGAGCACAAAACAGAAATGTATCAGTCTTATGCTGTGGACTCGATGGCAGGTGTCTGCTGAGCTGGCAGATCCGGGACTGCGGCTCCCGAGCACTGTAAGGTGTGGAACAGAGAGCAGGCAATCAAACACATTGGCTAACCCTAACCAGGAACATTCATCCCAAATCTTTCAAATTAAAAATAATAACAACCGCTACTTGGGCTTGAAATCTGAAATCATCTGCCAGAAAACGCTGACGCTTTAGTTAGAGACCTTAACATCATACTGCCACACACGTTAGAAACACACCCGGCAAACCTGATATTTTTCACGGTGCTAAGTACAAATAAAAAGCAGCAGTTTACTGAGCATATTATGCAAAAATATTGCTGATCAGTAATTTGTTTGCAGCATTAAAATCAAAGATCCGTCATTTTATTTATGCATCCACAGAAATAAACTTAACTTACTTTTATAGTACAGTGGGACTTACACAAAACTCCTCTAAATATAATTTACTGTCATAAACAGTATGACTTCCCTTGTTTTTTCTGATTACCTCTTCTCTGTTACTATTTTTGTAAAAGTAAAGCTGTGATTTTTGTCCTTATGCACCCAGTGCACAATAGCCTGACCACAGAACTAACCAACTTCTGCAGAAAGCCGAGGTTTCCCTCAGTTTTACTTGGCTCTCACAAACCTTTTAGCTTAATAACAGAAGGACCATATCGCACTGAAATACATGGGTGAAGCCCCCAGGGGAAACCCGTGTAACGGTACAGAGGCAGGTTTGTGCCATCCCAGAATAACTCCTGGGCAAATCTGCTCGGCTTCCAGGCTGTGCGTGCTGTGTCACGGCCGGGAGCTGTGACAACAGGCTGGAGCTGCTTCCTGCGAGCAGGACACCAGCCCCTCTGCACACCAGGATGTGGGATGTTCGGCTCGGCTCTCTAGAAAACAGCAAGGCAGCCAGGATGCCCTGCGGGAATGTGGGAGACCTCACACGTCTGTGGCTTTGGCAAGATTTTCACAAAATGTTATTTGTGGTCGAGCTGTAGATCGGAGCCTACCACTTGGGTAACCTACAGTAGGGGACTGTGAGAGGAATGAGCAGGATCCAACCACCGTCTGCACTTAGCTGTGTCCTGATGAACACAAAGCCTGAGATTTCTGTTCTCTCTCTTCCGTGCCAGCTTTCAAATCATACTTCCCAATTCTGAGGTGTGGATACACTAAGGGCCTTGAATGCCACCGTCGCTATGTGCCCACGCAGCTACACGCCTTGACGTTTCCTCTGCTTGCTAATATTACCTGCTGGTCTCCTGCTGGAATCGCTAAAGCAGCCTTAATAGGACAGATTGCTGCTGTGAAGTAGGACCGAACTGCTGAAAGTACCTGCGTCCTCCTGTGGGTGGCATCAGAATATCTTCAGTGGACCAAGGCTGGCTTGGGAAAGGGAGGAGAGGGATGATATTCCTGCTTGCCAACAGCCGGTATGGTTACAGTGTAAGTCCCGCTTTTGCTAAAAAGCTCACATAAACCAGTAGATCTTTAAATTAAATGAATGATTTGAAGCAGCAAGAATTACTTGTCACTCCATCAGACCTTTTAATTCTGATGAAGAAAGCTCTATCACACCTTATTCCCATGCCTCGTACCCATTGCCGTTATCACAGGAGGAGGATGCAAACGCATGATTAAACCTCTCAGCTTCTGCAACTTCGATAAAAAGCAGAACTTTATCACCACGTGGAGTACTTTTATATCTTTTCATGTAGGCCTCAATGACACAGGTACAAACTGACAAACACAAGGGAATCACCACAGTCATCCAACAGGACTCAGAAGTGTAAAGGCAAGCCAGGATATCAGAGGCTACAGATTTATGGTCTCCACTTGTAACCAGAGGAGGGTTGTTCTGTGTTTTTAAATTGTCATGTTACAACTCTCATGCTTGTTTCTGGGAGCTGTATAGATCAGCAAACACCTTATTATACTGAGACAAGTCAGAGCACACCCCCAAGCTGAAACGCATTCTCAAACACTCAAGTGCTAAGGTCCAAAGCTCTACAGGTGTAAGTGCTGAGCAAATGACTGCCTGCCTTACCTGCACAGGATTACACAGAGAATGAGAATACAAAGCTTATTCTTGTGCTAATTTTAGAATGCTTTCTTCAGAATTTGAGAGAGTACATGGTACTATTCAGTTGACCATATCACTAATAAATCACAATAAAGCTTAATCAATTTACACTCAGCAACCAGTTGTAAATGGGGAAAACAGGAGCTTCAAAAACATATCAGGAAAATTTTTTTCTTTTTTTTTTTCCTCTGCTTTAAGAGCATTTTAACTGATACAAGTTGGTGTCTGTCAGTTTTGTGAGCATTGGTCTGCTTACCTAACGTTTATACCTGAATTTTCTACCAGATTTGTACCAGATTTTGCTTAGCAACTTCAGTGACATCGTTGCTTGCAGAAGGCCTGGATTAGTTGCATTAGAGACCAAATACTTGATCTCCACAATGACTTGTAAGGAAGGAGCCCTTTGTTTTAAAGCTTAGGTATGTGAAAAAAGGCTGAGGTTCAAATCATCCACCTTCTGAAAACTGGGTTCTTCCAGAGTGTTTCCAGGATCAGAAGTCCCATATGCTGCCCTAAAACTCATCTCTGATCTATGCTGATGTAGGATCAATGCCAGTTTTCCTTCTCCTCACATGAATTTATTCTTAATGCAGTTATTACTGCAAAAAACTAAGATTTGTTCTCCTGAAATTTAGAGTTATGAACCTGTGTGTACAAATCATCATCATGAGTAGGTAGCACAGAGACTGGGTGTTTTTTTCTTGTCAGCAGTGGTGCTATTCTTAGTTTTATATGTGGTCCTTGTCTGTGTCATAGATAGGCACAATAGATACACATTGGCAGCTTTGATAATATTCAGAGAGGAACTGATCTCCCAGTCCAGGAAATTATCCTAAGACTCTCATCATTTTGGCAGCAGAATTTTAACCAGCAGTTCCCAAGAGCTTCTGCCAGCACGTCATTGCCTTTAGACGACTCAGAGCTACTAAACATATTAGAGAAAATTAAAATTACATGGAAAAAAAAAAAAAAAAAAAAAGACTAAAAAAACCCAACAACTGGGGCTATGGCTATAGCTTTGGACCCCAATGCTTATACAAATCAACTAGGTGAATGTGTGATGTGTGGCAGGATCCAAACACTTACACTGGATCCTCTTGGCTTCAATCTTTAATCAGTCTGTGGCCCCTTAACATAGCTTTGTGGCACCAAATAGCCATAAAGTTGATGCCATTGCTGTCAGCAATATGTGGTACTGAGTAATACACAGATTAGCCTAAAGGCAAGCACCATGCTTTCTAGCAAAGCTCCTTTGACCCTTCTAAGCGATACCATCTCTTGCTGCCTGCCACTGCTGTGTCACAGCCACTCCTGCCTTGACACAACTGTAAGGAGTCTGGGTAGTGCCCAGCAGCTCCCAGGAGACAAGAGTTATCCCAAGCCAGACAACCACAAGCAATAACTGACGCAAATATTGATGTCAATGACTGGGCAAGATTATATTATCTCCAGTGTCACCTGCTGAGCTATCTCGCATCTCTGGGAAGCAGCACCAGTGGAAGAATGGGAAAAAACCAAAAATATCCTTGTTTCTCTAAGAAAGATTACGGTCTTGAAGAAAATTATTTTAAAAAGGAAGATAATAAAAGAAAGCCATATGGGTTGAAGGTTCTGAGATACAAAAAATTAGCTTCAGCTTTTCCTGCCCAGCTTGCTAATGTGCCCCCAGGCCATTTTGCCAGGGGTGGTACAGTTACCCTTCTCCAGTGTATGCATCCCTATTGTGCAGTCTCACAGAGCCAGCCCTGCTTAGTGACCTCAAGTCCATCAACAGTGAAGACAATAAAAATAATCCTACCTGTGAATAAAAGCATTTGTCACTGTCCAAAACTTAACAAAGGAAAATCAAATCTTGTGGCACCAAATAGCCATAAAGTTGATGCCATTGCTGTCAGCAATATGTGGTACTGAGTAATACACAGATTAGCCTAAAGGCAAGCACCATGCTTTCTAGCAAAGCTCCTTTGACCCTTCTAAGCGATACCATCTCTTGCTGCCTGCCACTGCTGTGTCACAGCCACTCCTGCCTTGACACAACTGTAAGGAGTCTGGGTAGTGCCCAGCAGCTCCCAGGAGACAAGAGTTATCCCAAGCCAGACAACCACAAGCAATAACTGACGCAAATATTGATGTCAATGACTGGGCAAGATTATATTATCTCCAGTGTCACCTGCTGAGCTATCTCGCATCTCTGGGAAGCAGCACCAGTGGAAGAATGGGAAAAAACCAAAAATATCCTTGTTTCTCTAAGAAAGATTACGGTCTTGAAGAAAATTATTTTAAAAAGGAAGATAATAAAAGAAAGCCATATGGGTTGAAGGTTCTGAGATACAAAAAATTAGCTTCAGCTTTTCCTGCCCAGCTTGCTAATGTGCCCCCAGGCCATTTTGCCAGGGGTGGTACAGTTACCCTTCTCCAGTGTATGCATCCCTATTGTGCAGTCTCACAGAGCCAGCCCTGCTTAGTGACCTCAAGTCCATCAACAGTGAAGACAATAAAAATAATCCTACCTGTGAATAAAAGCATTTGTCACTGTCCAAAACTTAACAAAGGCTCCCTCATCCTCCCCAGAAAAGTCACAGGGAACTTCAGTGACAGGAGCCACCAGTGGTGCCAGAGACCATCTCTGGTCTTGTAGCAATGCAATTCATCTGCAACTGTAAGTGGACTGAAATGTGGAGCTTGTGGCAATTGTGCTTCCACCTGTGGAGTTTAGGTCTTTAGTTCTACCGATTTCAATACCCGTCTGTGCGGTTCTGGCCTGAAGGCTTTACTTGCTGGTTTATTTATGAAGAGCCATCTAGCTCAGCAGAGATCAGGGTAAGCAGCCAACCAAGCACTTGGCACAACTCATGGAACTTGTGGCCATGCTCAGACTTAGCACTGCTTAAAACAAAAGAGTTCATGACAGAAGGGAGCCTATAGCTCCCCCTGTGTAACCATATTCAAAACACATTCGGCTGCAGCTACTTTAATTTCATTCTAATTAGAGATCACAGAGATGCAATTTGCAATGAGGCAATGCTAAGTGCCCTACTTATGTACATGTCACACTGGTACCACACTCCACATCTTTCATGAATCTTCCCATTACCAGACAAGTAGTTAGGAGAGGCTGTACCTCTCTGTCACTACAGTATCACTATTTTGGCTCCATTTAACCCTATATGGATTTTCAAGGCCAGCACAAGTAGCCAATATGACCTTTCACTGGCCACTGAACTGGTGATGTAAGCCCTACCCAGCACGTAGGATGCTGTCGTGGCATCTGACAGCACTGCAAATAGGCAGGGGTCAGAGTGTCATCCACACAGTGATGAGGGAAGGAGGATGCAAGATCACAGTGCATGGAAGGAAGCTGTTTGCAACCTTTCTTGTTATATCTGAATTTAATCTGTGGGAATTTAAAAGACAGTTAAACTGTAAACTAGCTATATGAAGACCACAGAAAAGTGAAAACTGAAGACAGATCACAGCACCTAGACAGAGAGATACTGTTTTAAAATGGCATTGTGTTATTTAAGAAAGTTTTCCTTACAGGAATGGTGGAACTGCGCAGAATTACAGTAGGCCTCATCTAATATCCTTTGGTGATGGTTTGGCAAGGATATGCCAAAATAACACTTTAAATCAAGAGTCTTACAGTCAAGTCTTGTGTTTCTCTTACCAGCCTCTTCTGTGTTTTGGCAGCCCAAAATATTTTTTCTGTGCCCCCTCCACTCCCACCAGTGCAAAGCAGGGAATGAGAAAAGGTCACAGTCTAAAACAAGCTGACAATAATTGGTCAATTGTAGTCTTTTTTTCTGAATGAAACATAACATTTCACCTAGAAATGTAGATTCAGTTTAACTGTGGTTTGTTTACCCCTGAGTCAAGAAAGGGCAAAGATTGCACTTGGTGCAACACTTTGGCCATGCTGTTGCCGAAATGTGCTCAGTCATTTGCCGTTCTGGCTACTTCTTGAAAGATTTTTAGCTACTGCATAGCATATGCATTACTATCACTCGGTCAAATAGCAATTGATTATGCCAACCTCATGCTATTTCCCTTGGAATGGAAAACTCTAAACCTTGTTTAACCGTAAGTGTCTGTCACTTTCTCTCACAACTGGCTGAGAGAGAGAAAAAGCATCTTTTGTTAGAAATAATGATTTGCTTAAAAACACCCAGCTCCTTTTGTGCTGCAGTTCCACACACAGCAGGAGACTATCTCAGTATTTCAGTAATAAAATGTCCCCACCGTCAGGGTCAGAGGTGTTTCTTTACAAGGTACCATGGTATCTGGCAACACTTACAGCCTTCATATCGTAGAAGATATTTAATATCCCATATTCCCTGTATCCTAGAGATAGTGATTTTTATTATTTTTATGAGAATACAAATAAGAAGGTACTGCACCAAATGGGAATTTACCAATAAAAATGTATTCAAAGTCCTTAAATATCTTGTTATTGTCACCATATAAAGTCACTGTTAAGACAGTACTCTATGAAGGTAAAATCAGTTTTTCACTTTCACAACAGAAAACTCCTCTTATGCATATCCACTAAGCACGAAAAAGAGGAAAAGCTTAAGTTCAGCATCTTCTGATACAAAGTCAAGTCCCCTAATTGCTCTGCAGTGTTTAATAGAGAAAGGGGACATCTTAATGTAGCTGATGAATTCTAAGTTTATTGATAAGATTCTTTAGTATTTCACTACAGAAAAATGTTAATCTGTCTGACTTCATCCTATACTCTTTTATTATTTTTTATTTTAAAAGTCAGAAGCAGCTCTCCTACACCGAAATTTCCTGTAGTGCAACTCTCATGTAGTCATGCTATTAAGTAATGCCTTCTTTTTAGCAATAATGATTATGGAAACCATTGCTTTCATCTTCTTACCCTTTGCTGTGGAAAGCCATTTGTGATGTCCAGAGGCCGTGTGAACCGAAGAGTTGGCTTCACTACTGGAGGAGAAAGAAGAACATCCTTGTGTATTTTCTATCTCTCACGGGCAAAGCTAGAAAGTCTTTGAGATTCCCTGCAAAGCACCTGGGGATGTATGGAGAAGAACATCATTTTATCAACAACCCTTGCAAAGCAATTAAAGAATCAGAACTAGATTCACCAGTGTCTGGCTGTGAGCATTCACAGACTAGTTACAATGCCATCTCTCTTCCTGCTTCTTTCAATAGTTGACCCAGAAGCAGCCACAGCCTGGTTTTCATTTCTGTATTGTGCAAGGTATCAGTGTGCTCACCTGCAATGTTGTTATTATTACAGATGGCTGCTTCTGCTCTTCACCCCTCGTGCTTTAAAGAGGCTGATTAATGGTGACCTGGAACAGGTAAGAGAAGGCTGTAGAAGGAGTAGCTGAATGGACAGCTACTGTTGTCTCTGCTCTCCTAGCAACAGAAGTGTTTTAAACAGGTGTGAGTGATGCAAATCCAAGCAGAATATAAAAATATCCTGAGTGAAACGAGAATAAAGTGACCCTTACAGAGGGATTCTTGCCCCATCAGATTACAAGAGTGTTTTGCAGAATTTAACGGGGATCAATCACAACAAATCCCACAACAAGATAAAGGCTTGAAAAAAACCCCACTATATTTGTAACCACACTTTTCAGAACCTATGACTATTTAAAAATCTAGCTGGTTAGGAGTGCAGCAAATTTTCACGCAGCACAGCAAATCCCAATCCCTGTCTGACAAGATTAAGAAGAAATTTTGCCTATGCACAGGTTATTCTGCATTAATCACCTGCCCACTGAGGCAATGTCCACCATTCACAAAGATGAGACATTAGAACATGATGAAGCATCAATCTGATTCAGCATGAAAGTCTTTACATGCTGCTGCTTAAGGTTTTCCCCAAAGTGCTGACTTTTATCCTACCTGACTTTAGTTCATACGCAAGTATTTAAAAAGGAAAGAAAGATTGTCATCCTCCTTTCTTTAGGCCAGTGTGTGTGCATGTGTTTTTCCAGCCTGTAGCAGGGATTTCAAAAATGGTGTCTGTGAGGTTCAATGTTCCAGTCATTTTGCGTCATAGATAAAAGGGCTGAGGAATCCTTAGATTTCCTACAGGAAGGCTTTCCTTTGTACTGTGGCTAACACTGCTGAGCTGATATTTTTCTGCATAGTTGCTGAAGATGGAGGCTGAAAGTAACGAGAAAAACTTCAAGGGCACTATGATTTATACCTGAGTTTTAATGAGAAAGGGTTATGTCCTGGTATGCCCCTTTTCAACAACTTTTTTTAATATTTTTTTTTTTGCAAGTTAACAAAATATTTCCAAGAGTCTACCCTGAT
This sequence comes from Calidris pugnax, assembly GCF_001431845.1. NCBI lineage: Eukaryota > Metazoa > Chordata > Aves > Charadriiformes > Scolopacidae > Calidris > Calidris pugnax. Next base: position 153,222 of record NW_015090803.1, on the reverse strand, counting down.
GCACCTGAACCATTATGTGAAGATGACATTCAACCATCTGCTAAAAGCATTTTTATATAGCCCCTTGCCTAAACAAAGAATGTTAGCGGAGGTTCTAATTCATGACCAAAGGGACAGGGCGCACGTGTGCATCTGTGTCTCAGAGCAGTTCCGATGTTCCATGCAGGAAGCCTACGGAAAAATTAGAAACTCAATGATTTATCCTTTGTAGGCTCCTTTTTCATCTTCTGTGTGTCCTGCCTCTTCTCACAAATCTTATTTCAGGCACTTCATCTGGGCTTCAATTTTGTTCTCTTCTCTTTCCTCATCTCCCCCCTCTCCCCCCCACCACCAACTGACTCTTCTTTTCCAGCTCTATCTCACTAACTTTAGGTTTGGGTTTATTTGCCTTTCCAAACAATATTCAGGACTATCAACATTATCTTAATGACATATTTTATAATTTTATTAACAATCTTTCATTATGCATCTGCTGTACTGCTGAAGTTGATTAGGAAAATAATTACCTTCCTGTGCCTGAGCAGTAAATTGGTTTAATTCCAGAAAAAGGTGTTCCCCAGGAAGGCTTCCCACTAAAATGAAGTTTAGGTCACACAGTAGTCTGAACGCTATTGATCCTATTTACTGAGTCTTACCCAGCCACACTGTTTATCTCCCATAGCAAATTCATCAGCGATGAATCAGTGGGTGCAGCAGCTCCTGTCAAAAGATTTGCACTTGCTTACTGGAGGGAAGCCCACATCATCTGTTATCCACAGACTCCTCTCAAGGGTCATCATTAGCTAAGAAAGAGCCTATTATTTCTTATATGCTGTACTCTAGCCACATGCAAATCAGCCGCTGAAGCCTTTCCAGCTCCTTGGAGGCCATCCACAGTAACTGCCGGGCCCTGAGGGCACCACCAGCCCTGACTGTCGATGCCAACCCCCCAGGGCTCTCCTCAGCCTGCCCACCGCCCAGCACCCCTGGGACTGACAGTCCCGGCCCCAGCAACAACACAGCAGGGTTGGTCTCCAGTCACCCCACAGCCCTGTCCTGCCCAGCCATGGGCCCCACTGAGCCCCACATCCCATCCCATCCCATCCCATCCCTGACCCTAGGAAGGTACCTGATGCCCAGGGCTGGGGCTGTCCTGGCTGTCTGGCTCTTGGCTGGGTTGGTGGGACAGGCCCTGGCTGTTGAGGTTCTGCTCTGCTGCCCTGGGAAGTCCCCTTGAGTCCTAATCCCTTGGGGAGCAGCTCTCCCTTGCAGCACCTTGACAGTAACCACTATAAAATCTGTACACGTCAAACTTACTGGAAGAGTTGGTAACACTCATTGAGACTGGTGGGCTAAACAAAAAAATCCTGTTTCTGATTGTGGAAAACAAGAGATTCTCCTCCCAGAGAGGAGCCAGTAAGTGAAGTATGCGTATCAGCTATGGATAGAAAAAAATATGGATCACCAGAAAGAAATAAAAGGGACCAGCTGAACAGGATAACAGCAGCACAGAGGTATTGTAGCCATCATCTCTTCTCCTGGTGCAGTTCGGTCCAGTTTTTATTCTTGAGCACATCCTCAGAAGGTGGGCCTTCCTTCCAGCCTCATGAAGTCCACACTTCCTCGCTGCAAGGGCAACAGGACTTGCCACATGGCAAGAGTCATAAGAGTCCTGTCAAGTCATACAGAATCAGATGAACCACAATTCAGTGTCTGTACAATTACAAATACTCAAACATTGGTTTATGTCTGTTCCACAGCCCAGATCACTGTCTGTCTTGATTCATCCAAGGGTTTGCCCATCAGCTGGAACAGCATGTCCTCTGTCCACAAGAGGGGAAGAGCACATCTACAACACCAACTATGTCTCTGAAATCTAGTCCCCACCTTGACCAGCCATTTCTAGCCCTGGTGCCAAGGACTTTCAGCTCTACAGGGTTTGACCAGCAATCAACAGCAGCCATTTACATGGGAAAACCCAGGCTCTCCTCATGACTGCGTGAAACCAGGGGGCAGCAAGTTCCTACCTTGGCTGGAGCTCTCAGACCTGGGCCATCCATCTTCTGCTTTCTTTTCTGTGAGTCTTCGCAAGAGAGTAGAGTTGCGGAGTCTTTCATCTCCACTGTGCTGCCCATCAGTCACATTCCTAGAAGTGCTTTTTGAGCTTCTTTCCAACCCCCATCGCCTGCTGCTCTGCTAACAGAAGTCATTTTCTGTCAGTGTTACACAGCATATTGTGAAAGGTGAACCTTTCATCTTGCCAAGGCCACCCCCCACAGCTTTCCATCGAAGTGGGCTCTCCTCTCTGTACAGCCCCCCCTGTGCTTGGAGAGCACACATCAATTAAGATGGCAGCAGGCAAGTACTTACCACCTCTGAATCAAACATTTTTTGCTGTTGCTTTCAAGTTTTATTAATGTTTATTAATTCCTGGTGGTATCTTGCCAAAAGCATTTTTTTTGAGAATGGCAAAATAATTAGAAGCTATCCACACTTTTCTTTTTTTTTTTTTTCTTATATTATGAGGCATAGTTCAATTACAGCATGAAAATAATTGTGTATCAAAAAGAGGTTAACAAGAAATGGGAAGGCAATTACTCTAGTAATACCAGACACTTGGCTCTAGGCACAGCCCTGGTGCTAAGTCTTCCCCCAAATTGCTCTATAGCTGTTGCAGAAGGCTTTGTTTTGCTGCTTTTTATTTAAGTTTTCCCCCCTTTTCTTTTTTTTTTTTTGTCTCCTGGATGCTGCACAAATTGATTATTAAGGGAAAGACTAATTCATTATCCACAAATAGTTCACAACCCAAATACACTGCCACCTGCACACATCTATTTTTGGTAACCTATTGAAGTATTCTGCCTTGTAAAGCCCTTCATTTCTGAAATATGACAACAAAAAATTGCTGTGGAAACCTGAGGGCAGAGGATGGCTAACCCCTCACTCCAGCACTCAGAAAGGTGGCAAGTCTGCATTTTATTTTATTTACCAGGTACAGCAAAACAAGAGTTTACTCCTTTCAGTCTGGAATTGCCACTATAACAGCAGCAGTGCTTTGACAGCTCTTTCCATTTCTAAAGTACTTTATATCCATTAACACTTTGAGCCCCACAACTCCTTGGACAAGGATAACAAAAGGAAGAAAACTGAAAGACTTGCCACTGAAAAGTCACTCAAGCCACAATTACCTTTCAACAGCTCAAAATATGTCCACACTTGCATCTCCACAGTCTGCCAGTTCCTCAGATAGTACTGCATTTATTGTTTTATTCTTCCCCCATATAGAAGCCATCTATCTGCAAGTGAAACAGATAATTAGGTTTAAGAAGGAATCTGGAAACAAATGCCTCAAAACCCAAAGATGCAGCCAAGTGCTAATGTAAGAAAAAACACAACTGAGTATAAAGAGCAAAACCAAGACTCTACCCCATGGTGTATAGTTAATTGTCAAAATGGACAAGTGTCTACCACTCTGTCATACCGACATTTTAAACATTCACTCTGCACATGGGGGGTGGAATATAGATCTCAAGGTGACTTTGAAGTATCCTTACTTTTATATTTCTGTTTGACCACTAAGCAAAGGTATTTATCCGCTTGTACAACAGACCTGAGTGTAGAAAACATTTCCCATTCTCACTGCGACAGAAAACAAAATAGAAAACCCTCACAACTTCATTTCAACCCTAAGGATGCTATAAGAGGACTCAGTGTATAGCTCATAGATCTTCTTCTGGTGAAGAAGATAACATGCCTCCCATCTCCTCACATGACATCAGAGAATGACCTGCTAGTTCTTCCTGGCTGAATTTACACACTGATAGTGTTGTCCCCATAGATCTGTCCAGATTAAAGTGGATTGTGTCTCATTGCACATTATTCTTCTCCCAGGGCATGGCAAACTAGTGAAACCGAGTGGCAGAGGAATAATTACCTCTGTGTACAGTACACTCCAGAGTAAATCTAACATTTTTCCAAACCATTATGCCTCTCTTTCTAAAGGGAAATAGGTATTCTAAAATACTGTATCTTTTATTCTGTAGCAGAGGCTTCCCATAGAGACATATTCAAGTATAAAGGAATAGTTTATGGCAGTTCTGCTGAGTAAGTTTTAAGAGTCCTTTAAATTCATCACGTGGTCCTGTAAACAGAAAGTAAACTTAGGGTACCATCAGGGAGCGGAACACCTTTCACATCACCTCTCTGGCACAAAAGCAAGACTTCTTGAGGCTGTCCAGAGAACACATGTAGAGACATTAAACAGTAGTAGAGCATGACAAGGTTATTGCAGTTCACCATTAAACCTTTAAATGCTGATAGTAAAATTCAGCTGCATGCTCTCTGAATAATAACAGGAAGCAAGAGCAGATTCTGAGTGTCCCAGGGAAAGGTTCTCTTTCAAGAGGCTGAGAGGGGGACAAAGAAGCACAGAGAAAATGATTTCTCTCAAATTGACAATGCTTTCCTTAATAGTACAGCAATGCAAAGTTTCAATTACTCTAGAACTTCATTCTTTGAAACAGTGAGCTGCTTTTCTTAGCCATTCTCTAAGAAAAATGTATTACTTGTTTCATTAGTAAAATAAATCATTGAGGTTTAGTCAAGTTATTTAGTACATTTGTTTTAATTCATCTAACATCAGCCAGATGAGGAAACGGAAAATAATCACTGGCATGACAGCAACACATGTGTATCTCTGTGTGCGTGTTACTATTCCAGGATGGAGCTATGTAACTCCATATGGCTTTCCTATACTCTGTAATGCATACAGAATAAATTCTATTTATTTCCGTTCCATAGACTTTGCAATTCCAAATGTGAGAAAACAAGCAACAACCTCCTGGCGCTACTCGCAATGGCAAAGCTGTTGCACACGAAGATTTGCTTATTTATTATTACTTTAAGGAACAATCTGTCTTCCAAAGGTTTCAGAGACACATAGAGAAAAGCAAACTGAGACAATGTAGAGGGACTGTCTTTTATTCAAGGCCTCACAGCGAGTCAATAACATTGTCAATAATATAAGACTTACTGAATGCATAACCCAAGACCTACTTAGGTTTTAGAGACTAGAGTGTCTACAAAAGAGATGTTTGTTGTTATAAGCCCTGAAAAAACCCTACCATTCCACACTATGCAATTATAAGATGACCAGAGATCACACTGCATACGTTACCTGTCTGCTGATAAACATGCTATCAGCAAGAGATTCTTTTTTAACAGAAGAAAAACTAGGGAATATCCAGATAAAATGCTAACCTTGAATAAAGTATTGCTTTAAGATTGCATTAAGGGAGATTAAAAGCTCAAAAGAATGAAAGCTCTGAATTTCTTACTCCATGGTATGTTCTAATAACGTGTTCCTATCTTCTGAACAATGAAGATTAGACGGACACCCTTAGAAGATCCCTGTTGTCAGATCCTCACTGAAGGATGCTATAAGCATCCCTAGAACTGATGGGAAAACTGCATTCAGAGCCCACAGAGATGTGCCCATCCCGTTGCCCTGTAAGGTATATCAGACTGTAGGTAACTTTTGGTCGCCAGCATCTCAGAGCAAAAACTACAATGACCACTTGCAAAGTAAGGATATGCAGAAAATGAATGCAGTGAACTTAAAAGGAAGAGTTTTCAAAAGGAAGCATTTTGACTTGTGCAAAAGTGGTTAAATTGATCCCATTCAAGGACTAAGGTGTACTTTGCGTCTTACTGTTGAGCAAAAGGTAATAATTGAGGTGTTATCCCCAGTAACAGTACTGTGAACTGCAGACGTCCCTGTACTGCCACGTAACAGTTGAGATGGAAAGAATATTAGAGTGGTTGATGGAAAGATGCATCACATTTTGATATTTCACAGCTTGGTCAGCTACTCTGAAGAGCAAAAGTAGCAAGGAACAGCAACACTCCATTTCCTACCCCCATCCTGCCAGCTGGAGTATCTATGGAGGCTGCACTTCCCACTAGCTCCAAAATCCGGGCAAGTTTGAGGAGGGCAAAATCTACCCCCAAAAGCTGCCACAGTTCTCACAATTTATTTCAGTACAAATATTAAATGACTCCCCTGAAGTAGAGGAAAGCACTTCAGGATGATGCTCGGGTATAGAATTATATCCCATGATTTGTACCACTTTCCTTTCCCTTCTGCACTGAATTTTTGCTCAGTGTTATGATCTGATCGTGGGTTATTAATGGAAGTTTTGAGCTTATATAATAACTAGGCAATATTCTCTAGGGGGTGGAGTGAGAACCCGGTGTATTGATTCACTTAATTTCTCTGTGGGCATTTCCCAAACCTGAATCCTCAGAGGATCTAAGCAGTCTAATGTATCTTTCTATTCTGTTGTTCAAAATGGCCAAAAAACATTTAGCAACTTCATGATAAGCTTCTGCTAATGAGGAGCTGTTTCTTTTATGTAAAATGTTAAGTGTCAATATTTCATAATTGAGATATGCTGGAGAGGTTTTCTTCCTTTAGCCAGCTATTTAAAATAGCTAGTGATGTGTGGTGTGTATTTTTAGAGGCTGTCAGGCAACGCTATTTTTGATGATACAATATGTCTGTTTTCCTTTACCACACAGGAAGACAGTGATGCTGGACTGAACATGTTTTCCCCCCCAAATGGGATGTCTTTGGGGAAACATCAAGAAAAGTGACAACGCATACACAAGAAAATAGCATAATTTAACAGTCCCTGTCATAAGCTCCATTGTTTAATTGAAAGAAAGAAAATCTTTCATGCTTGATTTTATCAAGGAAATTAACGTCTCATTGACTTTAAACATTTCCTGCTCTCCCTGAAATCAGTGGCAGATTTGTCTAGTTTCAATCACACCTCAGGCAGGGCAGTTCACTTATTAGTGGTGGTATTATTGAATTAGAGAGAACAGTCTGCTAATAAGTTAGTGTTCTAATACCCATATCAGTGTCACAAAGTAGCAGAGAAAAGCTGTAATTTGCGAGCTGGTTTGTTGTGAGAGAGCTGTAGGTGTATGCAGTAGGAGTATAATACAGGCACCAGGACTGTGTTGTGAATCATGTTATAGATCTTAATATAAACTAAGAAGGAAAACACATTTAATAGGAACTGGAGTGTGCCCATCCCTTGCAGGGACACACAAAAGTAGAAGAGGAGTATGCTGTCTTTATCCAATGGTCCTGGTATCAGCAAATGTCTTCATAGTTGCCCTGCCTTTGCTGTTTAAGATGAGATGCAATGGAGAGCTGAGCTCAGCATTGCCCTTTGCACACACAGATTTAATTGTCCTGCAATTAAAGAACCATAGTGTTGGAAAGACTTTTGGTAAAAATGAAACAAAATCCCAGAAGGACATACAAGATGGAGGCTCCTGTCTGTGTGAACAATAGCTGGCACAGGCCTAAGATCTCTCAGTTCCTTCAGTAAAAGGAAAGAGCAGAATTTGGCTGTGACATAAAAGCCCTTCGGTGTCATACTGTTGGTTCAAATCCAGCATAAACTGTGATAATGACAAGGTTTACGATGACCTATAGAAAGCAAGCAGGTGCTTGCGACCTGATCAGCTCCTGCAGGACTGAGCGTTTGCACCACAGACCAGCCTGCTTCCCTCCAACCCCATCCTTAAGGATCAGACAAAAACTGGCTAAAAGACTGTTCTGACAGACAAAGAATGAGTCTCAGGAACAACATGACCCAGAGCAAAGTACCCTCATTCTGACTGCTGAAGTTTAAATACTGCTCCTAATTAATCCCAACTGAACCTCCACTGACTTCCCTGGAGCTAGAGTATAAATGGGTTTAGCCCATTGTATCCAAAAACAATAGCAAAACCAGAAGCCAGATAAGAAACTGCTCCACGTTGTGGCAGGTAATAAGTCAAGGCTCAAAAGAAACCTCCCATAAGAAGTATCCATAGTTACATACCTCCTGAAACACCAACATCACTGTTTTCTGGCACAGTGATCTGCTTCTGAACAGTGGATTTCCAGGCAAGGAACAGCAAAACAAGTCATCAGGATATTCAAGAATCTGAATATGCATAGTATCAGGAGTCAAAACATTATAAACTTATTACTGATTCAAGATATCACTGTAGCTATGAAACCATGAAATACTGGAGTTCTGTAACTGACTCTTATCACACAGAATATGGTCATGCTAAACTGTACCTCATCCGAAGCCATTCTGGATAAGAATATGTCTTATGGATAACAAGGCAACTAACTATGGCCAACAGCCACATGGGACTCCACTCAATTTCTTGGTGTTCAGAGTTACGCGTTTTCATCCAGCTGGTAGGAGAGCAGAGTTCTAGGTCTGTCTTGCTTCAAAGGAAGGACTGTCTTCTGGTCCAACACATAAATCATTACATGCCTACCCAGTGTCATTAGTCTACCTAACAATAAGGTCCCTGACTGTTCTTATGTTCAAATCAAAGTTGCTGTGTACTGGATACTGTTCAAAAATGGTGACAGACCATACCCGCCTTGAAGCCTAAAATTTTTCATTTTCAGTCAGGTCTCCACACTCACTGGAGTCTGTTTCTCTGTTGGAGATGACTAAGACAGGCTTGTCAAATTGATTTTAAGGGAGAGTTAGGTGAGAAGTTTTCACTCTGTCACTCTTCCTCACTCAAGATGTGTTCCAAATTGAGTTTTATATGAGAGAAGGCTCTGCTGTTTGCCCAGGTCTCCTCACAACTCAGAAAAGGAAGTTACTTACTGCTTCATTTTCCTTGGGAAGGGAAAGAGCATTTGTTCCAGAGGCACAGAGGACACAGCAGCAAACAGCTGCATGTTTATGGAAGGGCCATGGAAGTCGCAATGCACCACAGAGAAATGTGTGACTGCAGATGCAAACTTCCCTGCCAAATTTCCAATCTCCACCAACACAAAATTTCACAAGTTAAATTTGCTACTAGTAAGTTGCCAACTTCATAAGGCCTTTGAGTGGTTTGGTACAGACAGTCCCACAACACCAGCTGAACTTCCTTCCAGGAAAACTAATCCCTTACTTCTAAAAAAACAGCTGATAAGACTTGGCTCCTGATTTTCCTTTCAGAGCTTGAGGAGGAATTTCTTTACTGTGAGAGTGGTAGAGCACTGGAACAAGCTGCCCAGAGAAGTGGTAGAGTCTCCTTCTTTGGAAACATTCAAAACCCGCCTGGACAAGTTCCTGTGCAACCTGCTCTAGGTAGACCTGGTCTGGCTGGGGAGGTGGACTAGATGATCTCCAGAGGTCCCTTCCAACCCCATATGATTCTACAGATAAACAATTTACTATCTCACCCAATAACCACTTTCTGCAAATCTATGTCTACCTTTTCTTTCCTTCTATAAATGTAGAGCTTTTACTTGTGTATATAATTTGTATAGTATTGTATGTAGTTTGTATAGTAATCTGGTTTACAAACTTCCTTGGCCAATGAAGAATTCTCTCAGATGTATTTTCACTTCTAAATGATTTTACATCCAAAATTTCTGAATGATGTGCTGCATTAAACCACTTTCCCAGGTCTCTTTTTGTCAACTTGGTTGCTAGAGGGAGCAGACACAAGAAACTCAGAAGTCTCAGATGCATGCAGCACAGTGGATATACTGTAGACTTAACACAATCGCTTACAAGATCTGATACTCCAATAGGCAGCTTTCCACTTCAGCTAATGTATTTTATTATTTCTTCATAAGTGAGTTTCTTTCTCTTTATTTCAGTGGGCTTTCATTATTAATTTCTGTATAAGAGCAAGCTGACTGCAGTTATGGTCTCTTATTAGATCATCCATTCAACCCACTGCATTTTATAGGATTAGTCAGGAAACAGGAGAGCGCACACTATTGGATTTCAGGCTTTGAGTCTCTTGTGCATAGCTCAGATCACTAAAAGGGCCACTGCAACTTAATTACTCACTAAAGTCAAGACGACAAGTGCTGAGTAGTGATGAAACGCATTTTACTCAGAAGTGCTTTACTGGTTCTTTTTCTGGCAGGGGATAAGCTGCATTACATCATTTTAAGGGCCAAAGTACTTTTGCTTGACATTCCCAAATCCCTTAGCACTTTAAAGTGAGTGAAAACTTAATTTGTCTCTGTACCCTAGCATCATATTCCCACCGCCACCTGCAACCTTCCTTCTATATCCTTCCATGAATACCTATACACACATAAAATAGTTCTTGTTAGTTGTACTGAAGTAAAATTTCTGGGACAGAAGTGTTGGTATTTGCAATATATCTGATGGAGTTGAAGCTCTGGAAACACATTTCTAGCAGCCATTCTTAAATATCTGGACAGCTGTGTAATAAAATAACTATTGATTTCGATCTGGGTGTGTTTCCATGTGCATTGAACATCTTCTGTGCAAGATGACTAGATCTAAACATATAACTGCATATTAGCAGATCATAAACAGAGCAAGTGAAATTACTGTCTTTGTATGTGGAAAGCATATTGTTTCCAGGACACTGAAATAGCCAAATTTATACCTCATATTCCCAGTTGCTTCATTGGAATCATATCAAAGATGAGGTTCCCTTTTCCTGATGCACATAGCATTACCAGTCCCATGGAAAAGCTGAAAGAATGAAGGAGTCTACAAGTTCATTGCTGTATCCTAGACATTGCACAAAGCTAGGATGAAAGGTGGCATTTCCATCCATATGACTCACACAAGGTCTGTGTAAGCTGGTTATTTTGCCAGCACCTTCTATTAACCCAAAATCTTTCTGTGACAGAATAAATTTGAGCAATGACCATCATAATGGCGATACAACACTGTCCCCTGGAAATACCAGCCCTGTCTTAACTCTGCTGAATCCCATAGTGCAACAGTAAACAACAGCCCTTCAAGCCTGTTTTGTGCAACACTAATCTTTGCCTGTCCATCCATCAACAAATTAAACATTTAACACAGCCCCATGCAAATACTAAACCTCATCTTCTCTTCATAGGCTTTGAAGGTTTACAAACAAATCACATCCTTGACTCTTTTTTTTTTTTCAATAATTGTCACCTATCTGCAACTGTGCTTTCCTCTGGCAGAGGAACTATGATGCTACTCAAACACTGACTCAAGGGAATCACAGCTTTGCCTCTAGGTATTTGCAGGATTCAGGAAAGAACTGTTTTATTTAGCCCTCTGACATTGATCTTAACCCTTAGCCTTTCCCTGGCAGAGTGCTCCGGTCATCTTACAAACCACATATTCCACACTCAGCTGCAGAAGCATGAACTTCCACCCTAACTTTGCAGGCCATTCTGGATTAATCAATGAGTCACTTTAGAGTGGCCTCTACCTCCCATAACCTTCTCAGAAAACTAATCCGGAACTTTCTTTGTCAGAGTGAACTAAATATTAGAAAAATGTTGAGTTTTCAGGATATACTGCTATCCTGTAGGTAAAGTCAGTTGCTTCTGACCTAATATTTCTATTTCTTCTAACCTACATTTCTATTTCTGGATGTTTGTTTTAAAAATTAAGTTGGTGCTCTTCAAAATGTGACAGACTGATTGTATAGAAGTGAACTTCTTCTGTCTCGAGATGGTTTACCTGTCGATGCTCATCATCACAAGAGCAGAGAAGATACATCCATGCTGTTGATTAACTGCAGTGCAAAATCTCAAGGGTAAAGTGTTTCAGCCCCCAGAATCCCTTCAGACATTAGAGTTTGGTTTTTTCAGGAAATCTTCAAAATGTTTAGGCTGGTATTTTCATATCAGGATCTAGACTTGCACTCCTACCTTAAAACTGCTCAAATAGTTCAGCCATAGCTGTCTGACAGCTTGTGAAGGGGGTTTATCACCATCTGAATGCAATACAAGCCTCTTGTCAAAAATTAAGTATTGGAATCATCCTCCTGTTGTTTTGAATCATGAGGATCAATTTGAACTACACGATCAGTTTCAAGCTTTGGGGGAACACCTTGCTGGATCTTTTTAATAAGTAAAATACTTGCATAAGAGTCATCATCATATCAATCAAAGTTTTGGTAGGATTTTTCCCTCATATAATCACAGCAAACTCCCTCTCTTTTTTAATTATTCACCAGTCAGTCAAGTCCAGACACAGAGTAATATTTCAGCAAGAATAACTTGTTCTGTGGGCACAAAATCTTTCATGACCTTTACAAATCCTCGCATGGAATGTCTTGTGGATATAGATGTTGTTGCCAGAGTCCATTTTTCCACCTATATTCATGTAAGACTGGGACAGCCTTTTTGCAAAATCAAAACCTGCCAGCTATGTAAATACATTTATTTGTGCTTCTTTCCCCAAGGACACAGCATGCCAGTGAACAAGCTCCTAAACTTTTAAAGAAAGCTCAATGTGGATGGAGCATCCACTGCATCACTGTGTGTCATAATGCGGATTCTTAGGTGAACAGTAACATTTACTACTCTGAGGCTATAAACACAGTTCTCTTGTCCTCATTATTTCAGACTCAGTCATGTGCTAGGAATGCACAGTTGTCTCATAATAGTAATAAAAAAAATCTCTAAATCCTCACGTGCCCAAACAAGGGTCCTAAACATTTATTAAAGTACACTTTACACCACCTCCTATCTACCAATAGCATTTTGAATAAGTACACAGTGCAGCTCAGTACCAGTCTAATGCCAACTCTTAATGTCAGAAGACATTGGCTGATTCCAATTTACCTTGCTGAAGTTTGTGCCCATACTTCCAGTTCCCTAGGTTGGAGCAAATATCTGCAAAACCCCCTTAATTAATTAGTAAAAGGAGTCAAATCAATCGATCTATACACTAGCCACATGCAACATTCAGGTACATCTTTCATGTTGATCCAGTGCCAAAGGAAATTAAGATTTCAGCAAAAAGGATTGATTTTCTCAAAGAGAAAACAAAATTTACGAAGATGTCTTCGTGCAAAGCATGGGAAGGTGGAACAATGTTCATTTTAATAAACATATTCATCTAATCAGTTTAATCCAAAGCTATGTATTAGTTTCCAGCAGTATCCCATAGGAACAAGCTTGAACATGTTAAGATGTAAATAACAGATATTTTTGGTTTGTGTGTACCATAGAGAGCATGGCAATCATTCATTGACTTGGATTTTCAGTTATCCAATCCTGTTGCACACCAGAGGAGTGCATTCTATCAAACAGATTCAAAGCAGTCAAGAAAAATCAAAACCACTGATACTCCATATTGACAGAAAAAAAACCAGCCCCTGCAACAAGGGCTAAACAGCAAATATCAATAAAACTGAAAGAAAAGGGATTTTCTATGTAAGGACCTGTGAGAAGTGACAAGACGACCTACTACATTACATTTCAGCATTAAGAATATTGAAAGACATTTCTACACATACCAGAATATGATGATAAATATGTCTGTGGGTAGTGGTGAGAAACAGCTGTTCTGTACCTTTGTTAGGAGGGTGGATCTCATCTTCAAAGCTCATTTGGGAAAGAGCTGTACAGTGATTTGAGGAACTAGCACAGATGTCAACATCCAGGCCCTTTCTAATTCTTCCAGCGAGTCACTCAGTGGTGCTGGGAAGTCTCTTTTGCTCTTAAGAATATTGAAAGACATTTCTACACATAAGAGAATATGATGATAAATATGTCTGAGTAGTGGTGAGAAACAGCTGTTCTGTACCTTTGTTAGGAGGGTGGATCTCATCTTCAAAGCTCATTTGGGAAAGAGCTGTACAGTGATTTGAGGAACTAGCACAGATGTCAACATCCAGGCCCTTTCTAATTCTTCCAGCGAGTCACTCAGTGGTGCTGGGAAGTCTCTTTTGCTCTGAAGGATGAGAACAGATTGATTGGTTTAAGGTGCCTGAGGAAGACAGAAGTCGAAGACATGCAACAGTTAATACCAAAGGAGATACTCTTTGTTCCTTTCTCCTGTCCCGCTGAGATTTCTTCCCAATTTTCAGAGTCTACCTTTTTTCTTCTTAAGCATGGATTTTCTGGCAGGAAAGACAGAAAGACTGAACATCTCAGCTAAAGGCAAATGAAAGACTTGACTAAACAGTCCATGGAATCAGAGGAGCAAGCACTTCACAAGATGAAAGGAAAGGTGAGAACAGTTCCCTTCGTTCTCACATTGCCCACCCAAGGTTTTCCTTTATTTGAGGTGAGAGGCCAGCTTTATAATTCTAATTGTGAAGGCAAATGAAAGACTTGACTAAACAGTCCGTGGAATTAGAGGAACAAGCACTTCACAAGATGAAAGGTTTGTTCCCTTCTTCTTCTTTGTTCCCTTCGTTCTCACATTGCCCACCCAAGGTTTTCCTTTATTTGAGGTGAGAGGCCAGCTTTATAATTCTAATTGTGCTGTAATTGTCTGCTATGTACATTTAACACCTGCCTGTCCCATAATAATTGCTGTAATTGTCTGCTATGTACATTTAACATCTGCCTGTCCCATAATAATTAATACCAGTTAAGAACTTTTTTTTTTTGCCTTTTCCCCCTTCATCTGGCAAGTACTATTTCTTTTCAGCTTATGTTGCAGTTCATGTTACCTTTGTTGACATCTCAGTTTGCAAGGGAGTCTCTCCTCAATATTATGTTAATCATTTTAGAAGGTAAATACACAGTGCTAATCCCTAAAAGACAGGCAAATGAAACACCACTGTGTACCTGGCTATAGCCCTGAACCTGATATGACAGAGCTATTTTGTCCGAGTGCAATGGCACTGATCTATCTCTTTCCATAAAATTATGCAACCATAAATCAAACCAGTGGCTTCATTATTTGAGTGTCCAGCAAACAAAACTGGACATTATATCCTGGAACCTGAATGCCTGATATGTGGACAGCTGCACTAAATGCCTGGTTGCTGGTAGACCATCTGCAAGACATGTCACTATAAATTGATTTATGGGGAATGGAAGGTAAAATTCTCTAGAGCTATAGAGTAGGTTAGACTCACAATTTGAGAATAATTTGCTCCTTAACTACTTCAGTTATACTGAAGATTGGCAAGAAAAATCAAACACAGCTGTTTCCCAGTTTTGGCTAGTGCTTGGTGATGGGCAGAATATAAAAGTTCCAAATCTGCCTTTGGTAAAGGCTGTGAGAACTCCAGATCATTGTCCAAGAGTTTGCATGTGATCCCAATAAACCTCCCACTCTAACCAAGTCTTCTCCCAGCTTGTTCTCACCTGGAGAAATAAGCTGAAACACCGAAAGAACAAACACAAAGTTGTCTATACACTTATTATTAGTATTTATGTTTGGAATTTGCTGCTGACTACGTAAGTTATCAGGATTTTTCATATTCTGGAGAAGACAAATAAATTGTATTGGACATTTCATATCCCCAAAACTTATTTTTTTAAAGAACAAATAAAAATTTGAGAGCAAATTTTTAAAGAGAATATACTAGTTTGAGACACTAGTCTAAACTCTGCTGCCTTGTCATCAATATAGTTCTACTGGAGCCAATTGGATTTTATTACACCAGAAATAAAATTTACTTTCAGGGTTTTTCTCCCCCTCTTCTAGCTCAAAACAAGCTACCAGACAAATTCCAGCTACATCACAGTGGTCAACTGTAAAATACGTATCGTTCAAAGATGGCTTAGTGCAGTGTCCCTCATTACTTTACACACAAAGTCAAGCTGACTAGAAGAAAAGCTTTGTATTCGTTGCTGGGGAGGTGCAAGAGGGCACTGCTCCCAGCAAAGGAGAGTCGGGAGCCTAAAGTGACACCAAAGCAGCCATGGGGCAGTGGCCTCACCAGAGGTGTGCAGTCCTGTGGCACCTGAACAAGAGCAGGAGCTCAAGGCTGGTGGTGCTAACCTGGTTAAGCTGCTGAGCCAGGGATCGTCGGACAAATCCATCACAATAAGGCATGTTAAGGTCAAGCTGGAAAGTAAAGTCACAGGTGAGGGGTTCATCAGTAAGGTTCACAGCCAGGCATAGGCATGGGATGTAGCTGAAGTCTTCCTCTTAGCCAGTGCCTGATTTACCTTGCAGCTCCACAGCAAAAAAGGAGCCCCTGACCAGTTCTTACACACCTTTTCACAAGAGTGTGATTCAAGGTGACACAGCCATTTCCTGAGCCCCTACAGCCAGACCCCCAGGGTGGGATGCAAGTGGTCACAGCTGGAGCCCTCACATCTAAATAGCTTCTCCCCAGCACTTTAGCAAGGGACAGGTATGAACTCCATAAGGAGTTAAGGTACAGATTTTAGACTGGGATAAAAAGCCAGCCTCTTGAAAAAACTATACTTTTCACATCTTAAGCAGTGAAAAGAAAGCAGTGACAATCTCCAAGATCTATATCTAGAAAACATAACATTTATGTCGTCTTTTAAAACTTCCTACAAAAAATTGCATAAATCAGTATTTACCAGTGAAACTGAAAGTTTTGCTCCAAACACTAGCCATCCCCTCTTGCCAGAGCCCAGCTCCCAAATTGAAAAAGTCCAGCGACTGCTCCCAGACAAAAGGCTGAAAGTTGTTGCCAACCCTGCTTTCCCTGGCAGCCTCTTCACAGCCCCACCAACACAGGGGCTCTGCTCTGGCTTAGAGACCTAATAGTTCAATCACTCTCTCACTCTACCCATAGCCCATCTCCAAAATGAAAACACCCAGCAACTGCTCTCACATAGAAAGCATGGCATCCTCAGTTATGCCTGTTTTTCACAGGATTAAAGCACTGAAATATTAAAAGGCTCTTCTCAAGATAGTCCTTGCTGAACAAAACCCAAGTTTGTCAAGATATATTTCCAGCCAATGGACTTTGAAGAAGTTTAAGACAAGGCATCTAGGTTCCTAAATATTTATTTGAATCAAAGCTCTGAACCATGACAGGTAAAAGCATTCAAGAATATGAAAGATATTTAAAAAAAAAAAATAACAAAAAAAGCCCCAAAGCCAGTGGGTAAAATATAAAGGCTATGTGACATCCTGTAGTTACCTGTGACAGCTTAATAGCATTCCAGGGATATAACAGATGCAGCAGAGATGTCTCCACAACATTAATTTTTAGCCATACTAGCTCAAAAATAAAATGAATTATTTTATATTGGTACTTAAAGAAAAAAAACTTACAGCCTCTTCCTCCCCCGTCATAAACACTACATATCTTCCTTACAGGAATATCCTTAACAACCTCAAGTACCACTTTTGAAAAGAGATTGCCACAAGGCTAGAATACAGCTTGTGTTATCCATCCATACCACAACTGCAGTTTCTGATGTTAGCGTTCACTGGAACTAGCCAAAGAGCACAGTAATAGAAGCCCATGAATATGAGAATATATAATAGGGTTTTTTCCCTGTTCTGGCTTTTTGAACCCTTCATTGTTTGAATTTTTGTGGTTATATATTGTTTTCCTATGTTGGGAGAATGAGACCACAAATCTTTTAATGTATTTCTTCATACTCATACAAAACTAGCTTGACTGATCAGCTAACTTCAAAGCTAACTCGAAGGTAAAAATGGAGATGGTGGCATTCTTAAAGAAGCGTGCACCAGGACGCCTTTTTCTAAATAGTGAGTTCAAAATAAGTCTTCAGTAGGTCTTCTCTACAGTGAAATACACACCTTCATAACTTTGTGTTTCTGCCTGTTAGATGTGAAGCTAGAAACACGCACCAACACTACCAAAATGGTTCTCCCACATTCGTATGTCAATAACTATACACCCCAACTAAAACGTGAAAAACCCTGAAGGGAAAGTATCAAAGTACTTGCATCTGCAATTTCAAAATTGCTAAATAGAATTCAGTAAGAGAAACAAAACCAAATACAGCCAATTCAGAAGCAAGCAAGCTCTCTAACTGCTTTTTTAAAATATTAAGTCATAAATGCTCAGAAATAAGATATAATTACACGGATCATATCATTTGGGAAAGCCAGTTTTGAGAGGTTGCAGGAAGCAAAAAAATCTTTGTGAAAAACACTGCACAGGTAAAGGCAGTAGTGCAGATACAGCCAGAATTAATTAAACACGTCAAGGGGTAAAACATTCTGAGGATGAGCTTAATGTTAAATGCACAATTCTTGTGAGAAACTGCAGGTGACAAAACACAGCATGGCAGCAAATTGCGACTTAAGAGGAAAGGGACTTTACTCATTAATCATTTTGATCATTACCACTGTTATTATTTTTTATTATAAACAGCATCTATAAAAGCGAGCAACATTAGGTTAAGCGAGATAAGTTGCACAGCAGCCTATTGCCCCTGCACCCCGAGGATAACATCATTGGCCTGGCTCCAAGGCAGAAATGGCCCCAAGAAACAGGTGGCCTCTCATTGAGTGTGCAAACAGCAGTGCTGGATTCCACCTAGGTCAGGCAGGAGAAACTCCTGCAAAGGACACAGATTTATTTCACGCTGCTTATATCAACTGGCTTCCTTAGGAAGAAACCTGCTGGAGGGTTTCTCCCAAGCTGCTTCCCTCAGAACCAGCCTCTCTAGAGGCTGTTCCCCAAATTCAGGATTAAAGACAGAAAAAGCCCAGGGCATCACTGCTGAAGAGCTCTGTAGCTTCAAGTTCGTGCCAGGCACCTGCTGTTGCAGCCACCAACTCTCACTGCCTGCTCCTGGCCATCTGTATTCAACAATTTCAAGTATTAAACCTAAATTACAAGATTGCTTCAGAGAGAATTGTCATCAACCCAATGGGAGCCAGTGAGGGCAGAGAGTTGTTCTAGAATTCTCATTGCACAGAATTCTCCAGGAAATTGTGGTCTATATAGTTAATTCATCAGATGGAAAGCAAGAGGGTAATTAAGATGTCTCAAATAAAGAGCAGTTGAGAATGGGAAGATTTGGTCCTGGCTACAATTCCCTATCTGTGTCCTGACACACCAATGCTATTATGTGTTCTCTCATTACTTACTCTTAGTAAGGGGTAAAAACTCCCAGCTTTTTCTTTGTTGATAACTTATCATTACTGGCTACTGGCCACAAGGTTAAAAATATCCAGTGGCAGTACTCCATCCTGCTTTCAGAAAAAAAAAAACCTTAAAAAAATAATATGATGAAACACTGTAAAATTCCTTCCTTTGCACATTTGACACTTCAGGGTCAGAGTCACAGTTAGAGGGCACAGGGACTATCACAGACATCCATAGAAATACTGTATTAAAACATCCAAAGATCATAAACTATTATACCAATTAAATTATTTTTACTATAAAGACATTAGACATTGGGAGTTCATTGATCCCTGCCATTCCTCAATCTCAATAATGCTACCTTCCTTGATTTATTAAAAGCAATTAACCATTCATCTAAATCACTGCAAATCTCTGTAGTTCACCCCTGAGATACTTGGGAATTCTGATTTGTATGTGGAGGTTTCACTTTTCCACCAAAAAAGCCCTTTCTGTATCCACTCTTTAATGCTGGGCAGTTATGTACTGTATGCAGAGCCTTCCTGATAGCAGCATAACTCCTAAGAATGAATTGTTAGAAGTCTATTCATTGATTTATTCAAAGAATTAAATAAAGAGGTTGATGATGTGATATCACTAAGATAACCCGAAAGAGATTTTGGTCAGGTACTTTATACATAGCTCTTGGTGAAGCATATAGCTCTTATCAGGAAAATACCATATGATCTCATATGCTTCTCCCTTTTTAAAGAGACCGTGATTGAAATAATAGCCAAGAAAGAACACTAAAGTCTCCATTCCCCACCTGATACCAACACTGGACATGCACAAGGAGGAACAATGGAGACTGTAAGGAGGAACTTACTGTCTGCTAAAGAAGAAGTTACTAACAAAGCACTACCTTCCCAAATATTCAGCACTAAACTTTCACTGCAAAAAGAATGAAGAAACCAACCTCACAACAGTGTCAACAACAGAATATTTAAAGAATTAAAACCACTTTGTGGACAGGATTGTATAGAACTACCAACTTGTTTAAAGTGCAGGTGTCAGAGCTGCTCACCTCCTCACGGGCACATAAAGGCACGAAGACAGAAGAGAAGGTCCAAGGTGAAAAGCCACCTATCATAGACAGAGGGCAAGAGTACATCTATGACCTGGAGGCAATGGCAAGAATTTCCTGATGCAAGCCTTTCACTTGAGTACATAGAAAAAGACATCACCATGTTATTCAAAGGAACCTTTTCTCTATCCAAACTTTTTTATTATTTTCCTCAAAATTGCACTCTCTATCTAAATTTAAGAAAAGAATTTTGATTTGTTTTTCATGATCACTGTCAAAAATATTATTCAAGTGGTTATCATACTTACTGAACTTTTATGTTGTATACCTAGAAATTTTAAAAAAACAACCACACCAACTTGTACGTCAGTAATTTTTACTACTACTTTGAGGGTTTTCAACCGATCCCATTGTTCAGTGAAACTACTGCAAGACACAGAAGATGATGTTAAATATCCCTCTTCCCATCTCACCAGCTTCCTGAGTATCTCTCCTCCCAAAATGGGAAAGAACTCGAGTTTATGCTAAATAGAATTACAATGCTGCATCATCTTCAGAGCATACAGCTGAAAAAAGGGCAGTCATATAAAGCAACTTTAGTTCTCACAGTACATTCAGCAAACCTGAGAAAGAGAAGATAGAAACAAACCACCACCAATATAACAAACAGTGAATGCCTCAGGTCAGGGGAATCAGTAGTTATTGCCATGTGTCACTGAAATGAAAAATCCCCAGAGATGATAGGACAGAAAACAGAGCCCAGGCAACTGTAAATCATCTCATGCTAACCAACGACTACCACCAGAATACAGAGAATAATGATTGTAAGTCCAACTCCAGAATCCATACTACAGCTTTACAGTATCTCCATACATTACCACATTGCTATATCGTAGGTGTTGTTGTACATACATGCACACGTATTTACAATTTGCAGGTCCAGATCTGGACCCAGAAATGACAACCCTTCAAAGAAGGACAAGATGAAGAAAAACTCTTCCAAACACTGGAAGTCATTTACTTGAATCTTTCATTTCTCTTTTATAAATCAGCATTTTGAGAATAAAGCACAAAACTTGTCTTGATTTTGAAGGTCTTACTTATCTCTGGTGTGGTCTTTTATATGGAAATCACACAGTATTTCTTCCCTTGAACAAACCCCATGTTCGGTTTATCTCGAAATCTCAATTTACACACTCCTAAGAAATGTAGCCCCCCATTCATTTCCAAACTCATTTTGAAGTACAATCTAAACTCTGGTGATTAACCCGCTGCCACCTACCATCTATGCAAATACACCCAGCTTTAGCAAACCTTTGTCTCTTGCTCTTCCAGGATTTCTGCATGTTGTTTAGACAAAAGTTCACTCAAAATGGTTGCTACAAATCAGCAGTACACAGCTGGTGGTTTTTGTGTTTTTGCTAAACAAAACCTGGAATTCCCAAAGTTTTTTTGTTTTCCACATATTGGGAAGATAAAACACTGATTGAACAGCCCAGCTCACTGGAAACAGCCCAGAATCAGCCAATCCATTCAGCTCTGTGAGAAGGCTGAATAATCAGCAACACATCAGAACAAATGAGCACCATCCATGCCAAACTTAACAGAATTCACATTTGCTTAGCACCCAAAGCTTAAAAATATTTACCCTAACATCCTGATCCAGGTGAGCATTCAACAATCATGAGCTGAGGATGTCGCTTCTTAAAATTCATGTTAATGCTCCAGTTGAGTAATACAATGCACATTTCAAAATAATCCTTTTGTCTCATTGTTACAATGCCCGTAAGCCACAATATAATATTCACTACAACTCTTTTACTACATTTTTTTTTCTTTTCTTCTTTTTCTATGAACATTCCTATGAGAGATTTTCTAGCATTTGATTTATTTGCAAAAGTTTAGAGTCTGGAATCAATGTATGAACACATCTGAGAGAAGGACCAGTACAGAGATACTCATGTGGGAGCAACTATGGATCCACTTCTGCCAAATAATGTCCTCTCCAAACAGAGTAGCAATAAGCAACCTGGGGAATCAGTTCCAAAGCACTATGAGCAAGGCATAGGAAACAATTTCAGGAGCAGTCAGCCTAGTTTTAGTTTAGATGTTGACTTTCAGTTTCACTGTTAGTGTCAAGGAGCAGCAAGGGCCAAGAAAACGGAGCCTGGAGCTGACGGTGACCCCAGCACAGAATGTGCCCTCACTACCAGGGGACAGCCCCACAGGGTCTGAACACATCAGACACAGAAAGCAATGAATGAGGTCCAGGTTCCAACCAGAGACTCCAGTCAGGAGCAAAAGAAGACAGGGCAGAGAAAAAGCTACAACATACAACCAAGAGATTCATCCAAGAGACCAGCTACCTGCAGCATATGGCAAAGGTCCAGGCAGGATGCAGAAGCAAGAGGCAGACAAACCTTCAGCAAAGCTCAGGAAGGTTCCAAATGTGCCAGGCTAAGCTTAGATGAAGCATTAATGGCTGTGGGTGGAAGGCCCAGGTGCGAATGCTCAGAGCAAATAAAGTTTGTTAATACCCTGAGGGCCCTGACAAGAACTGGAAAACATAATTTTGTTTAAGGACCTTCCTCTTGACTCCGTCTGCGACACCTCTGCACCAGTTATCTGCATGGCAGCAGATGAGTCATGACTCTTATTTTAGGAATAACTTTATAGATCATCTGGTTGGTTACGTTACACAGACAATAACATCAAGACCTTATTGTGATCAATAAAAGATTTTGCTATTTGCTTCAGTGAAGTCAGGATTTCACTTAATATGTAGTCAATGCACTGTTTGGAGATGTGAGACAGATCAGAGCTTTGAAACTGAGGACCTGCCCAAGCGTTTGATGTTGCAGAGCTGTGTGTGAGTTAAAACCATCAGTTCCAGCGATATGAAGCTGTATCGGGTTTGCTTAGCAAGGTTTTGGTAGCAGAGGGGCTACAGGGGTGGCTTTTTTCAGAAGATACTAGAAGCGTAAGTCCAACTCCAGAATCCATACTACAGCTTTACAGTATCTCCATACATTACCACATTGCTATATCGTAGGTGTTGTTGTACATACATGCACATGTATTTACAATTTGCAGGTCCAGATCTGGACCCAGAAATGACAACCCTTCAAAGAAGGACAAGATGAAGAAAAACTCTTCCAAACACTGGAAGTCATTTACTTGAACCTTTCACTTCTCTTTTATAAATCAGCATTTTGAGAATGAAACACAAAACGTGTCTTGATTTTGAAGGTCTTACTTATCTCTGGTGTGGTCTTTTATATGGAAATCACACAGTATTTCTTCCCTTGAACAAACCCCATTTATCTCGAAATCTCAATTTACACACTCCTAAGAAATGTAGCCCCCCATTCATTTCCAAACTCATTTTGAAGTACAATCTAAACTCTGGTGATTAACCCGCTGCCACCTACCATCTATGCAAATACACCCAGCTTTAGCAAACCTTTGTCTCTTGCTCTTCCAGGATTTCTGCATGTTGTTTAGACAAAAGTTCACTCAAAATGGTTGCTACAAATCAGCAGTACACAGCTGGTGGTTTTTGTGTTTTTGCTAAACAAAACCTGGAATTCCCAAAGTTTTTTTGTTTTCCACATATTGGGAAGATAAAACACTGATTGAACAGCCCAGCTCACTGGAAACAGCCCAGAATCAGCCAATCCATTCAGCTCTGTGAGAAGGCTGAATAATCAGCAACACATCAGAACAAATGAGCACCATCCATGCCAAACTTAACAGAATTCACATTTGCTTAGCACCTAAAGCTTAAAAATATTTACCCTAACATCCTGATCCAGGTGAGCATTCAACAATCATGAGCTGAGGATGTCGCTTCTTAAAATTCATGTTAATGCTCCAGTTGAGTAATACAATGCACATTTCAAAATAATCCTTTTGTCTCATTGTTACAATGCCCGTAAGCCACAATATAATATTCACTACAACTCTTTTACTACATTTTTTTTTCTTTTCTTCTTTTTCTATGAACATTCCTATGAGAGATTTTCTAGCATTTGATTTATTTGCAAAAGTTTACAGTCTGAAATCAACGTATGAACACATGTGGGAGAAGGACCAATACAGAGATACTCATGTGGGAGCAACTATGGATCCACTTCTGCCAAATAATGTCCTCTCCAAACAGAGTAGCAATAAGCAACCTGGGGAATCAGTTCCAAAGCACTATGAGCAAGGCATAGGAAACAATTTCAGGAGCAGTCAGCCTAGTTTTAGTTTAGATGTTGACTTTCAGTTCCACTGTTAGTGTCAAGGAGCAGCAAGGGCCAAGAAAACGGAGCCTGGAGCTGACGGTGACCCCAGCACAGAATGTGCCCTCACTACCAGGGGACAGCCCCACAGGGTCTGAACACATCAGACACAGAAAGCAATGAATGAGGTCCAGGTTCCAACCAGAGACTCCAGTCAGGAGCAAAAGAAGACAGGGCAGAGAAAAAGCTACAACATACAACCAAGAGATTCATCCAAGAGACCAGCTACCTGCAGCATATGGCAAAGGTCCAGGCAGGATGCAGAAGCAAGAGGCAGACAAACCTTCAGCAAAGCTCAGGAAGGTTCCAAATGTGCCAGGCTAAGCTTAGATGAGGCATTAATGGCTGTGGGTGGAAGGCCCAGGTGCGAATGCTCAGAGCAAATAAAGTTTGTTAATACCCTGAGGGCCCTGACAAGAACTGGAAAACATAATTTTGTTTAAGGACCTTCCTCTTGACTCCGTCTGCGACACCTCTGCACCAGTTATCTGCATGGCAGCAGATGAGTCATGACTCTTATTTTAGGAATAACTTTATAGATCATCTGGTTGGTTACGTTACACAGACAATAACATCAAGACCTTATTGTGATCAATAAAAGATTTTGCTATTTGCTTCAGTGAAGTCAGGATTTCACTTAATATGTAGTCAATGCACTGTTTGGAGATGTGAGACAGATCAGAGCTTTGAAACTGAGGACCTGCCCAAGTGTTTGATGTTGCAGAGCTGTGTGTGAGTTAAAACCATCAGTTCCAGCGATATGAAGCTGTATCGGGTTTGCTTAGCAAGGTTTTGGTAGCAGAGGGGCTACAGGGGTGGCTTTTTTCAGAAGATACTAGAAGCTTCCTCTGCATCCAATAGAGCTAATTCCAGCCGGCTCCAAGATGGACCCACCACTGGCCAAGGGCGAGCCGATCAGAGATGGTAGCAGCGCCTCTGTGATAATACACTTAAGAAAGGGGAAAAAGCCCAAACCTGCAGAATAGGCTCCAAGATGGACCCACCACTGGCCAAGGGCGAGCCGATCAGAGATGGTAGCAGCGCCTCTGTGATAATACACTTAAGAAAGGGGAAAAAACCCAAACCTGCAGAATAGCAACAGAGAGAGGAGTGAGAATATGTGAGAAACAACTCTGCAGACACCAAGGTCAGTGAAAAAGGAGGGGGAGGAGATGCTCCAGGCACTGGAGCAGAGATTCCCCGGCAGCTTGTGGTGAAGACCATGGTGAGGCAGGCTGTCCCCCTGCAGCCTGTGGAGGTTAATGGTGGAGCAGAGATCCACCTGTAGCCCGTGGAGGACCTCACGCCCAAGCAGGTGGATGTGCCCAAAGAAAGCTGTGACATGGAGGAGGGTTCATGCTGGAGCAAGACCCTGACAGGACTTGTGGTCCTGTGGTGAGAAGAGGGTCCATGCTGGAGCAAGTTTGCTGGCAGGACTTGTGACGCCATGGGGGACCCTCACTGGAGCAGTCTGTTCCTGAAGGACTGCACCCCGTGAATGGGACCCACACTAGGCAGTTTGAGTGATGAACTGGCCTCAACCCTCATTCCTGGTCCCCCTGAAATGCTCAGGGAGAGAAGACAGAGAAAATTAGGGGTGAAGTTGAGCCTGGGAAGAAGGGAGGGGTGGGGGGAAGGTGTTTTAAGATTTGGGTTTATTTCTTGTACCCTACTCTGATTTGATCGGCAATAAATTAATTTCCCAAGTTGAGTCTGGTTTCCCTGTCACAGTAATTGGTGAATGAACTGTCCCTGTCCTTGTCTCAACCATGAGCCTTTCTTTATATTTCTCTCCCCCTGTTCAGCTGAGGAGGAGAGTAATAGAGCAGCTTGGTGGGCATCTGTTGTCCAGCCAGGGTCAACCCACCACAGAAGCATATGATTAAAAGCAGCATTTGTGTGCTATCACAAAAACCTGCATGTTAGGGGCTACATACATTCATCTTCTGTCATGGTAGAGATCTCAGAGAGCCACATACTCACATATAATGACTCTGGCTTTAAGCATTAATGTTTAAAGCATTAAAATAAAATGAATTTCTTAAATGAAAATAAAGGATCCCTTTATTTTCAGGTGGACACTTTCTCTTCATTTACATTTTCACAGGACAGACTGGATGCTGGAAGGACTGTTGCTCACCATATATTGCAAACATCCCCAGGTGTCATCCAGGGTAACACAAAGGCGGGTAAAACAAGGATGTAATTCTATAAGGCTTTTTTTTTTTTTTCTAAGGGCTTCAATTTTTAAGAGCATTAGCTACAAGTGAGCTAACACACATCAACATTCTAGTAGCTGCCACCAGGTGACCAAGGAAGCCAGTCACAAGTACATGTAATGATCTGTCCCTGTTGGAGAACACTTTCTTGTGCCTGTACACATCAGCAGCATTACACTGGCTAAATGCACGCAGACATCTAAAGACGCGGTGTAGACTGCACTTGATCATGTATTGTACAATAAAAATAAAAGCCATCCTTTTCCCTGTATTTCATTTGCATCTAAAAATTGCAGAGCTGAAGGACAATAAATGTGTTGCAGAGTTAAATTGTTGTTGCTGAATTTGAAATGCTGATGTTTGACCCTGTAGAATATAAATTAATTCTAAAGCACTAGTATGAAGGATGCATTTAATGAGAAAACTCTAGTAGGAAGAGCTAGGCACACTGCATTGCTCATGTGTGTCTGAGGTGTCTGGAATCACTCCATGATTCTTCTTGACTTTCCTGGTGAATTTCCGAGAAATGATTCTTCTTGACTTTCCTGGTGAATTTCTGAGAAACATTACATTTTTCTTCCCTTCTTTTTCACCCATTACCATCATGACTTCATTTGTCGTTGTTGAATATTACTCAACTCTGCAGCCCCATGGCAGTTCAAGCTGCCCTTTGGTAGCCCTTCAGACATCTCAGAAACAAACACATTCAGATCAGCTTTCTGCAGTATGAATGTTTAATCCTAGACCCATCAAATTCAGCAGCAACATTCTAGCTCCTTTCTATAGCATAGAATGGATATACTCTGAAGTTAATGGAAAATTGCTTTTTACTCCAACAAGGTAGGATTCTAATACAATAGCCAACAGAGATTATTAATAAAATATGAAGTTTCTCACCTTTAGGCTCACTCTTTGAAACAAAGAAAGACTGCTAGTGTTCACACAGCATCTTTAGCATCAGTTAACTATAATCTATAACAGGGGGGAGTCCTGGGTAGGACTAGGGTGGGTGAGATGGACAACTGACAAGAGCCTGCTTTGTCCAGCCTTATGAAAAGAAGGCTCAGGGAGACTCTGTCACTGTGTACAACTGCCTGATGGGAGGGTGTAGAGAAGACGGTCTGACTCTTCAGTTACACCGTGTGTAGAGGAGAGGCAGTAACCACAAGTTGGAACTTGGGAAATTTCCATTATAAAAAAGTTTTAGTGACAAGAGTGGTCAGAGACCCAGAGAGATTGTGGGATTGAACCTGTTTTGAGCAGGAGTTTGGACTAGAAACCTCCAGAAGTTACTTCTAGCCCTGGTGATTCTCTGCAACTTCAACTTCAGCCTCCCATTACAGATCTAGAAACACTTTCAGACTTGTCAAGTTGAGGTCATGCTCTTTTCATCAGAAAAAGGAAACCAGAAGGAAGATGCAGAGAGAAGAAAAAGGACTGAAGTGAGAAGAGAATTTCATCAGACCAAGAAGGAAGAATAAGAAAAATTGCACAGAGTACTTTATACATGAAAGATAAGCTTCTTATGTCACATCTCACAATCAATGAACTACTCTTCCCATAGCCTCCAGGAAATTTACTCCAATTTACGCTGATGCAGCTAGAAATTGCATCCAGTCTAGAGAATTTTCCCAATTTTTCCATAAAGCATCACTCCCAGAGCATGCTACCGGCACTTTGCCTCAGCAGTGTTCAGTACTTCAGGTCTCACTGCAAAAGCTTATGCATGCTACAATATTGATGTCTGTATTTGTAATTTTGCTCGAGGTAATACTTAGAAGGCACTGCTACACTCAGAAAATGTTTTTTTTAAGGCACTATATGTATTTTTGCCAAGGACATAGGAAGTTTTACAAGCTACTTATTCTTCCAGAAGTGTCTGATCCTTTCATTTATTCCCTACCTGAAATCATAATCATCCCAAAGTACCTCATCATTCCTGCAGCAACCAATTGATTTCATAGATTATTCTTTTAGTTGAAGAATAAGCAGGAGGAGATGATGAAACCTGCAGAAAAAAGAAAGCATCCTTGAAAACTTTTCCCCATTTCAAGCTAACAACCAAACAGCAGGCAAACTATATATGTAACAATTTCCAATCTTTTTTTGAGAAACAAGTAGACAAATGATAGTCCTAATTCAGCAAAGTAATGCTGTATCTGGACAATCCCAGGATTGTGAGTGTTGCTAAGCAGACATCTCTCTGAGCTGAAGCCAACATTGAGCTACACTGTGTAGCTTGATTTTCACTGACCTTGCCTGATTTTCACTGACCAAAAGACTCCTTCTTCCCATGTGGCAGATATATCAGGAGAGCTAAGTAAGCTTCATGGGTACCACCAACTGCATGTCACCCACAAGTGGGAAGTTAGCGTAACTCCATGTAGCACTGTTATCCCCCACAGCAGCTGAGTTAGGCCTGTCCCAACATCTCCAGAATGCCATTTATCCCACGCCCTGTGGGAGTAAAGCTGGATCCTAGCCCCCTCTAAGCATCTGCATGAGATAATGGAGGCACCTGAGGTACAGTCTCTTCCCATATTACCTCCTTTCTCTTTCTCTCCTGCTTCCCAGAGTAAGATACACCACTCTCTTGTTAGATACAATCCTACTCATTACACTGCCTGAATCAGAACTACAAAGAGCAGGTGCTTCATAGTGACAGACTAACACAATGGCTCTTAATGTTATACGTGTCACAGTCGCTTTCACACAAGGTCAATTGCACCTATAATTAATTTACAGAAGCCGAAGCCTCAGCTGCCACATTACACAGCCTTGCAAATGCACAGGCTGCACAAAACTGTATTGGTAATTAATTTGTCAAGCAAATGCTAGGGAAGAACAACACTGGTAATTTATACCATAGATATTCAAATGAACCATCTTGCCTGAGTAATTTAATGTCAGAAAGTAGAACAGCAGCAAAGCAGAACAAAGAATTGAAGTCTTCCACCAGCTATTTCTTGAAGGGACATTACTGTAATGTCTTATGAGCCCAAATTCAGACACAGTAAAATAACATGTTCCTTCACTGAACTCATCTGGCCAGATTTTGGCATTAAAAATGGTTGTGAAATTATACATGCACATTCTACGTACGAAGACTCTGGGATGACAGAGGATGCTAGAATTCAACAAGAGCTGTATGGAAAACACCAGATTTCATCCCGAAAGGGAAGGTATAGATCAACTATTGGAAATATATGTTGCATCCTAATTCTTTGCAAAAAAAAAAAGCAGGACTGGTAGACCTTCATCATTTGTTACCAGCAGTACTCTCCACAAGAGAACTAGTTGTAGTTGGTTGTAGTTGTTGCTATTATTGTTACTTTTTTGTGCGTGAAATAGAATTTCACTTATGAAAAATCCTTGCTGGGTGACACTGCAGTATTTTGCCAGGGTATCTCGGATTGAGTGGACTTTAAGCAAATAAAAAGTGTGATTCCCTGGCTTCGTGACTATGCAATGAGCTCCATAGTCACTAGATTGGGACACACTGTAAGATAGAATGACCTACCCTGGGCAATGCTTGCACTCCTGTCAGAGTACTGAAAGCCCCAGAAGCTTCCATTTCAACTGGGGCAGCACCTTATCTCCAATGCAGTGAGTTTGGGAGCCTTGCTGAGAATCACAGAATTTCTGATCTTGGATAAAATCTATCTCAAAACCTGATGTTCCAGAGTCCTGCCCCGCAAAAGAACTTTCTCAAGACTTCCACCAGTACCTGTCAGACATCTGGGCCAGTTGACTTCAAGAAATGAAAAATTCTCATTCCAGAATCCCAATGTTTCTTGGTTTCCACTGCGCGGGAAGCTCTTGCCTTAGCAGTCAAGCAGGAGGGGAGAAGAAGGAATTCTTCCTGTTGGCAGAAGTCAGGGAGAGCATTTCAAACCTTGCTGACAATAGACTATTTTATAATATAAACTATGAGAAACGTATCCTTAGATGTATTCTCAATAGATAATGGGCAAAACTGCAGCTCTATATAAAATGAGGAATAGTTAATTGATGCTACAAAAGAGCTGCTTCATTTCCTGTGAGTATTACCAGGTAGGACACTAGAGCCACGTGACATAGGCATTCTTAGCATCAATATGAGCCATTTTCCTGCCTTGCGTGTCCTAGGATGATTCAGTGTGGGAAACCAGTGTATTACTGAATGAGTGCTGACAGAGCAAGCAAAACAGTTAATTAGGAGAGCATAAATGTCATCCATAAATACTTAATACATTCTCAGTTGTTAATGCCACTAATCATTTTTTCCCTTTTCCTCTATTAGGCATTTTCTTCTTGATGGGTTTTGGTGGGCTTTATTGGGAAAAAAATATGAGTGGAGGCTTGCAGCTGCTGAATGTTATTGAACATAAGCAGTCAATGACCTCTTTAGGTCTTGCTGTTACTAACTATGTTTCAGTGGAGATAATAAAATCCGTAAGTAGGGAAAGAAAAAATGAAATCTTTGAAACACCCAAAATAAAGCTGCTCACAGAAATGGGCATTTTTTTTTAAACTCATAGTAGTTGAGTATTGTAAGATGGAAACACCAACACATATTGACACTGACATTTTTGGTGTATACTAACCTAGCCAAGACATAGGATCAGTTATTCCAAAACAACTACACAAAAAACTAGCTGTCTGTCTCGTCAAGAATCCTTGAAGAGAAGCAGGTCCTTTGGGAAAAGTATGAAAGAAAAGAAGGATAATTTGGGAATAACCTGGCCACTGTTAGAAGTTCTTTTCAATTTAGTTTCAACCCAATGCTTAAGAGTTTTCATGTATATATAATTTTATTCTATTTAATGTAAATGAGGATTTTCCAATAATCAGTATTAATTCTATATCCTTTTTTGACTTCTTGGGGATACATTTTGGCAGCAGTGTTTTCTATGCTTAGTAGAAATAAACAAACTCCCATCAGTATTAATACTTTTGTCATCATCTCTCCTTAGTGTCTTTCTCTCTTACGTAATCCCAGTCTTTCCCCATGTCTGTTTTTTCATTATACCTTGATTTTAAACTCCATGATTCATCCACAAACAGCGATAATTGTTTCCACAACATCATCCCTTCCAACATGAAAGTCATTGCAATAAGGCAAAAAGCATTTATAACAGCCATGTGTTAACACAGTCATATAGCAATGACTCAAAACTAGACCAGCAAAACTTGTTACTTGGCTTGAAAAAACTTTTGTTAATACAGCTGATTGTGGAATGTGCTTCCTGATTTTTGACACACATCATTGCACAACAATGCCTATCACTACTAGATATCAATCCAGCTGTACTTCACTCTGCAATATTTATGAATTATCCCACGACTGAACACAATATAATAAAACAAATGAAAGAAAGACAGGATGCAGAAGTAAGAAGGAATATTTAAAAAAGGCAGATAGGACACACATTCCATATAGAGTGGAAAAGAATAAAGTCTTTGAAAAAAGTGAGAGGAGGTAAGGGCATCTCCACATACAACTTCTGCAAAAGTATGATTAATGGACCTCCTATGTGGTAGAAATATCACTGTGCACAGTCCGTCTAGGTGTACTTCAACCATCTGAAAAGAGAATAAAAGAGCTTGAGCGCTGTGGAGACACATATGTAAAAAGAAAAAACAACAAACAGGAAGCCCACAAGATGAGATAAAACAGAAACATCCTCTGCTGCTAAACAACTGTTGGTCAGATTAGAGTTTTTAGTAAAACAGAGTGGTGAAAATCAGATCTCTGAGAGGTCCATTAAATTCAGAACTATTCTCCATGAGGTAAAATAATGAATTGTGGCTATGATGATAGACACATTTGTGCACTCAAGCCAGGCATGACCATGGTTGGAGCCTGTTAAGATGTAATTTCAAAATAAACGTAAATGAGAAATTCAGAAAGCTTAATACAAACTAACTATCTCATTGTTTATCCAATTATGAATAAGGAAAGCTTGGTAAAACTTATATGTAAAGTCAGAAATATGAGATATAAAAAGCAGGTTTTCAGACTTTGCCCCTAGAATATTTATTGACAGTAGGTCACCTTGGTCTGCCAAAGGATAAGCAAAACTGCAAATATGGACCCAGAAAGCAAGCTCCAGGCTGTTATTTTGCATTTATGCAAATTTAGAATAAATGAATGTGAATTCCTGACTCAGTTTCCACTTTACTAATTTAGCAGTAGCTTCTAACAGTAACTGTTCAGAGGGTTGAAACGAACATTGTAACAGCGTTTAATTGGTTCAAACTAATCCAATCACCTAGTGTGACAGTCAATGTAACTAATCTAAAAAAATATCAGGTGGGTAAGAAGTAATCATGAGTAACCCATCCAGAGTATTTTACTATAACCATAAAAAAGTAGCCATATCTCATTATTAAAATATCACTAAACTTTTTGGTTTGGTTCTGGTTGGTGCAGGATCAGCCATCAAAGGACCAGCAGTAGTCATATTCCCAGCAAGTAAAAGCATGGGTAGCTTTAAAAAAGTAGTAGGAAAAGTAGATTAGCTTCCACTACACACATTTTGCAACTGGAGAGGACTGAGAGCTAATACATCTGGCTTTGAAATCCCATCTTTTTCAATCATCTCCTGGAAATCCGTTAACAAGTCACTTCCTCTCTTGCCTCAGTTTGCTTGCGAGTACACTGGAAATGGTGCATATGTGATAATAATATAAAAATCCTGATGCGATTACCAG
The DNA here is from genome assembly GCF_001431845.1 of Calidris pugnax. NCBI lineage: Eukaryota > Metazoa > Chordata > Aves > Charadriiformes > Scolopacidae > Calidris > Calidris pugnax. The sequence continues at coordinate 120,172 of NW_015090803.1, read as the reverse complement.
CTGAAAAGCATATCAAAATCTCATATGGGAATGTTACAGCAGTTATAGTCCTTGCCAGGTTTCTCTTCACAGGTGTAGGGGAGGAGGGTCAACCTGTTATTTGTTTAATGAAAATTGTATTTCCTCACAACGTGGATGCATTCTTTCCCCTCTCAAGAGAGAAAATTTGAGTCAGTAGCTGTTGGGAAGATTGAAAATCTCATCAGTAGCCATACCAAACACCTATGGGTCCATTACACCATTACCCCATTAGAACTGCAGTACAAGGACTGCCAAATCACCAGTTGGATACTGGATACCAAGGACAAATAACATATTACAATTCAGTAAGGAAAGAGACAATTTGTAAAGCAGGGTAATCATACCCTGAACTCCACACAGTACTTGTTTGATGGTTTTCAGCTGTAAAAATATGCTAATAGGATCAATAAACAAAGAGAAAAAAGACTTTGAAACAATGATGAATACAGATAAAATAGCTCAGTGAAGCAGAGATATGTCCAAATGGGAGCCAAACATGAGCTAGGAAGCATTGTAGTATCTTTTCTGAACACAAAGAAATAAGCAGGCTCCCAGCAACAGACCTTAAAGATGTACTTACACAGGGAGAGAATCTCAGTATTAGTTAGGGGCAAGGATCATAAAGTAGAAGCAGACAAATCTGTACTATCTCATCTCATTTACAGTCGCTGAATACTTTTTTTTTTTGCCCTTTGGCCAAAAGTGTTGATTGTCCTTCTTTTTTTAAAAAAAAATACTGTGGTCTGTGATAAAGGTCTATCTTTTCTGGCTGTTGTACTTCCTCATTTCTCTGGATAAATTCACTTCATGCCTTTTGCTAAGATCTGCAAAAAAAAAAAAAAAAGATTCATCATTATTTTGGCTGAGTTTCCCTGAGTAATTCTGTCCCTGCATGGAGATTAACAATAAAAACTCGCTCAGCTTCCTCTAGATTCTTCTCAAGCATTGTCTGAAAATACCAAAATGCTATACATCCATTCTCTCCCCTCTTTAGTTAACCAATTCTACTGACCAGACATATCCACACAGATGACGTGATTAGAGAATTTATATTCAATGGCTGAGAAAGAACAAAGGCACAATGTCTGTTGTGGTTCAGTGCAGTGGCTGAATATTGGTCAGCTTCATCTCATGTGAAAACCTGGCCTGTTGAGTCCATCAGCCATGAAACTGAAGGCAAGAACCAGAAATGTCATTGCAGCAGACTGCAAAACACAGAGCATGCCAAGAGGAGGAGGACAGAAGAAGAGAGGATCTGCTCTTCAATTTTTATTTTATTTTCTTTTCGGTCACCAGAAAATCAGAGAGTGACCAGGCAATGCCATTGAGTCGTACTAAAATAACCTCCTGGTCCTCACATTCTCTTCAGACCACACTGGCTTGCAGTTACTGTACAGGCAGCTACATCTTTGGGAGTACGTAATGGAAAGTTAGCAACACAATAGCTGCAGAGGTGGGTCATTCTGTATTAAGAGGATTTTAAAAGAGGGATGGTTCATAGAACAATGGCTTGGATGCTTTACCTAGTGTTGTATTAGTTTAGTTACACAAACATAGGTTTGTTACTTCAAGTCACAAATGAGAGCTGGTGTGAAAAGTGCATAGGTCTTGGTGTGGATAAAAGGCCTGTGTAAGTGTCTAGCAGACAACCACTGAGGCGATTTTGTTTACCTTCTGGAAACTGCACCTTTCTTTTTGATAGAACATAAATCTTGCCTGAAAAGCAGTCACGGGTCGAGATGGTGCTTTGAGATATGCATTGTACTAACACAAAATAGGCTACAAAAGCTGAAAATTACTACAGAGCTGCTGTGAATTGTTGGGTCCCATTTGACCCAGGGAAAAGGGGTCACATACTGCATGGCATCACAAAAGTTTCACTTGAGAGGACTTCAGAAAGGGGCAGCAATTCAGAGTTATTTGTTCCTTCTCGTTTCTGCCTTTTCTTTTTTTTTTTGGTGAAAAGAAGAATAGTTGATTAGCTGGCCATATGGAAAGCTGCTCTTACTGCAGAACTACCTACAACAGCAATTTCTATGGTGCTGAGACCTGCCACAGATACTCTGCCATGGTCAGGAAGGACACCATCCTTGAAAAGAAAATAAATAAGTTAGTGAATAAACACTTATTGAATTAGAGGACCAACATAAAGCAGTTTTAAAAATATTATTGACACATGGACTTTTCAATCTAGCATGCAGCAGCAGATCAAAATAGGTCATCCTAGTAATTGTCTTCCATCTAACTACTGCACTAGCTACTAGAAAATGTGCTTCTTCACTGTCTCCTGCCTCATTATTTGTCTCATACCAGTCATTTCTGTTTCCCTCATTGTCACACAATTGCTATGCTGCACCTCCATGTAGGAATGAAACTATTAAATCAAATCATCACTGTTATGTATAATACTGCAAGTATGCACTTCTGTCCTTTTCAAGTTTAAGGTAGACATACTTCTTCTTTACACTGGCAAGCTCTAAGGAAGAATGCCTCTTAGGATAACCCTCAGAAATTATATGCAGCACAAATTATGGACAAAACTGAAACCCCAATGTATGCCTCTTTAAAAATTATGAAAAAAGATGACTGCTTGGATGAAATATTAGTATACAATTTAGCCATATTACTTAAATCACAGAGGTCCATATGTAATCTTTTATAATCTAGTACAGAATATTTCATATAACTGAAAACTGACAAAATGTTTACCCAGAGAAAAATTCTAAAAACATTAACAGTTTGTCATCTGTACAATATTCTTATCGTAATATTGCAAAGAGGTGACAACTACACATAGTTTAATGCTGTAGAGCATGAAAGACTGAAACAGGAAAGTCAGATGAATCAGATGTTTTTGCCAATGGGTTGCTTTTGCTTGTTCTTTAGGGCAGGAAATACTTCCTGTACTTTCATATTTGTATGTGCCCAGCGAAGATATTCTAGGCCTAAATGTAGCTCTAAGGCACTACAACAGAAAACACATGTTTTTCAGAATTTGAAAGTTACCTCACTAAATTATGCATTGGCTAATTAACTTGTGCTTCTTACAAAACACACAAGGTGAATATTAATTTTTGTATTGCACAAGGTAATGATCAAGAAGAGAGAAGATGCGTGTTTGATATTCCACAGCTTCACTTCCACTGGAGTTCAAGAAGAGCACATAGCTGAGCCGGCTCTCTTTGCTCAGCAAAGAACACTAAAGGCAGCCCTGTGTTCCCTCGGTGACAAACCCAGCGGAAAGAAACACATTTTACAGATCCCAGATGTCATAGACTGAAGCAAGTAAGAAAGCATCAAATGCCTCTACACATCACAGCAAAGCAATCTATAATTCCTTGCAAGTCAGGTCACCAGGACTTTTGGAGAGCGGTGCTTTGAACGCATGTGTGCGTGTGGGCATGCACAAGCATGTGGAGATAGACATTACAGCTGAGTCACGGATGGGATTAGAAACAAACACTAAGACAGAGGCACAGTACAAGAAATGCACTGTTTGCCTACAGCAAATATTTTTCTTCCTCCATTCCATCCTATATTAGCTTTCAAAAAAGGCTCTCAGTTTTTCTGGGCAGGATTGCTGTCACAGGCAACATGCCAGGCAAAACCAGTAGAGATACGGCTCAGAAAAGGAACACCTTTATTACTGGCTGTAAGTAGAAAATACCGGCAGACTAGGTTTGTCAGATGGATCTAAGATTACTTTAAAATGAGAGAAAAAATTAGTAGCAGAGATCAGACAAACTGCAAGAGGGCACAGCTGATTTATGACTTTCACTCTCATGTAGCTTTTGTTAACGATTCCTTGACTAATATAAAGAAGAGCATCTTAAGCACTGCACAAACTACCTCTATGCAGCAATTTTATAGCACACAAATCCCACATGCTCAGTTTGGCCCTCCAACCCTACTTTATAGCCACCTGTGCAGCTAAAAGGACAGTTTATAGATATCCATGTTTTAGGAGCTTTGATTTTTTACCATTTAACTGGAGTTCTTCCTATGAAAATGGAGTTACAGGAACCCAGTACTTTTTAAACAACTGTTATGATTCCCATTTTATTGAGCCAGTCTATCCAATATTTACTCTCAGCCATTCATCTGGCCAGAGAGTTATGAAGAGCAAGTGTTTGAAAGACCTTTCCTTTGCTTAAATCCTTAGCTATTATAACAGCCATTTCTTTAACTGCCTTTCTCCCTCGAGTAGATGTTACAGTTTGTCCCACAGCTTCATGGTTGGATATATCACAGTTCCAAGGTATTTTCAAACTGTCTATGTGACTAACATTTCTTCATGCAGTAGGACTGCGTTCACATGAAGGAAATTTTTTTGGTCCTCAGGATCAGAGAGCTTCCTTTTTCTTTTCAGGAATCAATATATTTATTAGCAAAAATGGGTCCCAGGATAAAACTTCATCCTTTAATCAGCAGCAACGAACACAAAAGGTGAAAGTTTATCCAAATCCCTGGCTATGTGAAGAAACAAACCAGCACCAGCTCTTGGCACAAAGAGTGCTGAGAAAGTGTGCCTTCCAGTTGCACGTTCCTCCTTCTTCCCACAGCTAATGCATGATCCTAAGTGAGGAGTTGCTGTCCCTTCCCTCTGAAGCACTCCCAGAGCTCTCAGGTCTCTGAGATATGCATCTTGTGGCTCTTTGCCACAGGAAACTCTCAGTCTGTGCCTCATAGAAACTGAAAGCTTGGCCGCCACCACTTTTACAGAACGCAAGCCTCTAAGTGTTGCTTTCCAGACAGTACTATTGGAAAGAAAGCAAAGGTTGAACTGCTTCTCAGCCCGACATCTGTGCACTTAAAATCCAAATGGCTTTGCCCTTTTCTGAGAATACAAGGATAAGGATGTATAGGCAGCAGATTTCGATTATCTGTGTGCAAGTAGTAGAAGGCATTGCAGATATGAACTCCACTACCAACACACTAGTGTCTGTCTTTGAAATCTGTATCACTAGGGGAAGCAGAGAAATGTTTACACACAAAGGCAGCAAAGAACACTTTCAGGACCATGTTATCACACATCCGTGTATTCACACATGACTCCTGAACTAGGAATAAAGTTAGGTCAGCATTTATTGAGATGAGGCTTGTTTCGCGCTGTTTGGTTTCTTTTTAATACAGTTGAAGTATCCTACCTTTCTTAATAATGATGCTTTTATGCTCAAGATCTTTCTATTACCTCAACTCTTAATTTGCTGAATAAGTATTGTAGGGACTTTAAATGAGGTATTTAATTCAAACCAACTCAATAGCTGCTGTAACAGTGCCTTCTTACATGTAGTGCTAACATGAATGCTACCCACATAAGCAGAAACCATTCTCCCAGGAAAAAGACATTGGCTGCGAAGAGCAGGATCAGACAACATAAAATTAAGCATTGCTTGGTAGTAGTCAGCCACAAAAATTAAAATGGTCTAAACCAAAAAAAATGTTGATATAAAATTCAAATAGGAGCCTCTAATCATACAGCAGTATGCCATGGAGACACATTTCTTTATGGTCTGAACCAGTGATCAACTTATGGTCCAGACATCTAAAGGAGAGAATGCTTCCTAAGCAGTACTGTAGGAATCCTATTCAGAAATCCTATCCATTTCTAATGATCAGGGGGAAGAACTAGAAAACGGAGCAAGCACGATTCCTACTGTTCCTCTATCATGGAATCACGGATTTGTCAGAGTTGGAAGGAACCTTCTAGAGATCATCTAGTCCAACTCCCCTGCCAAAGCAGGGTTGCCCAGAGCACATCACTCAGGGCTGCATCCAGGTGGGTCTTGAAGATCTCCAGAGAAGGGGACTCCACACCCTCCCTGGGCAGCCTGTTCCAGGGCTCTGGCACCCTCACCCGAAAGAAGTTTTTCCTCATATTTGAGTGGAACTTCCCATGTTCCAGCTTGTGCCCGTTGTCCCTCGTCCTGTCACCAGGAACCACTGAAAAGAGTCCAGCTCCATCCTCCCTCAAACCGCCTTTTAGGTACTTATAAGCATTAATAAGGTCTCCCCTCAGCCTTCTCTTCTCCAGGCTAAAGACCCCCAGCTCTCTCAGCCTTTCCTCATAAGGGAAATGCTCCAATCCCTCCATCATCTTTGTTGCCCTAAATGGATGATCTCACCAGTAGTAACAGACCTTCACAGCCAGCAAAAGGTGTACCTACACTGAAACTGTAGCAGCATCAAGCCAGCGAGGATGGGTCCCGGAGAGATTTCAGTCACAGTATCACAGAACCCCAACCCAGCTCATTCATTTGGCTTTTCAGGCAGCTGTACTTAACTCTGTGTTACCAGCACAGGCTCTGCACTGCACTCACAGGGTGACATTGCTGGGGACAGTTCATACAAGCACAGTGGTTGTATAACTGGACTGTTTCTGGTATGTGCAATGGACAGATCAGTGCTAATTCATTATCCCTGCATTGCACTGTGATTTTTAGATATACTCTAAAGTTCATGTAGGAAGTCACACAGGAAATCAAGCACGGTCTTAAACGCAAGCCAGGTGTCTTGCAACTCAGTTCAGGGCTTTGCTTACAAAAAATAATCTCTCCAGAAAACTACAGATCACTTTACAGACAGCTCAGTCAGTCTCCTGCCATCTCCTGACCAAGGAGGCTAAGTATCTGTTGTTCTACAAGTCTGACAATACCAAAATCAGCAGCCAGTAGGGAAAAGAGATAGTCATGCCTCTGTGCCTAGCGTGGAGCGAATGCCCATCAGTTCAACGTGACAGCTGATCTTCAGCTATTTAGATGTTTTCCTGTCACGCTGCCATCTTTTACAGCTTCACCGTAGAAGCTTTGGTTACAAAAAGGATTTGGAGTGTTTTGCTAAATCCCAATAAGGGGAATTGACAAAAGGTTTGAGGACAAAGTTAATTTCTACAGAAACATCTCGGATATGTTTCATTCATATAACTCAAAAAACATGTTGGCAGGGAGTGTAAACTCTTATCTGTGTGCATAAGGGCAGAGGAGAGGAGGGGGCTAGTAACTGGGCTTTGAATTTGGTCTCACTGCCTTCAATTAGCTTTAATTATTCAACAGTATTATGGCAGACTGGAGATAAATATCAAACAGGTGAAAATGAACTCAATTTTTTTAAACTGAACTTCATTAATTAAAAGCCATTACTGTGCAATGCATAGAAACTAAAAGCACCCAGGAGATGGTGCTTTAAAGCTTTCTCTAAGGACAGGAGGATGTAACTATTTCCTGCTATACAGACCCAATATCAAGTTTTTAATTGCTACGATTTTCAGTCCCAATAGAATATCAGCCCCCCCAAACTAATTATTAGTAAATAGTACATCCCCAGACATTCATGCTGTGGAATCATAAAACTGGTGACAAAAGGGAGTGAAAGGGACATCACAAGGACATCCGGTCTATTCCCAGTTCCATACAGTAGGTATATAACTACATTCCTATAGCAGAGACACATGTAATTCCCTTTTAAACACCTTCAGTGATGGAAATTTCAGAATTTCCACAGGCAGTGCTTCACTTCCCATATTTTGAGTGAGTGTTAAAGACTCAGCTCAGCTTGCCTCTCTGCAATTTCAGTATATGTTACTTTACTTGCCCAGAATGGGGACAACCATTACTTTCCCCTTACTGGCAGCCTTTAAAGGTGTGAAGACTATTGTGACATCTTTAGTCTAAAAAGCCCCACATCTTTCAGCCCTTAAATGGCAGTGAACACAAACATTCAAATTTCAGGAACTCTGAATTCAGAAAAATTCAGAAAGTCCTTTTAGCTGCATCTCATATATAGAATTCCATTTTGCTTTTAATTTTTTTTTAAATTATTCTTTACAATAGAATATAGTAAAGGGGATTCCTCTTTCTTGAAAAATAGAGGTGGAAAATGTATTTGCATGAAGAGTTTATAATGCTGCCTTTGATTTTTGAGAATAATTTGATAACAGTAAAATAAACCATTGCCTAGTCAGAGCTAGGCTTTATGTTCCTCTAAGTCTTATGAACAGGCAGAACTACCAGGATATTATGAACCAGGACTATGTGTTTTGGTTTGCTTATTCAAAGGTAAGACATTTCAATGTTCATAAGCCGTGTCTGATACATTGTGTATTTTCTTCACTTCCTTTGCTTCTCTTTCTTCTATTATGTACTTAAGCAGGGGAAAAATTCACATTCTTAGCAATACACTTACAAATCCATCCTGGTAAGCGATTTTCATCCTTCTACGCATAAACAAAGAGGTCTCACATTAAGGGTGGTCTTAACCTTGCTTAAGATGTCATAAGAGGCCACAGGATCTGAGGTCATCAGCTCATGGTGGTTTTATTTTAATTAATATTCAACATGGGTTATCAGACTACATGAATGGGCTTGCATTATATACACAATACATGAACCAGGAGATTTTACTTAACATTTTGGAGAGTCACACTTAAAACTACTGAGTGAATGGGGAACACCTTGAAATAAGTGTCATACAGTTCTTGCTATTGTATGCCATCATACAGTTCTTTCTAGTGTATGTCTCCAGTAGATTAATTGATGTCAGAAAAGGTATGCTCCATGTAAACATATGTAAAATGGATGGACTGATATTTAATTTCTTTTCAAGTCACCCCTGGAGAGAATTTTGCTTTACTATCCCAAAAGAAAATTGTGGTCTCTAACCATTCTGTGTGTAATACTTCATGGTAACACAATCCTCCAGCATCCACATGCCTCAATTCAAAGCTTCCCACTCACTAGGAAGATTGACTGATAGCCAACAGGTTAGATGGGAGAAAAAAACAAACAAAAATATTCTTTTCAGGGACTATGGGAGCAGAAATGATGGCTCTTTAGGGAAGAAGCAATAATATCTCTCCACAGTTTAAAGAAAAGGGAAGGGAAATTCAGTTATCCAATGGACATCGCATTGCAATACTTGTATCAGCCTCATGCAACATTCTGCTGATGTTAATCCCTAGTGGTGTCATGTTTTCAGAGATGGATGGTAACTCAATTAGAAATGCATAATGGTATCTGCCAATGGGATCTCTCTCTTTCCTTTTTTCTTAAAGAAAAATCCTTCATATGATTCCCAAAGCTGCATTTACTTGCAATTTTCCCAAAATATCCCAGACTGCCTATGTCATTATCAAAACTTGGTGGCTATAATACAGTGACTTCAGTAAAATATAGATTTCCAATAGAATATTATTACCAGTTTAGAGACAGATCAAGCCATACTAAGCCTTCAAATACGTCAAAAAATGTTGTTTCCAGGAAGCTAAAATTTAAACAGCAGGGTGTAGATTTAGATACTCTGCTGCACAAGGTGATAATAGAGGGGAAAAAAAGAAATGCCTTGAAAGTAATTACGTTAGACCATTACTCACAGGAGGTGAAGAAAGTGCTATGAAATCTTTCAGAAATTACCAACCTAGCAATCAACAAATGTTAGTTGTTTGAAAAAGAGTAAGTAAGGAGCAGAGTTATGTATCAAAAGATAAAGACAAGCAAATAGAATATGGCAGTATATGAGAAAAAAAAATAAATTATATTACAGCCATGATTTTCCAACAGCAAAGTTTTATCTGAAACCAAACCAGCTCTGTAAACTGGTTTAGTAACAGATAGCAAGCACAAGAGATGCTGCAAACTTGACTCGGACAATTCTGTCTGCGTGCAAGTACAGAAGCTATACTTGCTATTCTTAAACATGCTCCTAGACTTAAGAAAGCTTCTTATTCTTCCTCAATTGCTCCCCCTCAGGACAAAAAGAAACAAGTTGTATAAGCAGTCCAATAGTTAAGTTATACATACATAGTTAGGAAATACATAAAGCTCCGTATTTACTTTTATCTTTCCAAGGTTAAAAAATGATTAAATATACACTAAGCTTCTCCCTTTTCCTTCCTTTACCCAACAACTTTCAATAAACATTCCGTGCAAATATGTTGGTATGAATGGTTGAGAACTGTTGCCTCCCATCTTTTGAAAAGTGTCTTAATAAAGAAGGTAGAATTGCTGGAGGCACTGGAGCTTACGTTATACTGTTTCTATGAAAAAATACTTTTTTCTTTTTTTTTTTTAACCTAAGTCATACAGATAGGAAATTACAGCTTCAATAACTGAAGTGCAGCAAAGTTTTATACAACTACAAAGCAGGATGCCGTAGAGGCAAAAGTCCTTTCTAAGACAAAGTGTTACAAAACAGCTGATAGAATTCTAATCTCCAGTTCTCTGGAAGTCATTGCTATGAATCAGGTCGGTCCAAATTTAATAGAAAACATGAAAGAAAGATGTGAAAGCTATGTCATCATCGAATACCACCAAAAATAAACGATACAGATTTTTTCGGTTTCATATCAAGTAAAATTCAGAACTCAGGTGCAGAGAAAAGGAGAAAAATAGAAACTATTTGAAGAGAGGAAGAAAAGCAGCTACATTACCCCAACTCGATCTTTGTGGCCACTCAAATTCTCTCATGTTGTAAAATTAATCCAGATGCTTGTCTCTACAAAGATGCTGAATTCTCGTGAAAGGTGCTGAATTCCTCTGGCAACACCAATCAAAACATACAAAGAGAAAATTATTTAGGAGACAATACTACCAGTATTGCAAAAACAGTACATTGTTTTTTCACAGCTTCTCACAATGTTGAAAGAAGAAATGGACACTGACTTTAACACACACTTTCCTTCTGGAGAGTAAATTTATATTGCCAGCAACCTTGAATATAGGAGTGAAAATCATTGAACTTAACCTTTATTTAAATTTGGAAATATGGGCATGTGTTCTTGATGTCTGTTTGCAGCAACGCTGTTCTGCGTTTCTCAATATATTCTGTATTTCCAATGATTCTCACGAAATGGTCTATCAGGAATATAATGCAACCACACAAGTCCAAAGCACAACAAATAGAAGAGAGTTTAACACTAGATGGCAATATGCCTTTGCAGAATATTTCTGAGGTGCCTGTAGATATAGGCAAATATTTTTCCAATTACTACATTATTTCTTAGCTCTTGTATAAGTTTAGGCAGGTTCTTATTTGGTTTGCACAGAAATAAACTTTCATCTCATGATATTGCATTTTTTCATTGTTTGCTTTAAATTAAGTTTAGGCAATACTCTGAACCAGAGCTGACTACACTGAAGAAATTCACGGTTTAACTGAAAGTACATTATGAATTATTCATTATTCAGCATGTGTGGAAAACATGAAGAATCACATGATGAATGTTAACCAATTCTATCACACTTAGTGAAATGCAAATTTAAAAGAAAGCTTATTTTATGGGCTACTGCCTTACATCTACTGATGTCAATCAGAACACAAACCTAATCATGTATCTATTAAACTCAGGATTCCTTTGGGTAGCATTAATCTTGGTTACCCGTTTTGGGTTCGTACCTAAGCATGTAGTTTCTCTACTGAAGTTCAAGTCAGCTATGCAGGCAGAGCAGCCCGGATTGTACCACAGTTAGCCAACGTACTTTGGCTGGTTTACCTCTGCTTAGTGTAGGACTTTCCCCGAGTTCCCTGGAAAGCACAACGCCATGTAGTTTCTCTACTGAAGTTCAAGTCAGTTATGCAGGCAGAGCAGCCTGGATTGTACCACAGTTATCCAATGTACTTTGGTTGGTTTACCTGTGCTTAGTGTAGGACTTTCCCAAGTTCCCTGGAAAGCACAACATGTTATAAATCAAACCTATAAATCCCCACTTTGTAAAACTAAACCCACATTATAATTATCAACTAAGCTGCTAATTAATGGGTTGCTTTGTTGTTTCCAAGAATGATCAGTATTTGAAGGCAGCATTAGTCTGTCTCAGCAGTAGCTGCAGCTCAGAAAGGCCTTGGACAATTCCCTGAATGACTTTAGGCCCTTCCTTCTACTGGCACTTCTTTTTCTATGAAAAGGGATCCTTGAAGCTGTTACCACTCCCACATACAACTTATTCTCCCTCCCACCAACTCAGGAAGTCACAGATCCCAAAACCAAACAACAGGTTAACTGCCAGTATCATTTTGTCTGTTTATCATTTTAGCTATTGCCCTTTGGACAGTTTGTCCCATATTTCTGCAAAAGGCACTTTTATACCTTTTGTGCTTTATATGGATACATCTGTGAAGACAAACTGGACAACACAGGATTATAGTAGGTAAGAAAATGGGACATCTTTTCAAGGTACTTTGTAGAGGCAGATCAAAGTATCTGACAGAACAAGCTCAATGTCACTTCTAAATTAAGTGGAAGTCTGCAAGACAGCCCAATTTCTATCAGCTTGATTGACAGGCAATATTTATTTTAGTTTGATTTAACGTCAGAGAAATTGGATATATGACCTAAAGCAAATATATGCAGTTTGCTTCTAACAGTCATAGTGACAGTCAATGAAAATTTCACTGATAAAAGTCAAATTGGAAATGCCCAGGAGAGCTTTGAAGTGATACCACCGTGCAGCTTAGTTAGTATTAACAGACACAGCACAGTGACATGAAAACACAGTCTTCCATTGTAACAGTTCTGACATTTTCATTCAGAAAATGTTTGTGGCAGTATTTAAATCAATCACCAGCCTCTCAAGAAAACACTCGATCAAAAAAGATTTGAAATGTGCCATGAAAGTACGCCTGCATGCTATTATAAGACGCTTCACTGGTTTTAATGAACAAGAGCAAAAATAACCAAAACATCCAAGAACCCAAAGTGACTGAAGAATGATAGCAGCATGAGAACAGAATGGAAAGAGGGAAGGGGGGATAATAGTTCTGAAGCAAACAGCTAATTTACTAATTCTTTGCTCCTAATTCAGGATTTAAGTACCAAAAAATAAACTAACCACACAGGTAGATGACGCTCATTACCAGCGAGATCCAATATTTATGAGAAATTGCTGGCTTTTATTTGACCTCAGCTTGGGTTTTTATAACAGACTTTTTGTTTTATTCCAATAGAAATAAAAAAAGTTATTGAAAGAACATTTCTTCCCTCCCACATATTTGCATTTCAAATCTTGCAGCATTGTGTTAGGGCATGATCAGAAATCATTCCGGCTGAGCAGAACAATTGCTTTAATCATAGTTATTGTAGCCTACCTCAAAGTTAAATATAATTATTAAAATTTAAAGAAAGCAGCAACCCAAACCCCCTCAGGTATTCTAAGGTGCAAAGGACAATAGCTTGATGCTTGATTACACACAGGGAGGTTGTTGTTTGGACTTATGTCAGCACCTGGATGAAACACTTCTGGTTTATGCCCAAGCTAGACAGCTGTGATGATGGCTGGCTGGAAGAAAATGTTCTTTTCCTCTACTATGAGAAATATCTCACCTCCCACTGCCAAAACAACATGATCCTGTCAGCCCCGTACAACTCATTAGTAAGTCAAAATCACAGATAGTGATCTAAAAATCTTTGTCTTGTAGCAATTTGCTACAAACCTTACCTTTTTCCTGCAGTGACAGTTTGGTTCCATGATGCAGCCATCCATCACACCTGAGCAAGGTTGCTTGAATTCATTCATGGAATCTGGGAAAAAAGAATAAAGGGCTTCTTACGCTGCAAGGAAGTCAGGTTTGTGACTCACTGATGGGCTAAGACCAAAATAAGCACCACCACTGTGTGGAATAATGTCAGCCTTTGTTCTGGTAGTATAGTAATCATCTGTTAAGATACAACTACCACAATTCAGCTTAACCTGCAACTCCTCCACCTCAGTCTTGCTCCTCATGAGTCGTGTATTTCATGACAACAGAGGTGAATTGGATGGAGAGAAAGTGCTCACATTTGAGAGGAGGGAGCTTTATAACCAGCAAAATCTGGAATTTGGTGTCTTTTTGCATCAACACAGGGATTCATGCTTTTTCATCGGAACAAGTGGAGAAAATAGATTTTAACATCCTCCTTTTCCTGTATTTGGAAGCCGCTGTAAGCCAGTGCAACTCTATAAAAGATAAAGAGCTAATCCAACTCATACAAAATGAGGATTTGGAGCAGTAGATGCCCATGCTCCAAATACACCCACAAACTGCAGAAGATCAGAAGGTGCTGAGAAGAACATCAGTGGAAGAACAGCTGCATAAACCTCAAGGGAAATGTATCTGGAGTAAGTTCATCAGCTTCTGTGCAGTTACTCTATTTTTGCATCAGTGTAATACAGAAGAAGCTGGTCACTGTGCAAAAAAAAAAAAAAGTACTTTATCTCAGATTGACCTCAAGAGTGCAGCTTTGGGTGCAAACAGAAGGCAATTGCCTAGACTGCTGAAGGGCCTAAATATGACCACAGCCCCACTTACAAGTCCCAACACCAACCACTGTCTCTTTTTTTTCTGCTGTCATTTAAGGAAGGATCAGAGAATATAGGGAAAAAGGTGTTGTCTCCTGCCAGCAGCAGCAAGAACACAATGCACAGCTCTTTAAGGCCGCTGTTACCATTGCAGATTACTTCAACAAGCCTTGACCCAGCTCCTCAGGACAGGTGAACACGCCCCCTAAATCAGTCTTAAAATGGGCTGAAAGAATATTGTATGCCAGCACTGAAATCATTAACAGAAAGTACGTATCTGATTGGGGCAGAATTCTTTTTGAGGTGGGTGTAATGTATCCCTGTGACACAGGCATGGTGACATGACATGCCTTTGTTTTCCTAACATAAAGAACCAAAGAAGTCTATGTTAAGCATTAGCCAAATAGAGACAGCTGATACCTATCTATTTAGATATTAAGCTAATGGCTTGGAGTTGGATTTTTTTTGTTGTTCTGCCTGTTATTTTATTGTACTGAGCGAATGAAATCCTCACTTTATCACAGTGTGCAAACAAGAGACAAACAGGTACACTGTAAACCAAAGGAAACACTGAACTTTACTTAGGGACAGACACAACCCTGATCTGACTGGGGCTGAGGAGAGAAGACATGGAAAAGACATGGAAGTGGACTTGGACATCAACATGGCAAAAGCCATGGAGCCATGACTTCAGCTCCAGAGGCTGGAACCAGTATCAGGGACATTGCAGTGAGGGGGAAGGAGAGGAGGTAGGGTGGCAAGGATGAAATCCTGCTACACCTGCCTTTTGGCCCCACTAATTCCACACCAGAGGCTTCTGCTAACATGCTTATCAGTGTATCTTCAACTGATTCTGATCCTCATCCACTGCCAATGAAGAAGTTGCATCTTGAGCTGCAAGTCAAATCCTATATTGTGTTTAAATACCAAGCAGATATAACCCTTAATAAAAGCTGGGGGAGGGCATAAGCACCACAGATGGGAGAAGATTTCTTTATATATTCTGGTTTAGGTGTAGAGGGCCAAATTTTGTCCTCCAGATTAATAAGCTTTTAAATACAATAATAGTACTTAAACCATGAACCTACTTTTAAGCATTGAAGGACTGTTAATGAGAACTTGCACTACCTATACAACGTCAAAGATCCAGCAGCATTTCTTAACACTGACTTTTCAGATATTGCAATTTAGAACACAACACAGACCTCTACTTTTACCTGCTTCAGATATTGCAATTTAGAACACAACACAGATCTCTACTTTTACCTGCTTAATAATACCGTATTTATCACAATCCCATAAATATTTCATCGAGTTCATTCGTAAGATAAAGGCATCTGATCTACACGTCGTATACTTCCTTTGTACTTCCAAGACAGTAAGGGAGGTTCATTTATGGTCTTTAATCTCCTCCTCTTCCACCTTAAACTGTTGTTTTAACATAACATGCAGGGATATTAAAGAATCAGTTACCTTGACTTTGAAAGCAGCTATAGTATTCACACCTCTCACCACCTGCAACAAGGAATATCTGCAGATATGAGTTAGCTGCCAAGAAAGCTCTATCTCCTGCTCTCAAGAGTGTCAGTCTCAGGAATAACAGTCCATGGCACAGCACACTTTCATTCTCCCTCTACGACCTTCAGCAGGAACAGAGTTAACCAACGTGGTGTTCTTCAAAATAACTCTAGCCCTTTGCATGTCTCTTCCCATAGAATTAGCAGCACCAAGATCAGATCAAAGGAAGCAGGTATCAGTTTTTACACCATTGTCATCTCCAAAGTAAGAGCAATTTCACCTTCATTGTTGAAGAAATCCCCTATAAAGTGTGAGGCAATGGGTGCTTGAAAAGAATAAAGTTAAACCCTTCTGATCCTGTTGTATATTTGCTGTCCCTGCTAGATGTATCTATAGTATCTGAAGAACCTGAATGGAGCCTTGCGATTCTAAGAACTTGTCTATTTTTTCTCACCGATATCAGCTGGTCTAATTAAAAGCTTTGCCTTGCAGAGCAGTGTATTTTAGGAGTGGTGTCTGATGTCATGTCCTCCAGAAACAGCAAAACACATAGTCTCTTCAAAGAGACTTCTGAAATATGACAGCCCGTGGAGGCAGGAAAATGTACAGGGTATGAATAGATTTAATCAGTTGACCCACATCTCTCCTACGTCCCTCATTTCTTTCTCAATAAATGTGGGCAGCTCCCCATATTTTTCTATTTTTGCATGACTGTTTGACTTGTCAGGCACAAAAGCAGAAATGACAGTTGAAGCATCTTGCACCAAGAAAGTCTGACCTCTGAATGTTTCATAGAGAAGTCTCTTTAGCTCTGACAGATGTGAAAGATATGGCATTGTTACTTCAGGAAAGAGACCTGATGCCTCTAGACAAGCCTATATCTAATAATTAAAAAAAAAAAAAGTTTGGTTATTTGTGCCTTAAACTAGCTTGAGCTTATATAACCTTTTTGGGTAGCAAAAGTAGTTTTTTTTTTCAGCAATTTCTTTTAAATTATTACCTACAGAGAGCTTTTGATCACTAATAAATCACTTTCAATTTTTACATATTAACAGGGCTTTCATTGACACACAAACATAGACCAATAAGTTTGTAAAATCAATCCTGTCTCTTGCAACGCTGTCTCTGAGCTAGATTTTTTTCTTTATTCAAAATATGCTGGGGAAATGACAGAAACAACTCTTGATTTATGCATGCTGTAACAATGAGAGTGATTGCAGCAAGAGAAATCTGAAAATAAAAAATTTACCTAACTGTATGAAAATCTGGGGGATGGTTCTAGAAAACTGGCACACGCTTTGCCACTGGAGACACAGTCAATCTAATGTAGAGATGAAAAGTTCATTCATGCATCTTCATTTTTTTTGCAGGTTTACACCTGCTCCCGTGCAACAAAACCTTCTGCTCTTTATTCAGCCTACAGACCACACAGCAAAATACAGGGGAAAATCCAGAGAGCCTTTATAAAAAGAACAATTGCCAGCATTGCTCCTTTTAGCATTCTAGCACAAAGTGTTCAGAGGAGACTGTGTGAGCGTTAGGAATGAGGATGGTTTTAGCTCTTTTGCATACAACAAGAGACTGCATTTTCACTTTTGAGAAGGCTGACTGACCCACACTAAATCCTAGCTTAAATGAGTAGAAGTCAACTTCTAGTTCTTTACGTTCACCTGCCTTGCAAGTGCCAAGAGCAGGAATTAGAGGGCTCAGAGATTCCACTTCATGTTAGACATGGGACACAGAAATTGAGAAAAAGTACAACACACACTCAGTTTCATGAATGCTCTGAAAAGCACTAACCCAAGAAGGAAAAAAAGGGAGGAGGCGGCAAGCTCATAGCCCACTTTTGGCCTTTTTTGAGCACAAGTGACTCCTCCCCTCTTAGCCACATATCTATTCTATCACCACATCCAGCCAGGGACCTTGGTGTGTAAAACAGCTGAAAGTTACCCTCAGGATGAGAGGAAGGCGGCTGGTGTGTGGAATTTGGAGTCTGTGTTTCATGTTCTGCCTTTTCTGCGTCTTTCTTCACCAAACAACAGCTAAAAGAAAACTGAAGTTTGTGTCCATAGTAAGTAGAGACTTCATGGGCAAATGGAATTTCTTCAAAATCTGTTGCTTATTGCTCTTCTTTTACTCTAGGGGAGGGGGATCTTTCTGAACCTTTAGTATTTTCTGTATATTCAAATTCAATATTGCATTGAACAAAGAAAATTCCTTGATTTTACATAAGTTTTTACAATTTTGTCTCCTTCGTGCAGTCCTAGATGAACTTAACTTTCTTGATTGACAGAGATATTTTTATTTTTTTTAATAGTACTAGGAATCACAGAGAAGTCTTTTTTAAATTGTAAAAGAGGATTTTGTAACTAAATATCAACTGTGCAAAAAACTTCTTTTCTCTTCACCATAGAAAAGTTTCTACTTTTTCAGTGGTTTCAGTGGATTAACATGCAAAATTAATTTCATTATGTAAAACCCAAACAAATGTACAACAGCACTGAATAAGCAACAGTGCTGTGAAACTAATGCTATTTGCAATGATTATGACAGACCATTTG
This sequence comes from Calidris pugnax, assembly GCF_001431845.1. Lineage (NCBI taxonomy): Eukaryota > Metazoa > Chordata > Aves > Charadriiformes > Scolopacidae > Calidris > Calidris pugnax. The sequence continues at coordinate 101,805 of NW_015090803.1, read as the reverse complement.
TTTGCAGGAGCCTGGATCTTGGTAATAACATTGCACATGCTTCTAAATCACGTATACTTTTTGTGCTGGAGTTTTCAAATTTCTTTCTCCCTACTTGGATTAAGAAATAAAAAAAAAATAAATAAATCTAGTGGTAAAATTTAAAAGTATATGAGATACCTATCAGAATTATGCTGGCCAAGGAAAAAAATTCATTGCAGGAAAGAAAATCTTGATGTATGTTTATAGATGTATCTTTTATCTGAAGAAATTCCAGAACAGGTTCAATGTATTCAGAGTAACAGTTTAATCTGTATTTATATATTAGACAACACTTTCATCACCTCTTCTGCTGAGAAAGTCAACAAGTGGTGCTTTAAGGCTAATTTCTTCCAAGAAAAAGCACTTCACAGCAGTCAGCCGTAGCAAACTGTATCTAAACCCACAATTTGGGCTGCTTCTTTTTGAATTCCCAGTTAGTCTTACCAAAATATTAATGTTCTAATATTTCTGGAAAATTACTTAAATGCTTCTGTTTGTTTTCTGCTTATTTAATGTTGTGGTCTATACCTCCTAAAACTTTTAAATATCTTAATGTATCTTAAAGAGATTTTATAAGTTTTTATAACTTTCAAACATTTATTTGAGCAAATTACTTTTCAAATGCCAGGGAAAAAAGATGAGTTACATTTGTCTAAATAAATCAAACAACTATTGTAGCTATCTAGACCCAAGAAAACCACCGTGAATATATTTAGCATTTGTCAGATACAGTACTCACTGTCATTACATATTCCTTGTGACTGCACTAATTGTATCCATCACAAAAATCCCAGTAACATGAAGAGAATTTAATCTATTTTATCAGGTATTTCGCCATGGTGATCATACCCCACAGGAGTTTTTTCCAACAGACAAACATAAAGAAGTCAGAAGGCAGCAGGGATACGGACAGCTTACCAAGGTGGGTTTGCTTACCTGGGCCAATATACTGCAATATTGGAACGTTGTCTGTTGACGTTTGTTTTTTGGAGCTCTGTTTTTACTTGGAGAAAGACCATATTAAGTTGCCAGACACAGATCTTTAAAAGGACAGCCAAAGAACTTACCAGAAAGCTGCAACTGAGCAGTCACTGATTTTAAATGACACTGGGTCAGCCCATTCTGGTCCAATAGGAGCCTTTGTTGAGCTATTTGATTGTAAACTGGGGTCTATACTGCAATATTGGAACGTTGTCTGTTGACGTTTGTTTTTTGGAGCTCTGTTTTTACTTGGAGAAAGACCATATTAAGTTGCCAGACACAGATCTTTAAAAGGACAGCCAAAGAACTTACCAGAAAGCTGCAACTGAGCAGTCACTGATTTTAAATGACACTGGGTCAGCCCATTCTGGTCCAATAGGAGCCTTCGTTGAGCTATTTGATTGAAAACTGGGATCTTCTGGGAGGAGCCAGGCACTGATGACTACCATAGTTCACCTGAGATGAAACACACAGATTTTTAACCATCAGTAGGACAGTGCTCACAGACCACCCTCAATCTCTGCTGAGTAGGAGTCCTTCCTAGCTTGTGACCTACTAAGATCAATAGCAGAAACTTCTCTCATGCTGTGCCAGGGAAAGTTGATTTAAAGCTCAGCTATTTTAGTGCACGCACTGGTGGAATAAAGCAGAGCTGAGCTCACACACAGGTATCAGCTGATGGCAGTAATTAGCAGCAGAGAAGGCAACTGCAGAGCCTAACTGCAGTTAACACAAATTAACTGATTTGTGTTAGCTGCCTCCCCTTGTGAATGGACCCAAAGGTGAACTCCTGCACTGTCAGGGTGTAAGGGAATATGTGGGGACTAGGTTGTTTTAACCCTATTTCTCTCCCCTCTCACCAGCACAGCCGCTATTTTTCCACAAAGATATGTTGTTCGGATGGAAAAATCCACTAGTTACTTGCCCAGGATTCTGGGACCCAGACAGCCTCCCTGAAGTAGTTTAGATGTCCAAATGTCCCAGGTAAATGGCTATCGTGCACGTGTAGGCAGACTGTGCTATGTGTGTCTCTGTTAGGCTGCTTTAAAGTCTGCTCCCATACCTCATGTCCAGTGGGTCCAGCACAATGCACATGTTTCTCTGAGGGGAACTAGTCACTTGCCAGGTTTCCACTAAAACCTCTTCCTCGACATTCTTAGGAGACCAAACTGATCTCCAATGCAAGGTCAGGCCTGTTTTCTCCCATGTCACCTCCCCTGAAGGAACAGGAGGAACAGACCAGCTTCCTATGCCTTAACTCAGCCGTGGCTCACTCATTCCACGTACACACTGAGCAAGCTGAGCACCACATGCCAGCTTGCTCCAAGGCATGGAAGGCTTCAAGAGTCAAGTGTCGGGATATAACAACACACACATTGAACAAGTTGGGGCCCAGCACATACCCCAGGAAACCGGATGCACAAGTCCAGCAACAGAAAAGGTGATCACACATGGACACACACTATGGGCTGTGTCTGGCACTCTGCATAAAGCCCTGAATAACTTGGTCTGACCTCATAGCTGCTTTGAACAAGAGGTTGGACTAGAGACTTCCTGAGGTCTCTTTCAGCCTGAATTATCCTATGATCCTATGACTTAGAAAGGGACTTCAGGAAGAAATGAATAATCACCGTACTTGAGATCCCAGTGCAGAGTAATGATTACATGAGCAAAGTTGAATATATTTCAATTTAGGCCAGGAAACACCAAGTACAATTAAAAAGATGACAATATTGAAACCATTACAGGGACATTGCATGTGATTCTCATGTCATATTTTTACAAAATTATGTTGCTAAGTTGGAAAATGTTCAGCAAAGAGCTACTAAAATGTTGAGGTTGGAAAACCCATTTTGCTGTGAGAGTAGAGAATTGTCATCCAGTTCGTTTAACACAGAGATTAAGTAAGTGACTTGATTCCATCTTATTCATTATTATTTTACTGGGAATAAGATCTGTGATGGTAAAGAATGTGTCATTCAAAAGTGTAACAAGATCCAGCGGCTGAAAGCTGGGGACATAATCAGGCAAAAACCAAGAGTCAAATGTTTCAGACGGTTGATAATAATTGACCATTGCATTAAAATACCTGAAGGCTTGAAGGACTTTTACTTGAAGCCTTCTATGCAAGATTTCCTGTCTTTATGAAAAATAAGATCTTCCTCAAGCTAAAACTGCAGCCTCCACATGGAATCACTGGTGATATTCTATGGGATTCATACCCCGTCCATGTTTTCACGGACAGGTATTTGCTCTGTCTGCACTCCCAGTCAATCAGCTGTGAGCCAGCAACAGAGCAGAAACTAGGCAGATGGTGTTGGGACATCTCTATGACTGCTTTAAATCACCCTGCCCCTCAGCCAGTCTTATTAGTTTGGATAAACACACGCACAGCTTTCCACAGAGCAAAATGCAAACCTGCATCCATCAGGAAGACATATCTAATGCTATCCAATACTGTATACACAGCAACTTTGCTGCTTTTTTCTCCTGTCTTCTTTCCTTTTCCTCCTTCACTTTAGAAAGGAAAAAGGTCTTTATCAAAATAATATGAAATATTATCTCATTTTTTGGTTGTCGAAATAGATGCACAGCATACTTCTTGAGCACCTTACACTATTCTGTTATTTTATAGCTTGGCATACAGCAGCAGTATGAGCTTGGCCAGTACATGCGGAGGAGATACTCCTATTTCCTGAGTGTTGTATACAAGCAGCGTGAGGCAAGTAATGGATCCGGGAGGGAGGATGTTTTTCATGGATGTTAATGGGACCTCCTGAACGCATGAAAGTCTGAACCTGGTACAGTTGGAGGTAACTTAATATCCATTGAATTAAATGGAATTTCAAAGTATCCCTGAAATTGTGGGTGATGGTTAACCTCATGGTCCTTCTTCACCCCACTCTACTTTAATGCCATCTTCCCCAGCAGAGTACCAGTTCCATTCTTTCGTAGCGAGAGAAAAAAAACCCATAAACTAACAGGAGAAATGATCTTCCAGAACTTTTTTCTTTTCTTTTTCTTGCTTCAGATTTATGTTCAAAGCACTGACTGCGATCACACGCTTATGAGTGCTCAGGCAAGTCTGGCCGGGCTGTACCCACCAACACAGGGCCAGATTTGGAACCCCAGAATCCTCTGGCAGCCAATTCCAGTTCACACGGTACGGCTGTCACATGACAATGTGAGTACAAACGAGAGGCACTTGCTTTCCCTTAATCATTAGTAAAATACCTAGGATATGAGATGAAGGGGCAGGATAAAGGACATGGTAAAGGCAATGAAAAGCACATTATGTTAGAAGCATTGTTCAGAAAGGCCTAATAAGCCAAGTAGAAACATTCTCAAGAGTTTCCACAGGAATGGGCTTACATATCAGGGACCTGGAGTTAACAAAAAAGGAAGAAAAACACAAGTCCTAGGTACAGATAAAAAGAATTAACCTATAATGTGATAAACCACTACAGAAGTAGATTAATTCTAAACTTATCACAAACTTGACTTACTTTGTGTTAAAAGAGGAAGTACAGCTATTCTCACTAGCGCTTCAACATATCTTAGTCTGCAGCCAACTGAAAAGACAAAAGAATTACTCTGGGATTTAAAATTACAGTGAGAATTAAGACACAGGATTGTTTTTTCATGCATTTTGAAGGTCAGTGCATGCACTTTGAGGGTTGGTGGGAAAAGTAAAAGAGAAAAGGAAGAAGGACTCTGAGTTTTAAGAGCATGAGTCCATAGGGCAACCTATTTCTCCATTCCTCAACTCCTCTCCTTGGAGCTGTAAGGAATTGTGTGGATAGTAGCTCTGTAGCCTGCATACACTTGTCCTAGAGGGGACAGCTGGGCATCTAAATGCAGCTGGAGTTTCCCATTTGTGGAAAACCTATGGTAAAAAGCTATGAAAGACCAGGGGTGTGCAGTTTGAGTCCCAGTTTGGGAGAGGAGGTTTGCAGGTGTGATGCAAGATAAATTGCGTGGGCTTGCAAGTGTAGTTAACACAGTCTGTGATGACAGGGGAATCAGGTTAAACAGAGACACAGAGCAATGTTTCTCACCTCGGGGTGATGAGAGCATGAAGATGGAAGATATGAAGACACATGTCTTCCTGTTGATGTACACAGCCTGGTGTAGAGTCAGGGGGTGCTTCTGACTGTCACAGATGGTGGTACTCCAACAAACTGTCAAGAATACCTGGCCAGTATCAACACCATGAGCAAACTCAGCAAGCAGGTGCTACACCTTATTCACACAGGGGAGTAAGTAGGTTTATTCAAACGAATCATAAAGTCATGAACCCATACACATTTTTCATACTTTTCCCCACTATTTTGGTTTTAACTCCATTCATCTTTACTACACAGACAGGCTAAGCTTGAGACCACATGTATCCTACTATATAAAACAAGTGTCCATCATTTACCAGTAAAGTCGTGCCTGTTCATGAACCTAGGGTTATAATCCAGAAATACCTTCTTACCTTCTGGAATAGGTAGATTATATTTCTAAAAGGATCGAGGAACTGCTGTGAAGCTTTCCAAGCTTTTTAAAACTTCAGGACTCTCAAGTTCTTTTAAAAGTTCTTTTAACTGTGGGACTATATAGATAGAGCTTTACTACTGTAAAAAGGACAAAAAGCACATTAGAGAAAAACACTAAGAATATATCAGTGTCAAATTTTGTTTTAATTTTTAAAAAAATTTTAAAACTTCAAACAAGAATAAAGTCAGTTTATCTTAGATAAATGAATTAACAAATTCCTAAGTTATCCCAGTCACATGTAACCTTTAACCTTCCTATGTCTTCAAATAATGAAAGACAAAAATGGGTTCTAGAAACTTCACAAGTTTCTATGATTTAGCTGAACTAAATGAAGCTGTGGTAAATCCACTTAGTACAGCTGAGTATGCACAGAGACTCCTATTGCAGTCCAGCTGCTGCTTGGTCATTTGTTACAAAAAGGTGACGGTGTGTTTAAAGAAAGACTCAACAGGAGTGAAATCATCCCTGGGGAAGGCAAGCACAAAGCACTTTGTGAGGGCAGGGGCTAGTCTTCTGTCAAGGCACAAATTTCATCTTGTGTAAATGAATCCTTTAACTTTGAACTACTGTAGCTATTACTCCTCTGAACATTTAAAGATTATTTTGTAAGTAGTCATCAGTATGACACTTACAGTCCTGAAGATGAATATCCTTGAAAACTACATTCCCACTTTATTCTTCAGCTTGTCCTAACTAGTGCAGACAATCAGAACAACAATCGTGCAAGGGTATATTGAGTTGCAGAAGGAGCAGCACCTTGCCTAATTAATGTTTTGCAATTTTCTTTTCAGTTGCTGTACTTACCTTTCTCGCACTGCCCCAAATATAATGAGCTTCTCAGAGAAACCTTTGCAACAAGGGATTTCCAAAGGCAACTCAAACAGTATAGGGTAAAGTATTTTCAGTTCTGGAAATCTAATTAAAATGTACCACTTCTGTCAACATTATCTAACAGGTAGGTTTAAAAAATGGCAGTCAATATGCTCCTTCCAGATCTCTAATCTTCACAATGGGTGTAGACAACATGCTCAAAAAACAATTACAACATTATAGATCCAGCTGGACTGGGCTATTCCCATCAATTGAAAATTGCAAGTCACAGAAAAGATAAATTATTGACTACCTTGCAAAAAAACAGTCCACCCACCTTCTAGGAGAGCAGACAAAACAAAAACTCAGATCAAATCGGTGCCAATACCTCTCAAATCACTCCAATACCTCTCTCTGTTTACTCTGATGTAAAGCAACTCCTCTGACATTTCTGTCTATATAACTCTCTGCTAGTTCAGATTCCTCTTCCACCACAAAACGCTCACAGCTCAATTCCCCAGATTTTCTTTAACAGCCTCAGTGCTTTCATCAAGTACCTGTTCATGTCTCACACACAAAGTCTTCATTCAGGTATTCACTCACGTTTTGTTCTTGCCTCCTTTTTTTTCTTTTTCCATCATCAAAATCTTTGCCATGAATATGTCTAGTTGTCTATTCTGCCGCAAGCTTCTTCTTCATAGGTTTATTCAAAATGACACTATCAAACTCACCTGTTTTTCCATAATCTTTAACCACTGACCTCAGCCATCTATCTCTGCCTCTGCATGTGGTATTAAATGCAAGTGAATCATAATTCCCAGTTTTACCAAATTTACATCGTACCTCCCTTCTGCTCAGTACTGCCATCAGAATAATTCTGATTATCACACTTCCTTTTAGCACTTTTTTGATCTCTACCAGACTTCCTCTTCTAGCTGTGTCCCCTCTAACCCCTTCTGAACATTCCCACCAAGGATAAACCACCACCATACTTCAAACCTGACCTCAGATCACCTACTTTTTCTACACAAATAGGCCAAATTCTCTTACTATTAGAGGATGGTTTATTACTGAAGTGCAAAGCGCAATGACTATCTTGTTACTAAAAATTATTAGATACTAGTATGGCAGTGTGTAGAAATGATGTAAAAACGCCCTGTGTACTACAAGTTTGCTTTTTTGTATTCCAGCCATTTCTGAAGTTTTTAGCCACTCATACAGGATACCCATTGAAGAAGTTGAACTCTGAAAGAATTTGGAAGCTCACTGACACTTTACAGTATGAGGTAAATAATGTAAAGAAAATACCCGAGTTGCAAGAGAAATATTTACACTTCCTTAAAGTTGGTTTTAGCTCTTATTTCTATTGTTTGTAAGACATCAAAAAAGGGTAGGTCTGTTCTTCCAAACATTTTTTAAGACTTTTTTCAGTTTCTTCCCCAGAAACACCTAACATCCAACTTGCAACTGAAAACCCTGTAAAGACACTATGACTGTGTGAGGCTGCTGCAGGTCACCCATCACTATAAAGAACCCAAAGCTATACCCTACCAAATCTAATATGCTGCCAGCGACTGCATAGAGAGAATTAGGCAAAAGCATACCTTTGGAAAAAATTGTCTTGTTCCATCTCCAAACCCCATCACAGAGATACACAGGAATAAAATCTGTTGTTGGCAAAGAAACATAAGCATCCTTCCACAAAGATTTATGCGAATCATATAGGCAACAGAAGTCATAATTTGTATATGGACAGCAGTGGCCAGAGTATTTTCAGGAATTAAGCAGCCATTGGAATGACACAAGGGGCTATTTGTGCAAGTTTGGGAACCTGTTCTTAGCAAAGGAACCAGGCACATCACAAACAAGTATGGATTTTATAACAAAAGGGGTATTGTAGTCCCCAACTGTCATGGGTCCCACAATCTAGTACCTCTGCCTGGGTCCTGAAAAAATCCTGAGTGCCCTTAATTTAGCAACAAGCCCCACTTCATGTCACTTCAAAGTCTAGACTTAGCTGAAGCAAGTGAAAATTGAAGAGTCTTGTGTTAAAAATGTATTGTTGCAGGCAGCATTTGCTACAAATGCTTTAATGTTTAATTATATTTAAACTCAAATATTAATGACAAATTGGTCATCAGTACTGTGATATCCCCTAGAAAACTGAGGTGGTTTTAAGGTGGATTTCACAAGCAACATGTAATACTTGGGTGCGATGCTAATGAGTTTACCTTTGTCCTGTAGTTTCTGCAAAGGTCCAACTTTGGTCAAAGCAGTCTTGAATGGGACGTTAGCCAGGGCCTTAAGTCAAATGAAATGTAACTTGTTGGGACACATCTTTGTAATTTCAGTGAGGTCACCTTTCCATATATTCCAAATGCAGGACACAGGTCAGGACTACAACTTTATATTTCAATTATTGTATCAGTAATACTGAGAAACCTGTGTGTTAGTTGTGGTTTTCCTTCTAGTGTGTTAGATTTGATGAGCTTTGATCTTTCATGCCACTCAATGGAGAATCTTAATTAAGAAATCTTCCATAAAAGCCACTCTCACCCTTTCAAGTATACAAAGAGAGTTTTTAAATCACAATTAATGAAACTACAGTAGTGTGCATCTCTCTGTATTTGTTATTATTGGCTTTGTGTCATCTGACTTTCAGGTAATCTGGAGACTGAGGTGCTTACTTGCCTACAGCACTGTCTTAACCAGCACACAACTAGCCAATTCTTTCCTCAAGATACAAATCACGTTTGTTAAAAGAGAAAGTGATACATTGTGACCTGAGTTGGTTTAACCTCACAGGTTGTATTCTTTCAACTGTTTAAACAAATCCTTTAAAGTAGTTGGCATTTTACTTAGAACTCATTAGAAGAACAGTCCTTCTGGTGAGCTCAGTCCAATGGCTCACGTTCACAGAGGTTGCATTGAACTAAGGGAAAGACACCAACCTCATTTAAACAGGAATTCAGGGCAGTGCAAACCAGGAGTGTTGGGTATATCTTTCCTTCACACAGTTGTGACCATTCTTGGGCTGCATCCCTAATCCATTCCACTTCAGCTTCAGGACCATATCAGTATACATAAGTACAAATTCCATCTATATGTCTAATCCCTATACATATAGCTCATGCTCTGGTACAGCCAAACTACAGCTATACATATTCCTACTTGGTCTCTGGATCTCACTTATTCCTCACAGCTGCCTTAAAATCCTGACATCTGTATAGGATTTGTTTCAGTAAAGATCCCAGATATACCTCAGTAGATGGCTGAAAAAGAAAGAGTCATAAAGTGAATTTTTTGCACCTTACAACTGCATAAGCAATTGGCATAAATAACGGCAGTTACTTTTTGCATAGTAATTTTTACTATTATATTTCCTCTTCTTGTTGAACACTGCCCTTCAAATTTGTTTTAAGCAGTGTGATGCTATAAATAAGAATTCTACAGCTGTCTAAATGCAAAATACATTTTATTATTATGCAAAAGAATTCTACAGCTGTCTAAATGCAAAATACAGTCATTATTTTATTATAAAGAAAAAACGTTACTTGAGTAAAACATCCTGAATTTGTTCTGACAAGCATTTTGTGCCATAACAAACAACATTCAGCAGTAGGAACCAGTAACAAAATCACCATGTTTTCTTTCTTCATTGTAGGATATTAACAATTACACTTTACCTGTCTGGGCTACTCATGGTGTCAGGACCAAGCTGATAAAGCTCTCAGAATTGTTATTGCGGGCAGAATTCGGGTTCCACAAACAAATACAAAAATCACGTTTGCAAGGAGGTAAGCCAAATTCTTACACCACTTAAATCCAAGAGTAGAATAGGAAAGAAAAAATGGTATTTAATAAACATTGCTACTGATTTCATAGTATAACTATGAAAGATGCCATGATGTGGATATTGGTGAGCAGCATTGAAAGATTTTGATTAATGGGAAGAGAGATGGTGAGGATATAAATAATGAATATCCTAATTCAACAGTATAAAGGTGGTACCTTTATACTGGTTACACTGCATAAGAAATCCAAAGTCATAAACAGATTCTTACTGAACTGAATTAAGTCTGAATTTAATATAATCCACCATGCTTAATGTACTTAACAAAATGTTATTTGTAATAATCTCTAGCATGGTAACTTTCTTGCCTGACAGTCTTTATATTCCAATACTGAGAGAACTAAAATGAGATTATTAAACTGCTTCTGAACTCAGCAAACAGTAGTTGAAAAATAGTTTATTAGTTGAATAAATAGCTGAAAAATAATTAGCTGAAAAATACTTTATACCTTTTTAATCACTCATCCTCCTCCATTCATCCACTGTCACCCTTCGGGCCTTGTTTCTGTTTGTACAGTCAGGCTCTGTGAGCTACAAGAACAAATCACATATAAGCACAGCCATTGATTTAAATACCACAGTTTGTCTTACAACTTTTCAGCAGTTAACATTAGCAAAATACAGACAAACATATAATTTAAGAAGGCCCAGAGTCCAAAGGATTTGCTCATTCTTTTTCTGTAGAAATCAGGAAGTCAATGGAGCTACACACAAAGAGGGTAGTATTCATTACTCTGCTCTTCTAGAGCTGTTCTGCTGGCAAAAAGCAGCTGTGAATGCACTGTTTGAAGCTCCTGAGGCTATTAGAGATCCCCAAAACATTTTACCCAAAAGCATAATAGGCCCACTGTTCATATAAAAGATAGTATCAGAATTAACCAGGGCACTCTGCACAAATTGCCTATAAAGTCAATTGAATAAATCTGGTGAACTTAAAGCCAGATTGTGTTAAAACAGTAACAACTGATAGAGATGTTAACGCCAGCATCCCTTTCATTGCCATTGCTTCTGCATTTTCTTCCAGGTGTTCTTTTAAAAACTATTCTAAAGTATATCTCAGATGCTAGAAAGCCTTCACACCAGCAAAAAATGGTTATGTATTCTGCGGTGAGTCCTTTCTGTTTCTTTTATGCTCCCTTTCTGCAGTTATTAAATGCAGTGAATGCCATGAAACTTTATTTCCTTCATAAAATACACTTACAAGCATTTTTTATTAGATTAACTTAGATATCATTGGTTTATTTTCATTCTTTAATGAACAGATACTACTTTAAAACCTGCAGCATTTCATTTTCCACCTGATGTCATGACTTGTTTCATTGTAATATCGTTTTGAGTGAGCAGAGAACTGGGAAAACCATGCCTTATCTTTTACTGAACCTCTATCACAAAGATAATTTAGAAATAAACCTCCTGCTTCCTGCATCTTTTTCAGATGCAAAAAGAAAAAAAATAAAAAGAAAGAAAAATCAAGTTATAGTTAGCTATTTTAGAAGTTCTTATGACAGCAGTTAATCAATTGTGACTTTTTTGTTTAGAATGTGCAAACACTGACATTGGAGAAGGAATTTTTTTGATTGCTCTCAGTAAAAAACTATTTCTAAACTGTGGTTAGATTATGGCCTGTCAGGTATATATCAGCTAAAGAGCTCACTGAGCTGATCTCTAATACTGTTTTACATACAAAATCACCAGTTCATTTTAAAAGAAATTTTAACAGCTCCTACTGACTTTGATAAAAACTGCAAGTGACTAAGACTTCTAAATATATACATATATATTTACTTTATATATGCAGCATTTCAGTTTGTACAGCCATAAAAGGACAGTATTCGCTCAAGGTTGCAGAAGGCAGAGGGCAAGTATTAAAGAGGCCACACAAGTAATATTAAGTGGACAGATAATGTGCTGGACATATTGTTCAATAACAGGTACATGCAATCATTTTCAGTAGGCCTTTAATTAAAGGTTTCTTGTATTTACAGCATGCAGCCACCATTGTTGCCTTACAGATGGCACTCAATGTCTTCAATGGGAAATTGCCTCCTTACAGTGCCTGTCATTTTTTTGAACTTTACCAGGAAAAAGATGGGCAAGTATTTTGAGTTGTACTGTTAACATATTCTTTTTCTAAAATGCAATTTACTGATACCCCAGACGAATTAAACTAGATACACAAGGTTCACTACACAGGAAAAGATTATAGATTGATTTTAATTATTATAATTGGACTCAATTTAGCAGTTATTGGCAGTAGCAGCCCTACAGCCTGAAAACCCTCTATATATTGCTTCATTACAGTGATGAGGGGTTTTACTCTGCCCTTTTTATCATCTATATAACTTCTTGACTCTCTACCAAGAAGACAAACTACATTAAAATTGGTGCTGACCATCTGTTGTTTAAAAAGATCTCAATGATACCTATTAATAGCCAGCCAAATAAGCTGGCTAAAAGATTGTTCCAAAGTACAATCACTACAACATGGAAAGGCTGTGTGGTTCTGCATACCTAACTCTATCTTGGCCCTTCTGTATTTTGAAACAGGCAATACACCATAGAAATGTATTATCGGAACAATACTTTGAGAGATCCTCACCCCCTCACTCTCCCTGGCTGCAAATTTCGCTGTCCTCTGGAGAGATTTACTCAGTTGGTCTCCCCTGTCCTAGTACATCACTGGACAAGAGAATGTAGGATGTAGGACAGAAGAAGAGGTAAGTGCTTTGGGCACATGTTCCCAAAAGTAAAGTTAGGATGACATCTTCTGCCAAAAGCTCACTTGAAGTAACAATCATTTTCATAAGGGTCTGATCTGAAATGAAAAATTCCCAGATCCAGTGAGACAGATTGTACCCATGGCCATAATTTCTACTTCATTGGTATATTTATCTACTCCAGCCCAACTTCCTGGTGAAATGGAATCAAGACTGATTAGACTTTAGGATATTATTTTTCATTGGCTTTTTGGTTTTAGTACAGTCAAAAAGACCTTCAGTTACTGAGGAAGCAGATACAAATGCACTGAATTATCACAATTCACCTTACCTTCTCTAACTGTAGAGTATTTGTCTGAGCTAATTAACAACATTATGCGTTCCCTTGATTTTAGAAGACATTCAGAGATCAAAACAGATGAATATTGAATAGTATGCCAAACTGGTACTTACCAGAATGTCAATCATATACAGCCACACATTGGCATACTAACACATTCCTTAGTAAGTTGTCTGTATCCCCATATTAGGATGTTTAATGTTCCATTTTGACCACTGATGATATTCACATTTGCAGAAAGAGGGAACGTGAAGGCAGAGAATTACATTGTCACTCTTATATCTAGTTCTATATTCCCTAAGGGAGAAGAAAAGCAAACAGGCCCCAGGATTCAAGTGTCCCAACTTTTTTGACAATCAAATGTTGTACCTGACATTTAAAAATCCCATATGGCTTTCTGAATCACTGTTCTCAAGCCAAACTTGAAATGTCAGAGATCAGAAGAATGCAGGCAAGCCAACTCACCTGGTTGCAAATTGGTTTCTGTCAAATATCTTGAACCTATGAACAGACTGGAGATAGTTTAGCCAGAATGAATGAACAGTTAGCAACTAATGATTCACTAAATACATTTCTTCACTGTACTCACTGCTCACAAATTCTCAGGAAACATATTAGGAAACTAACACATTTAATTGCAAAAGGTAATTCATCAGGGAGAGGAGAAGGTTGGTTCTGAAGATATTTTTTTTTGGCCAAGCAATTAATACAGTAATGGAAGATAGTGGTAAACACTTCATGTCTATACTGTGGTGCTTAGTAATCTAAGTTTTATGGAAATTAGTTTCCCACTTTCACAAAGCAAACTCTGTAACTGATTGGGTAAATAAACAAAAAAAATAATTTATCATATAATCAAAATTTGGCATTAATAAAGACAGAAATATTTAGCCTTTAAGTTCAACACAAACTTCAACACAACATTGTTTCACGTCTCCAATTTTGCTTAAGTAGAAGTTAGATGGCATTCAGGCATTTTATACCAAGTCAAGCATTACTGCTCACAACTGCCTTCATTAGCAATCCTGAGTCCCGAAAACACGTATGGGCCACAGAAGAGATTACAGCCAGAACTGATGCTCCAATCAATCATATCATCATATCAAAATGTGTCATTTTCCAATATTTTACCCTGGTTCAGAATGGTTTCGTCTCAGTAACTGCTGGGGCCAGATCCTAATGTTGGGGCTCATGACTGTTTTCGTGCAGGCAGAAGTTTTAAGCTCTCTGCTGTGCAGGAGTGACACTTGGGGAAAAGCCAAGGCACTCTGCCCCCAGGGTCCACACGGCAGAGCGCTGGTAGGGGGCCTGCACTGTGCTAAACCACTGTTCATTCCCAGTTCTCAGTGAATGCAGATAGGCTGGAACAGCTGATCTTTAACACCAGGAACCTAAACCAAGCTGAAGAGCGATGCAAAGAGTTTACACGTCACATTTACACCTAACTTACACAACTGCAACATCACTGACTTCAGCTGGTTTTGGCTTTGGCAAAAAATAATCTAAAATATTGTCCTTTGCTACTGTATATCTTAATACTTTGATTATACATGCATCAGAGCATTTGATGAATAAAGGCCATAAATGTGATTTTCTGCAATGAAATCCAGGAGTGTGACTGAGCTCAAAAGTTTACCTTTCTATTCTCCATGGAGACACCATTTCCCAAACATAGAGCTGTTTCCAGAAAATGTTTAATTGAAGTTTCATGGAGAAGGCTACTTATGTCCCCAGTACAGGGCAATACAGGGGTTAGGCAAGTATTGCTATTACAGGTCACACAAGAGATTACCAGTATTTGAGGGTGCTATAAATCAGAGCCAAGTTTCTCCACAGGATGATGACCACAGCGTGGAACATAGGAAGTGAAGACAGCTCAGTGTATTTGGGAAGGAGATAAAACACTTCTCTGTGCTCTTTTAGCAGCTCAGGAAGGCTTCAGTGTGGACTGGCTCCCCATTTCAACAGATTTTACCTAATTCCATCAAAATTTGCTACTCTTCTTCACCTAGTCTAAGCTACCCACTTGTTGAGATACTATTAACAGATTTGCCATGTTTCCAAAGAATGAGGCTGTGTGCTAAGAATGATTCTCTCTTTTTGTCTTACCTTTAGGTGTTCCCTCCATGATCTTCAGTGTGATCAGCTTTAAGAAACAACTCCTCCCACACTGTGATGTGACTACGGTCTAACATTTCTCATGAACTTCCATCAGCATGATCAACAGTCTCCTGATCTCTATAAAAAGAAAACTTTCTTTAGTACAACAAATCAAAATTATAGAAAGCTGTGTCTTATCCTTTATGAACATTTGCTTTATTTTATCAAGTGGTAAAACCCAGCTGCAATATGAAACCAGAATGATTTTTCAAGATCGATTCATTCCAAAGGGCCTTTGGCCGAACTAATTCAAGAATGTAATCATAATCATATTGTTTTGAAGGGCTGTAGCCTTAATTTACAGCAAAATTAGAAAACACCTCTGAAGGAATGTTGCCCTTTATTTGAAGCATGAGACAAGAACTTCCAGAATTGGTGAGGGAAGCAGTGGAGCCCCCAAAAGGAGGAGTCATTCCAGTGTCCTTATACTTTATTTTATTCAATAAATAATGAAGCATTTTATACAAACATCCTAGAAGCTACAAAAAGGTTGTTCACTTACCTAAGAGATGTGTTTATTTTTCTTTTCTCCGTCTTATACACCCTCAAATATCCCACCTCTATACAGAAGGAAGGTGAGACTTCAGGAAGAACAGATCATGGATCTAGACCTAAGAGAAGCCTACAAACAGCCAGGCTGGCTCCTATGAATACTTGGCAGACAATAACTGGCTGACCCAACAAGGCTTTCAGCTATTGAGCCATGCTATCTCTTTCCAAAAAGACAGTAGGGCCAAGTGTCAATTTGGAAAGAAAAATCATTTGTAGTTTCAAAGAACTTTTCAAACATGTTCCTTTTGTTATGTTACCTTGATTGTATGCTCTGATCTATCATAGAAAGTCTGTGCTTCAAGGAATATTGTAAGTCCATGCTGGTTTTGACACTAACAACAAAAAGATCCTACTGGCAACACAGAATAAAAAAATGTACAGCTACATGCTAATTAAAACATGCATAATGTGCTGGGAAATCCTTCACTAGTTACATTTTCTTATATTGCTGTTGTGAAAACAGTTCATGTTCTTCCTACAGAAGTTGTACCAGAGCAATCTGCTACAAGTAACTTGTGAAAATAGTGGACACTTCTTTGCTTGAAGAACTGGGATATTTTATTTATTTTTTTTTCCCACAGGAGATAGGACGTTTGAAATCACCTGCAGGTCATTTCAAAGAGAACCAGAGTAATAGATGAGATGCAGAAAATTTTTACATTCTATCTTCCTTTCCTTGGATCAGGTTTTTAAAATAGATGCCAAGCCTATTAAATGTATATTCCTTTTTAGAACTACAGCATAAGCAGATAACTGCTACTCCATAAGCTACAAAAGAACAAAAAGATCCTTTTCCTCTCTAGCAAGAATATAAGTTTCAGAATTCTCACCGTAAAAGCCCACTCTCTTCTCAGCAGGGCTCAAGCAACAATTCCTGTGCTTCCCAAACCAGCATAGGAAACACAGTTCAGCAGGAAGAGTTGTAGTGAGATTTCACAGCAAAGTTCAAACACATACACAAAACCAAATTATTCCCTCTAGTGAAAAAACGCAACCCCTTTTACCATAGCATCCAAACAAGGGTTAAAATGTTTTCCAGCAACATGAGATAACCAGTTCTACCTGCTTCTTAATGCAAAGAAGAACAAGCTTGTTTTCTCTATACTACCTTAATGTTCATAATACATCAGCAGAAAGTCTTCCTAGGTCTGGCAGCCCTCATAAGAGAGTTAGTGCAAGCTATTTAAATGATTCATCTCAAAACTGCGTAGCTGATCATCACAACTCCCTTAACAAGAAGTAATTAAAAAAGAAATTGCTAAAAGAAAAAGGAATAGAGGAAAATTTAAGACTCTAACTTTTATCCAGCTTTAGACTACTAACAAGATTGTAACCTTGGCTGCCAACACCAAATTCCTAGGCATCCTGTCTTTTATTCTGAGCCTGCTCCTATTTCTCCTTTTTCTGAACTTGTGCCAGCTTCAGTTGCTTTTAATGTTCTGTTTGCCAGATGTTTAGCAATGGAATTTCAAGAGCAGTAAATGTGGTCTCACCCTTCTCCCATCAGAGGCAAGGGTAACTACTTTTCTGCTGGTTTCCTAGATTGGACAAGGCTCACACAGAAAATGCAATAATTAAAAAAGAAATTGCTAAAAGAAAAAGAAATAGAGGAAAATTTAAGACTCCATCTTTATCCAGCTTTAGACTACTAACAAGATTGTAACCTTGGCTGCCAACACCAAATTCCTAGGCATCCTGTCTTTTATTCTGAGCCTGCTCCTATTTCTCCTTTTTCTGAACTTGTGCCAGCTTCAGTTGCTTTTAATGTTCTGTTTGCCAGATGTTTAGCAATGGAATTTCAAGAGCAGTAAATGTGGTCTCACCCTTCTCCCATCAGAGGCAAGGGTAACTACTTTTCTGCTGGTTCCCTAGATTGGACAAGGCTCACACAGAAAATGCAATACAGGGCTGAGACATTCTTCATGATTCTTTTTAGTCTCCAGTTCTTGGTTTCTCCCCTTCTTCCTCATCCAAATCCATCTCTCAAAAATTTTCAGAACAGCATGAAGACCCTTCTTCTGTCCCACAGATTTGTCTGATATGGGGGCTCATGGAGATAGACCCTGGCCCCAGCACTTCAGTTCAGCTATGGAAGTGTATCCTAGGTGAGGGCACTGCTCACAGAACACCAATAGAAGGTCCTCCTTTTCCATCACATCATTAGACCATGTTTTCTTCCCTGCTACATGCCCCAGTGAATGTAAACTGAACATTCTGATTTCTGTTGAGCAAAATTAAACCTCAAATTTAATTTCCAAATTAAGATACTTCTAAATTATTTTATTTTCCTAATCCCTATTCAACAGAAACCCCAACACACGTGTTCTTTATGATATATTTCATTCTTCTATAGGACTATCACTGTAGAAACAAGGAAAGGAAGACGTTCTTTATACCTTGCTAACTCCAAGGAAAAATAAAAATCAGCGTTCATTAACGCTGAACCATCAAGCCCAGATCTTGTTGTATGAATATAAATTGGGGATGTCAGTAAACAAATAAACACACTCTAAAAGATGTTTTTGTACAGCTGCACCAGCTGACTCCATTTGAAAAATCTGTCCCATAGTCTTTTGCAGGTATGAAATCATGAACAGTTTCATTTCAGTTCCTCTTAAAGAAGAAATGAGCCAAAAATTGCAGTTCAGCTTTGGAATTATTTAGAATGCAAAGGAAAAGATGGGATTTCTTTTATATCATGTTGTAAAAGCAGGTTCACATGAAAATGCAACTCTCTCCCTTCTTTCACAAACAGTGCATAGACAGTCCAGTCATATTTTAAAGAAGACTTGCTACAATAACCTGAATAGTCATAGATGCTGTAATATAGATGTAGCTTGTGATGTTCACTGTTTTTCCTGTCATACACTGAAATAATGTCGGCAAGATGGGGAATGAACAACAGTTATTTTGTGCTGCCGGGAAAATGTGGAAAAAACTTAGAAATTATTAGAAGACACTAAGTAGACACTTTCTTCCCCCTGCTTGCCTTAGAATAGTAACTTTGTGCTTAGGGCATTTTATCCTGTAGTGCAAGGTCTAGGTTCATGTCCTGTCACCAACCTAAGTAAGTTAATTTTTATGAACTCCTTTGTGCCTTCCCACTCCCCACAACTGGGTGAAATCACCCCAACACAGGACCACAACACAGCCTTTCGCTTTTGTTATAAGCGCTTCGAAATTGTGCTTGGAAAACGTGTCACTTTGGTTACTGAAACCAAAATTTTTCTTTTCTTTCCCATTTTCAGCTCAAAAAAAGCTTGGGAAAAAAATGATCGCAGATAAATCCAAACTAGGTTAAGTGCTGATGTGCAAAGTCAGTCAGTGACAGAACCTGAGCTGTTTCCCCATGTGAGCAGCCTGGTCCCTGAGTGCAGGCAGAAGTTTCATGTCCAGCTGCCTTGACTGCAATGACTTCCACCCTTTTGCTGCATAAATTGTGCTCCACCAGCAGCAGTTACCTAAGGTAACCCTTGTGTACATTCATGCATGGGTTCTTTAGCTCCCAGTCCACTTCAAAGGCAACCTAGCTATGCCTCAGCAAGTCTTCCAGATAGATACGTGCGCTTAAAATGGACAATTGTGTTTAAGCTAATTCTACTTAATGTCATAATTTCATAATTAAAATATATGTCAAGGAGACAAATTAGCATAAAGATGATTCAAATTGTTTAGGTCCACTTGCATTATGATGCCCGGAGAACTGTAACTAGATTGACTTTGGAATGATTTATTGTTATTTTGAAGCAACTTTTCCCCAAAAGGATAAGGATTTCATTGTTGCAGAATATGACAAGTTTATAGCTGTCAAATGCACAAATGGAGGCAATACAAGATAAACAACAAAATTCCCAAATGAAATACGTGCTCCCAACATACTCACAGATCCTGAACACCTGCAGGATTCCTACAGAACCTTCTCTTAACCACTATGGCACATGAATGAGGGTATTCTTTTATTTAGGAATGTGTAGAGATTTATTTAAGATGTTGCGATGCCCACTCTTCTGGGCATTAAAAAAACCTCACTAGTGAAGTATATGTGCCAAAGGAAAAAGTGAAGCCACAGAAAGCAGAACTTGTTAGTATATGCTTTGTCTTGGGTTAAAACTCTCATTTTTTAACAGGTATTAGCAAAGATTTTCTATAAAATGCAGTTGTTACATACTTTCAAACATTCCTGAATGAATGCCATTCATCATCACAAAAAAAATTACTTCATGTCTAAAATGAAGTTACTACAAGGGTTCCATAACGAGACCACATTAGTCAGAGTCACTTATCAAAGAAACACAATAAAACAGAAAATCTTATAAAAACTAATCAGTTATGAATTTCAAGGTAAGGCCTTAGGAAGGACAAGAAAAATTTCTGAGAGCCAACAACCAGCTAACTAAAATCTAGATAGAAGTAAAAGGTAAGACATCCTTTCTTTATTTTTGAGGCATATTAAAATATTCTAAATAAAGTATATTTTATGACCTGCATTCTTAAATTATAGAGGAAGATGATCAGCTGACCTTTTCAGAAAGACAAAGTATTATATATTTATGAAATATGAATTACCCTCTTATACCTTCTGCATAAGCACAATCACACCAGGAGACACCAAAAAGGAGGGTGGGGACATAAGAGTGGAGGAAGAAAGAAGTTCAAGTGCGTGCTGAAAACTGGGCATGGATTGAAAAGAGACATGGGGAAGTCTGGGAGCTGTGGTCCCTCTCCCTTACACTCCCGTCCGTCAGAGAAAATGGGTACACAATGGTCAATTACACAATTCAGAGAAGAGAGCACTTGAAGCTTAGTGGGGTTTAAGGCCCTAAATACAGAATTTCTGGAAAATGGTAAAATAGTTGTTGAATAATGTTGTAGAGAGCTCAACAGAAAACCCTGAGAGAGGTTTGGGTATGACAGGAATGGGATGACTCAGACAATACACAGAGGATCTTAAGTTTTAACATTTAGAGAACTCTATTTATAGGTCTCTGCAAACTGTAATTCATTTACTCAGAAAATCAAGTCTAGAAGTATCGTTATTTTATAGAGAGGAACTCAGCAGAGGCAAGCTGAGCAATCTTCTCAAAGCCAGTGAGCTGTTAGGAACATTACTCTCAATCAGTAACAATAAAAATGTTGTTTTAGGGTTTGCTCACAAGAAATTTCTCAAGAGAATTGAGGCCAAAACAGAACATGACATAGGAAGTTATAAAAGGGGAAGTCTAAGTATATTCCAAGGGAAAAGAAAAGCAACACTCATAAATTGTAAACAACTGCTGAGCAAGGAGCTTAAAGAACATACTTGTTGCAAGGTTTATTCAACTATTTTATCTGAGAGACTGGTAATTTTAACCTATATGAAATGTTTGAAATAATTGCTCTGATTTCACAGTGACAATGTAGAAGAGGAAAGAAAAAAGGAGGGAAGGGAAGCTGAAAAGAGGACTAACTGAGCAGCAAAGAGAAAAGAGAAACAGTATG
The DNA here is from genome assembly GCF_001431845.1 of Calidris pugnax. Lineage (NCBI taxonomy): Eukaryota > Metazoa > Chordata > Aves > Charadriiformes > Scolopacidae > Calidris > Calidris pugnax. The sequence goes on along the minus strand of NW_015090803.1, from coordinate 80,351 downwards.
GCCTGGCTCTTGGCTC
>NW_015090803.1:0-80036 GCF_001431845.1 Calidris pugnax | reverse complement strand
AGAATGATTCTCTCTTTTTGTCTTACCTTTAGGTGTTCCCTCCATGATCTTCAGTGTGATCAGCTTTAAGAAACAACTCCTCCCACACTGTGATGTGACTACGGTCTAACATTTCTCATGAACTTCCATCAGCATGATCAACAGTCTCCTGATCTCTATAAAAAGAAAACTTTCTTTAGTACAACAAATCAAAATTATAGAAAGCTGTGTCTTATCCTTTATGAACATTTGCTTTATTTTATCAAGTGGTAAAACCCAGCTGCAATATGAAACCAGAATGATTTTTCAAGATCGAATCTTTCCAAAGGGCCTTTGGCCTAACTAATTCAAGAATGTAATCATAATCATATTGTTTTGAAGGGCTGTAGCCTTAATTTACAGCAAAATTAGAAAACACCTCTGAAGGAATGTTGCCCTTTATTTGAAGCATGAGACAAGAACTTCCAGAATTGGTGAGGGAAGCAGTGGAGCCCCCAAAAGGAGGAGTCATTCCAGTGTCCTTATACTTTATTTTATTCAATAAATAATGAAGCATTTTATACAAACATCCTAGAAGCTACAAAAAGGTTGTTCACTTACCTAAGAGATGTGTTTATTTTTCTTTTCTCCGTCTTATACACCCTCAAATATCCCACCTCTATACAGAAGGAAGGTGAGACTTCAGGAAGAACAGATCATGGATCTAGACCTAAGAGAAGCCTACAAACAGCCAGGCTGGCTCCTATGAATACTTGGCAGACAATAACTGGCTGACCCAACAAGGCTTTCAGCTATTGAGCCATGCTATCTCTTTCCAAAAAGACAGTAGGGCCAAGTGTCAATTTGGAAAGAAAAATCATTTGTAGTTTCAAAGAACTTTTCAAACATGTTCCTTTTGTTATGTTACCTTGATTGTATGCTCTGATCTATCATAGAAAGTCTGTGCTTCAAGGAATATTGTAAGTCCATGCTGGTTTTGACACTAACAACAAAAAGATCCTACTGGCAACACAGAATAAAAAAATGTACAGCTACATGCTAATTAAAACATGCATAATGTGCTGGGAAATCCTTCACCAGTTACATTTTCTTATATTGCTGTTGTGAAAACAGTTCATGTTCTTCCTACAGAAGTTGTACCAGAGCAATCTGCTACAAGTAACTTCTGAAAATAGTGGACACTTCTTTGCTTGAAGAACTGGGATATTTTATTTATTTTTTTTTCCCACAGGAGATAGGACGTTTGAAATCACCTGCAGGTCATTTCAAAGAGAACCAGAGTAATAGATGAGATGCAGAAAATTTTTACATTCTATCTTCCTTTCCTTGGATCAGGTTTTTAAAATAGATGCCAAGCCTATTAAATGTATATTCCTTTTTAGAACTACAGCATAAGCAGATAACTGCTACTCCATAAGCTACAAAAGAACAAAAAGATCCTTTTCCTCTCTAGCAAGAATATAAGTTTCAGAATTCTCACCGTAAAAGCCCACTCTCTTCTCAGCAGGGCTCAAGCAACAATTCCTGTGCTTCCCAAACCAGCATAGGAAACACAGTTCAGCAGGAAGAGTTGTAGTGAGATTTCACAGCAAAGTTCAAACACATACACAAAACCAAATTATTCCCTCTAGTGAAAAAACGCAACCCCTTTTACCATAGCATCCAAACAAGGGTTAAAATGTTTTCCAGCAACATGAGATAACCAGTTCTACCTGCTTCTTAATGCAAAGAAGAACAAGCTTGTTTTCTCTATACTACCTTAATGTTCATAATACATCAGCAGAAAGTCTTCCTAGGTCTGGCAGCCCTCATAAGAGAGTTAGTGCAAGCTATTTAAATGATTCATCTCAAAACTGCGTAGCTGATCATCACAACTCCCTTAGCAAGAAGTAATTAAAAAAGAAATTGCTAAAAGAAAAAGAAATAGAGGAAAATTTAAGACTCCATCTTTATCCAGCTTTAGACTACTAACAAGATTGTAACCTTGGCTGCCAACACCAAATTCCTAGGCATCCTGTCTTTTATTCTGAGCCTGCTCCTATTTCTCCTTTTTCTGAACTTGTGCCAGCTTCAGTTGCTTTTAATGTTCTGTTTGCCAGATGTTTAGCAATGGAATTTCAAGAGCAGTAAATGTGGTCTCACCCTTCTCCCATCAGAGGCAAGGGTAACTACTTTTCTGCTGGTTCCCTAGATTGGACAAGGCTCACACAGAAAATGCAATACAGGGCTGAGACATTCTTCATGATTCTTTTTAGTCTCCAGTTCTTGGTTTCTCCCCTTCTTCCTCATCCAAATCCATCTCTCAAAAATTTTCAGAACAGCATGAAGACCCTTCTTCTGTCCCACAGATTTGTCTGATATGGGGGCTCATGGAGATAGACCCTGGCCCCAGCACTTCAGTTCAGCTATGGAAGTGTATCCTAGGTGAGGGCACTGCTCACAGAACACCAATAGAAGGTCCTCCTTTTCCATCACATCATTAGACCATGTTTTCTTCCCTGCTACATGCCCCAGTGAATGTAAACTGAACATTCTGATTTCTGTTGAGCAAAATTAAACCTCAAATTTAATTTCCAAATTAAGATACTTCTAAATTATTTTATTTTCCTAATCCCTATTCAACAGAAACCCCAACACACGTGTTCTTTATGATATATTTCATTCTTCTATAGGACTATCCCAAATTAAGATACTTCTAAATTATTTTATTCTCCTAATCCCTATTCAACAGAAACTCCATCACACACGTTCTTTACAATATATTTCATCCTCCTATAGGGCTATACTGTAGAAACAAGGAAAGGAAGACGTTCTTTATACCTTGCTAACTCCAAGGAAAAATAAAAATCAGCGTTCATTAACGCTGAACCATCAAGCCCAGATCTTGTTGTATGAATATAAATTGGGGATGTCAGTAAACAAATAAAAACACTCTAGAAGATGTTTTTCTACAGCTGCACCAGCTGACTCCAATTGAAAAATCTGTCCCATAGTCTTTTGCAGGTATGAAATCATGAACAGTTTCATTTCAGTTCCTCTTAAAGAAGGAATGAGCCAAAAATTGCAGTTCAGCTTTGGAATTATTTAGAATACAAAAGAAAAGATGGGATTTCTTTTATATCATGTTGTAAAAGCAGGTTCACATGAAAATGCAACTCTCTCCCTTCTTTCACAAACAGTGCATAGACAGTCCAGTCATATTTTAAAGAAGACTTGCTACAATAACCTGAATAGTCATAGATGCTGTAATATAGATGTAGCTTGTGATGTTCACTGTTTTTCCTGTCATACACTGAAATAATGTCGGCAAGATGGGGAATGAACAACAGTTATTTTGTGCTGCCTGGAAAATGTGGAAAAAACTTAGAAATTATTAGAAGACACTAAGTAGACACTTTCTTCCCCCCGCTTGCCTTAGAATAGTAACTTTGTGCTTAGGGCATTTTATCCTGTAGTGCAAGGTCTAGGTTCATGTCCTGTCACCAACCTAAGTAAGTTAATTTTTATGAACTCCTTTGTGCCTTCCCACTCCCCACAACTGGGTGAAATCACCCCAACACAGGACCACAACACAGCCTTTCGCTTTTGTTATAAGCGCTTCGAAATTGTGCTTGGAAAACGTGTCACTTTGGTTACTGAAACCAAAATTTTTCTTTTCTTTCCCATTTTCAGCTCAAAAAAAGCTTGGGAAAAAAATGATCGCAGATAAATCCAAACTAGGTTAAGTGCTGATCTGCAAAGTCAGTCAGTGACAGAACCTGAGCTGTTTCCCCATGTGAGCAGCCTGGTCCCTGAGTGCAGGCAGAAGTTTCATGTCCAGCTGCCTTGACTGCAATGACTTCCACCCTTTTGCTGCATAAATTGTGCTCCACCAGCAGCAGTTACCTAAGGTAACCCTTGTGTACATTCATGCATGGGTTCTTTAGCTCCCAGTCCACTTCAAAGGCAACCTAGCTATGCCTCAGCAAGTCTTCCAGATAGATACGTGCGCTTAAAATGGACAATTGTGTTTAAGCTAATTCTACTTAATGTCATAATTTCATAATTAAAATATATGTCAAGGAGACAAATTAGCATAAAGATGATTCAAATTGTTTAGGTCCACTTGCATTATGATGCCCGGAGAACTGTAACTAGATTGACTTTGGAATGATTTATTGTTATTTTGAAGCAACTTTTCCCCAAAAGGATAAGGATTTCATTGTTGCAGAATATGACAAGTTTATAGCTGTCAAATGCACAAATGGAGGCAATACAAGATAAACAACAAAATTCCCAAATGAAATACGTGCTCCCAACATACTCACAGATCCTGAACACCTGCAGGATTCCTACAGAACCTTCTCTTAACCACTATGGCACATGAATGAGGGTATTCTTTTATTTAGGAATGTGTAGAGATTTATTTAAGATGTTGCGATGCCCACTCTTCTGGGCATTAAAAAAACCTCACTAGTGAAGTATATGTGCCAAAGGAAAAAGTGAAGCCACAGAAAGCAGAACTTCTTAGTATATGCTTTGTCTTGGGTTAAAACTCTCATTTTTTAACAGGTATTAGCAAAGATTTTCTATAAAATGCAGTTGTTACATACTTTCAAACATTCCTGAATGAATGCCATTCATCATCACAAAAAAAATTACTTCATGTCTAAAATGAAGTTACTACAAGGGTTCCATAACGAGACCACATTAGTCAGAGTCACTTATCAAAGAAACACAATAAAACAGAAAATCTTATAAAAACTAATCAGTTATGAATTTCAAGGTAAGGCCTTAGGAAGGACAAGAAAAATTTCTGAGAGCCAACAACCAGCTAACTAAAATCTAGATAGAAGTAAAAGGTAAGACATCCTTTCTTTATTTTTGAGGCATATTAAAATATTCTAAATAAAGTATATTTTATGACCTGCATTCTTAAATTATAGAGGAAGATGATCAGCTGACCTTTTCAGAAAGACAAAGTATTATATATTTATGAAATATGAATTACCCTCTTATACCTTCTGCATAAGCACAATCACACCAGGAGACACCAAAAAGGAGGGTGGGGACATAAGAGTGGAGGAAGAAAGAAGTTCAAGTGCGTGCTGAAAACTGGGCATGGATTGAAAAGAGACATGGGGAAGTCTGGGAGCTGTGGTCCCTCTCCCTTACACTCCCGTCCGTCAGAGAAAATGGGTACACAATGGTCAATTACACAATTCAGAGAAGAGAGCACTTGAAGCTTAGTGGGGTTTAAGGCCCTAAATACAGAATTTCTGGAAAATGGTAAAATAGTTGTTGAATAATGTTGTAGAGAGCTCAACAGAAAACCCTGAGAGAGGTTTGGGTATGACAGGAATGGGATGACTCAGACAATACACAGAGGATCTTAAGTTTTAACATTTAGAGAACTCTATTTATAGGTCTCTGCAAACTGTAATTCATTTACTCAGAAAATCAAGTCTAGAAGTATCGTTATTTTATAGAGAGGAACTCAGCAGAGGCAAGCTGAGCAATCTTCTCAAAGCCAGTGAGCTGTTAGGAACATTACTCTCAATCAGTAACAATAAAAATGTTGTTTTAGGGTTTGCTCACAAGAAATTTCTCAAGAGAATTGAGGCCAAAACAGAACATGACATAGGAAGTTATAAAAGGGGAAGTCTAAGTATATTCCAAGGGAAAAGAAAAGCAACACTCATAAATTGTAAACAACTGCTGAGCAAGGAGCTTAAAGAACATACTTGTTGCAAGGTTTATTCAACTATTTTATCTGAGAGACTGGTAATTTTAACCTATATGAAATGTTTGAAATAATTGCTCTGATTTCACAGTGACAATGTAGAAGAGGAAAGAAAAAAGGAGGGAAGGGAAGCTGAAAAGAGGACTAACTGAGCAGCAAAGAGAAAAGAGAAACAGTATGGCCTGGCTCTTGGCTCTGAGATCATCCTCGTGACCATGCTATACTCTGGAAAAATTCCAGGCCCTGAGAAGTGGAAACAGAACAGGTAGGTTGAAACATTAGGAATGCTTAGCAACTCCTTCGTATTTTAACCTCATCCTTACACTCCAAAAGAGAAAAATATCACAGAGAAAAAGGAACTGAATTATGATTTGATTAAACAGAATGTAAACAGTAATTTGAAAACAAAGGACAATGCAATTTGTTGCGTAGTCACACAACATTCCTCTTGGATTTTAAATTCACCGGCAGCAGTCCCACCCCTTTTGAAAGTACATCCTGGTGTCTGGGTTGTTCAGCCCGAGCAGCTGCTGGAGCTACGAAGCCTTTTTTCATCCTCTGCCAGGATGGGAGTGATACGACTTCCCAACCCACCTCGGATCCTGTGTTTTTCTTTTCATATTATCCTCATTCTACTTCAACAGACTACTGCAGAAAGAGAGCTGAAGTTTGTGGCTGTAGTAAGTGGATTTGCTTTCTGTTTTGTTGTGGGGAATACAGGGAATCTGAGATGGCTGTTGACTCAAACAAGCTCTGCAGTTGCTTTTTAGCTTTTGCCGCTTTTTAGACATAGAAATAACTACTGCTGCCCTTTTGCTTACTGAGTTTAAAGATTTTACTTAAGATAAAAATGCCTCTAGTTTTAAGAATTTTCATCTCCTAACCCCTACTTACTATTTCAAGATAACTGAACAACTTTGCTTTGTGTTAGATGCATAGTGCACAGGAGTTAAGAGATCTGAGGTCTAGTTTACCTGTTCTTCCTTAATTTAGCTGATACTCTAATGCATTGCCTGAGAGCTGGGAATTATGACCTCCCTGCTCTGTGCTTGGAAGCTGAAGCTCAAAGTGTTGTAGAAGTTACCACACACACACACACACACACAAAAGTATTTTCAATTTCAGAATAACTGAATGGGCACAGCAGAATACTGAGAAACAGCAAAGGGCATTTTTATGTAGAGATTTGAGATACATGTTGCATTAACTGCAGTTAGATTGAAAGTAGACTGTAATTGTTTTTTTGCAGGGACATTTCTTATTTTAAAGTAACTACACACTACTTCAATGTCACTTTCCCCAAGAGCTCAGGTAAAAGGGAGATTAATTCAATGAAATATTATAGATCGCGAAGGTTGCGTCACAGCCCTTTGCATTCTAATTTCTATTTTTAATAATAGGTATACTGATAAAGAATAGTTAGTCTAAAGGTCTAAAGGTCTAAAGTCTACATTAGTTAATATAAAGTTGTGGGGGTTGGAATTCACATTTAGAAATAGCTATTTTAAGATCATCTTCTTCTACCTTTCTCTATTTGAAACTTTATGCGCACACACAGCTTAACAAAAAGAAGTACTGTGTCCAAAACACATCTTCTAGCTCTAGGTAAATTATTTCATATCTAGTTGTCCATTGGCTGCCCTGTAGATGTGCCACTTGGAGAGAGGCCAGAGTGCACGGGAAAAACCAGTTCCTGCTCCTGCTGAGGCTTATTGCTCTGTCAGACACTGCACACAGCAGGGACTCAGTGCTAATTCCAGTAATGTTCTCCATATAGCAATGCACTTCAGTGTTGTTTCAACGATAAGATGAAGAACTGGACACACACATGGAATCAGGCAGTCAGCAAGCCGTGGAGAACTGACTCTTTGAAGGGAAGGAGACTTTTATTGAATTGCAACTGCTATTACGTTCTAACAAGCAATGGTTTTGCAGAAAGAATTACAGGAAATGCTCACCAATATGAAGATAGAGGCTTCCTATCCCAAATCAGCTTGCTTACCACAGCTATGCAGCCACCTTCCCCACCTAGCCAAAAAAAAAAAAAAAAAAAGCACTTTATTTATTTATAGGGTAACTTATCACAACTAATATTAAAATAATAGCTAAATTTAATTTAAACTGTCTTCCTTTTATCCCTGATACTTTTCCTCAGACTGAACAATCTGCGTAAAAAGTTAACAGTATGTTTAATCTCACTATAAGCGTACATCTCTTTTCTCAAGGTATAGTTTCTGTGTGTTCAACTGAATTTTGCCTTCTGAACTCATGAACTGAATTATCATGTGAATGGAACTGCTAGTGTAAATAAATAGGGTAGGAATTGGCCACAGAATATTTCATATATATATCCCATTATATCAGATAATGGGATATAATATGGGCATGGCTAGAGTCAAGGTACATCTAAAAGGGATCTTTCTGAGATAAATCAATAGGCATTTTCCAGCTGTCCTCTGTAAGTTGCTGTTTTCACCTGAGTGTATGACTGCATTGTGAAAATGTGTCATAATGATTTTTAAAACTTTCTTACCAGAATTGCACAATATAAAATACATCTGCAGGGGAGAAAAAAAAGACAAATGTTCCCTTTTGCTCAGTTCCATAATTGTGCTATGTTCTGGGAAGGTATCTCGCTCTCTCCACATGGTTTCCTTCTTTGTGCTGATTCTGTGCATTTTGATAGTTGGTCACAAGTCCTTTTGGCTGAAAAGCACTAATTCAAGCCAATTTGTCAAAATGCTGTTTTAGTTTTCTTTCCCACACGTAGACATTAGCCTTCACCATGACTCTTGTGCACTGGATTTAAAGTAGACATAAGAGAAGAAAATAAGAAATATGTAGGACCATAGGCACCTAACTAGAAATGAAATACTGATTTATTGCCTCTGTATAAAGTTCTGACCTGTAGCTTCTCCCTCCACACAGGCACTCATTTTACCTGTCATATATACAAAGAGGTGTGGTTTCTGAGGTGCTGTGATTTCATCATGTCTTTCTTCTTGTAACTCAGGATAGGAAGTGTCTGAGCATGTTATCTATTTGTCTAATCAAGCCAAGCCATTTGAAAGCTTGACTAAACATGCTCAGTATTTCTGCACCTCTGGTTTCCCTGAGCTGGCAGCAGGACAGGTTCCATTTCTCTCCTGCTCCTTCACTCCTATTGTTGGCTTCAAAATAAGAAATCTTTTTGTTTGAAGTTGTGTCTGTCAATAAAAATGTCTGTAAAAGAGTCACTGTTACTCAGAGACAGATAATTCACTGTAATTCATAGCATTACTGAAGGAAGATGTTCTATATACTGCACATGCCATATTCTTAATTCACCCTCTCCTCCACACCAGCTTTTCTCCAGGATGATTTTTCACCAGACAACAATGTAAGCAAATGTGGCCAAAGTCTGAGTCGTGTGGCTGTTTTGATCTGAAGTAACCACCCTCACAAAGTGTCAAAGAGTGAATGGAAGAACCCAGACACCAAATGAGATTCCAGCTGTATTAGAATTAAAGGAGAGGGTATTTGGTAACTGTCCATCTACTGCTTTTGAGAACTGAGGTGACGCACTTCTGGCAGAAGGGCTGAAATGAATACATCAAATGGGTGTGCTTTGCTCTTTTTGGTGTACATCCTTCTTGCCCTCCCTTCCTTCTTGATTTCTAGTACTTTTCAACATTTATGATGCTTCCTTGTTCCTTTTCTCTCATACTGCCATATTCTATGTCTTTTGAAAGGTCAGGAAGGCAATCTGTAGGCCAGGGATAATAAAAGCTGCAGCACACATATTTTTAAATTAATTTGAAGGATCAACTCCTTTTATAACAAAATTGAAATTATGAGTGTTGAGAAATGAATAACGATGAACAAGATGAGCTTTGTAGGGATACATTTTCTTTCCCTAACAGTATCGGATGTACTAATGAAAAAGACAAACTTGCAAATACACAAGCTGTTCCTGAAGTTTTAAACTCAAAGGAAAAAAAAAAAAAGCCTCCTAAAATGTGGCTGTCTGACTGGCTGAGTTAGCCTTTTACATTAAGTGGTTGTTCATAAGGTCATTGTTTCATTTCCAACAGCAACAGAAGCAAGGTCATCTTCAGAAGTAGCAAACAAGAAGGACGCTTGAGCACAAACAAAAATCAGTTGGCTGAGAAGCTTAGTCTTCAGTTCCTAAAAGCAGAGTTCTGCTCTTAGAAATATTTCTTGTTTCCTTGCTACTTCCAACTTAGTGCTAATATCATATTGTCACTGTGCAATAAAGGTCCAGAACTACAAACAAGGAACTGAACATTTTTCTGGTTTGTGTGGACTTAAAGAAGCTGTGCTGCTTTTTAGAAGAGAACACCCTCCACTGCTTCCATTTCTTAAGGTTACAAAGCGAGAAAATATTTTTCTTTACATCTGCTCCCACATATATTTGAGTATCTTTCAATCTTTACCTCTTTGTCCTCTCACTTCTGTTCAGGCAGAATGCTACTCTGTTCTGGCTTATTGAAAGGTTTTAAGGGTTGACTGTTGTGACAGTGAAACATACACTGGGGGCTGTATTGCATATTAAGTATAAAGCACCATAAACTAGTATTTAAAATCTAACACACTTTCAGTAATTTTTCACTAATAAAAAGGGCATTATTTATTGGCCAAGTATTGATCCATTGCTACATATTGCCTAAAAAGTAGTAATTTAATCATGTTGGTCAGTTTGAGCAACTGCCAGTTACTCATAAAAATGCGTTGCTGTGAAGCTGGATAATTTAACAAGAAAATATGCAGCTACATGGTAATTGGGAATTTAACCTTCATTCTTTACAGAGAGGCATCAGCTTGCCCAGAAAAGTGGATGAATCCCACCTGACATCTATTTATGTCAGTATGCCAAAACACCAAGGAGTGACATAAAAGTCCTCCTCACCCATTTTTCTCACATACAACTGAATCAATCACCAGACAATGTAGCTCTTTACCTATTCTTCTGTTCACCAGAGGTTCACTGAGAAATTATTATAAACAACCAACTGAGATTCCAGATTAGTACAAAAAGACATATACAGAATTAAAAATTGCATAGAGAAACAAAAATAAATTATTGAAGAAAGATTTTTATGGACTGTTTTGTGGTACTTGAACTCAGAAAAAAATGTTTTTTTTCCTGAAACTGTGCAATTTCATGTTGATCAACATGTTGATGGTGATGGTGAAAAAGCCTCCTTGATTTGCTGAAAAATATTCATTTCAGGTTGGCCACATCTTCAGCAAAATTCAACTAGCAAAGCAAAAAAACAATAACTAGCTTTCTACATGGTTCTAATGGCAACATCTATTCTAGCAAACCTTACTGGTTATTGTAGGAAATGAACAGAGTGAGAAAACCAATTATATTTGCCTTTAAAGGATAGTATTTTTCATCTCTGAAGTACCTGCTCTAGCACAGGTTTGTGCACATTAGTACAGAAGGCTGATGAAAAGGGTGTGTGCTGTAATTAAAACATTAAGCCACAGTGCCTGTGTTTACTTTGAAAAATATAAACATAAAGCACCTCCCAGTGGGAGTGGCAAACTAACTAGCGTGTACAAACCTCTCTGATGTTTGGGAATAATGATGTGGCTTAATGAGGCAATGCAGAGTATTAATTATTATCAAGCTGTACGCCACGCCAGTGAGGTGTTATGGAATAAATGTCATTTTATGAACAAATATACCATACTTCTACATTGTCATTTTATTCTGCAAAGTCAGGAATGAGGTTGGTTATGTGAACATTGGTACAAGCAAAGGTAACTTTTCCAACAGTTTGGATGAGCAGCCTGGAAGATTGTCTGGAGCCCTGTGAATTTGTACTCCAGCATTTCTTTCATGTGGAACTTTTGTCAACTTCATTTTTCTAAGACCACGCATGACATACTTAGGGAAGTATGTCATGAGTTTTTCAGACTTCAGAGCTTTTCAGAACTTTAATCTATTTAATGTACTTTCTTTGTATGCTGGAATAAAAATACAAAAAGCCTCATTTAAGGATTCTGATATAAAAGTCATATGGTTGAGTGTATCACATTAATATGCTGTAGTGTCCAGTATAGAAAAGTGACCAAACTCTTTGTTCTGACTGAATTTAACAGAAAAAAAAATCACACAGGTTTTCAAAAATATTTTCATACATGTATTAATAAATATTAAGCTAGCAGTGTAAATGTTTTTCATCTTTATATTTTAGGATGATTGAGAAATCAAGCATAATCCATGTGTACATGAAATTACTTTTAAAGATGCTGCTATGAAAAAAGCAGTCACCAAAAGTTTCAAGTGTCTATGCCAAAATAATTAAATACTCATATGAGCACATCAGTAACTCCTTTAATATTCAGAGGTGATGACTGTCCAAAAATTCAGTCATATTTCTTGTGTAGGTGCCTAGCTATGAATGTAATCTCAGCATTAACTTATTGCTGATTAATTTTATGTTCTAGGAGGAAGAATCATCAGGCTCATTCCCACTAAATTCCCATACAATTATACCTATTCTGGTGTCTAAAGAATGTACTCCAATCCTACTTGACTAGGTTTCTGCAGACGCTCCAATATTTTCACTTGAAAAATGTCACTGGAAGTATAATGTATGCTTAACTTCTAGCTAGGTAAGAAAGGAACGTTAACAGGAATTAACTTGATTTTTTTTATTGGCAATATTGTTAGGTTTTCCGACATGGTGACCGAACACCCGTTGTAAACTTTCCAACTGACCCACACAAAGAAAGTGAATGGCCCCAGGGATTTGGACAGCTTACCAAGGTATGTTGACTTTCTTAGCAGCACTTCTATATACTACTAAAATAGGATGCGCGCAGATTTTTTTATGTGTGCCTCAGAAACATTTGCAAATCCCAACTACTCATAGTTGGTATTAGCAATACCCCATAATTCATAAACATTTTTGCAACATTATTCATCCAGCTAATGCTAAATTTAAATCTTGCTCATCATAGTTTTATAATCACCCTCATGAAAGCAACAACTTCCTGATAATGTGTCTGCATTCAAATAAATGGCAAGCTTAAACATTATCTACACTCTTAACATTGATGAAGTTCTAATGACCACTAAGAACTGAGCCCTGTGACAGGGTAAAAGAATGACACCTGCCCACCAGGCCAAGTGATGAGTCCACAACTCATCATTTGACTGGCAACCACCTACTCATAAAACAAGGGAAGTTTTGCAGGGGGAGGCTTTCTCTGGGGACAAAGTGTTTTCCAAAGAAAGCTGATTTCAACCCAGAGTTTCACTAGGATGCACTGAACCTACTTCGTGCATTTCAACATCAAGCCTTAGCTCTTTACCTGTATTTGACACGTGAAATTCTGTAGCAAAGAAAGGCTGAAGCATTTCCTAATAATACTTCATCATGATGGCAAAGGATGTATCAGAGACCATTCAGCATTTAGTGTCTGAAGTGAGGCTTGAGAGATCTGTAAAATTCAGACATGCAGACAACACATTACTTTCCCCAGATACATAGCTTAAGTCCTAAGAACTAAAAAAATTCTGCTTCGGCACAGATTTTTTTGAGAGCTTTTTTCTATTTTATTATCTTTTCAGCAACAGTAATAAGAATACACTTCTCTGACAGCTAAAAGTCAAAAAGTTCATCTCACAGGTTTGGAAATGATTAACAGGAAAGACAGTGTGCAGTCTAAGACAACTGCAGGTGCACCAAGGCAAAGATGGAAGAACATTACTTGATGCATGAAATGCAAGCTACAAATTTATCAGGTTGATCAAATAGCAGATTAATGACAATAATAAATACAGGTTTATCAATCATCCTTTCTCAGCTGTAACTAACTGACATACTCTTTATGGTGTTGATCATTAATAACTCCAGGAGCATCTACAGAGCTCCAGCATTTGTATAGAATCAGATGCATTGCCTTTCCTCTAGCAGATGTCAGAGTCTTAACATCTCAGAACACGTCATTTTTTCATAAATATGAATGAGTACTTCTATTAAAAATTCTAGATCACCTACAAGATATACAGTATACAGAATGGTTAATGATTACTCAAAAACTGACTGCTGAAGACAAAAAAGAAAATAGATAAGAAACTTCTACACTAAGATTCCCTAATCACATTAATCTAATAGTCATCTGTATGCTTACTCACAGACTGGAATGCAGCAGTTATTCAAACTTGGACAGTACACGAGGAAAAGATATTCCAACTTCCTGAACAGCACGTACAAACGGCAAGAGGTATATAACAGCACTGCCTGGCAGAGATTTCTCTGGCATAGCGGAACTATGGACTTGTGCTAGATAAAAGCACATCATCATATTCATTTCATTAATGGAAAAATTAAGGTAATAGAAGAACATTTTTGAAATTCAGGCTTCTATGTCAAGGTAAAAACATAAACTAAAGTCTAGCTTTCAGGTCCCACATTCTGTTTGGGTTTTCCACTGTCCAGTTTTCCAGGACTGAACACCTCCACACCACCAAATGAATTGGGAATTTATACATAGTGACCCTATATTGTTCTACCTTGTTGAAAGGTGAATGCATATCCACTAATATGATGGTCCACGCTCACATACTTCATCCTGTAAAAGAAAAGTCTAGCGGTTGTTTGGATGTCCCTGTCATACAGTACAGATCCAGAAGATCTGTGATCCAGTGATATCCAGAAGATACGACTACCATTTTGGTCAATACATCGGTGGGAAGGCATAAAAGACTACAGCTTTGCCATGGTTCCAAGAGAGTTTACAGATTGAAGTGCCCTCATTCCTGAGGTACAGCAGATGGATCATAACAGTGTTCTTTTGAATCTCAGAAAATGGAGAGCTGCCTTATTTTAAATCATGCTTTCTTATTCTTCTCAGTTCAGTCTGAAGGTTAGATTGCAAACTGAAAGACGCTTTGGCAATTCCAGTTATGCAAATGAAGTGGGGCCCTAGAAAGCTGAGTTATGGTTTCATGTTTTGACTTTATGCAAAAACAAAAAACTGGAAATAAGAAGCCAAGACTGATTAGTTGGGTAAAAATTCCTTATTATTTTCATTGTTTCCATTTTTTTTAAAACTTTTTGCCTTTATATCTTCAGTTTTATATCCGAAGTACAGATTATGATCGCACAATTATGAGTGCCCAGTCATACCTTTCTGGCCTCTTTCCACCAACTAGCAGCCAAATTTGGAACCCTGAGCTTCTCTGGCAACCCATCCCAGTTCATGTTTTGCAAAAATCAACAGACCAGGTAAGTGCTGACTGGACAGTTTCTATAATGCCTTAAACTTTCCCAGAAGCAAAGAAGAGAAAAAAGGGGGAAAAAGGCCAAAAAATATTTTTTATTCTCTTTGAGTTCAATCTAATAGAAAACATCAACTGCAGCTACTGCCTGACAAGCGTGCCATAGGCCAACTGAAACAGCTGCATGAAAATCCTCCTTCTATAGTTGCAGAATACCTGAATTGTTGCCCACACTAGCATTTTCTTCAAGGTACAGCTCTAACATGTCTCTTGGCAAGGGCACTTTTGGACAGAACTGAAGGAAAAGTAGCCCTAAACCTTTAGAGAGGACAGGTGCTTTTCTAAGCACCAATCAGCTGAACAGACTGACTCTCCTCGACAAGTTTGCTCCATAGTTTATTCAAGGAATGGAATTCTCACCAGCCACTATAATGATGTCTCAATTATTACTTTGCTATTCTGGTAGCACTTAGGTAGTCTAATTACAGACAAGGGCCCTTTTATGCTTAGTGCTATACAAATGCTTAATGAAACCCTAGGACTTGCCTTGCGGTTCATAATAAGAGCAGACCTACCTGAATGTTAGGTAGGTCTACTGCAGGCAGCTCTCTCTGGCTGACTTGGGTTTAGATTTTAATTTCACTGGCTCCTGTGACAAGGACTGTGTAAGGAACAGTGTGTTGAACAAGGACAAAGAGTTACAGAGAGTAATGACTGAAAGGCTAATTTTCTTCTGCCTTTGAGGACAGAAGTTGAGTTTAAGGAAATGTAGACAAAAACTTTATTAAATAACTGCCTGTCCAGTCACCAACATCAGAGGATGGACCTTGTCATTAGGGGGTGGCCACACCTGCCTCCCATTGGCACTCCTCCATTCTTGGAGGCCCTGCTTGAAAGCAGGTACAGAGCAAGAGTTTCCACAAACTGGATTACACACAATGTGATTCAGCTTGAAACTTGACTCTGTCCCTAAACAAAAAAGAATGCCACTGTTATTTAAATGTGGAACACTAAGGGAAGTTCTTTCACTGGAAGACATGAAAAAGCATCAAAGCGGTCAGAGCTTTGGCCAAATAACATCTCCAAGCCCTTAGGGGAATCACAGTGCAGTGCAATGACCTGCTGAGAGAAGGCAAGCTCATTTCTAGGAATCTCCAGTACCTCATCACTTCTGCAGCTGCTCCAGGAGCAGGTATTTCATTGAAACACAGCTCTGTGACAACTAAAAATTTCTGTTAAATATGCAAACCTCCTGGAAAAATCATTTTTCCCTTGATAAACCAAGCAGATGTTTGAGGGTCCTTTCAAGCCCTAAGCAACACAAAGTGGGAAGTTGAGGCCAAGTACAGTCTTGTAGAAAAACCTAATCACAGTTTATTTTTCAGCCACTGAGATCTATCAAGACCCGACAGGCAACAGTACTGAGTACTGCTTAATGATGCCAAAGGGAGTGGCTTAACTAATAGCACCTAGAGGGGAATAATTAAGCCATACAGCAAGAGAAACATTTGTTATTGTGTAATTAAACAACATTCCCCAGTTTCCTATGGCAGCTTTGAGCCCTCACTCTCTGGTGTGCTGCTGCTACAGAAAAAAATGCACACTTGGAAATCTGTCCGGGTGAATGTGTGCTAGTGTGAGTTGGTGGCTGCTGCAAAATTCATGTTGATAAAGAGAAAAGAGAAGCACTGGAAGTGCAGTCTGCAAATATCCACCCCAAGAGAGAGTTCACATTGCACATACATGAGACATAGACTGAAGTTAATTTCTTCTTGACACGATTTGTATGGTTATAGAATAAGATTTGGTGCTGGGTCAAAAAATGCTCTAGTGATGTGACATAAAGTGATAAAGCAGCACAAGCTTAATTTGCTCATCATAACTTTTTACTGACACTTTATGCTGGATCAGGTATCATCTGTCCTTCTGCAACTGGCATAAAGCATACTTACTGGAGTACAGAGTTTGATGGACACGTACGCATTTATATATGATTCAGATCATAGAATCATAGAATGGTTAGGGTTGGAAGGGACCTCAAAGATCATCGAGTTCCAACCCCCTGCCCTGGGCAGGGACACCTCCCACTGGAGCAGGTTGCTCAAGGCCCCATCCAGCCTGGCCTTGAACACTTCCAGGGATGGGGCATCCACAACTTCCCTGGGCAACCTGTTCCAGTGTCTCACCCCCCTCATAGTAAAAAATTTCTTCCTGAGATCAAATACGTACTATCAGGCGACCTCATAATGCACACACTTGGAGTTATTAAAAGTGAACCATACCCCTAAACAAGAACAGAGCCATTTGGCTCATAGATTTTTGATATTTCAGAAGCACAAATTAATTGTCACTCTTGTTTTGAGTTCTGTTCATGAAGTGGTACTTAAAAAGCTTACCATAATATGCTGTTTACCTCCAAAGAGATGAAAGCAGGATGTGTAGATGCAGAAGTAATTCAGATTCCAGTAGCAGGTGGAGCCAAGCTGCATCTGGGGGGATTCAGAAATTAAAAGGGAGATGGTAACTTTTAAAAATTCCTGATCATGGAATCCGGATCCATTTCCCAAAGCAATTCCCTGACAGACACGCACAATTGCTTTTTGCCAAAATCAGTTAAACTGAGGGAAATTAGCTACCATAGCCACAAGTAGCCACTGAAAAGTCAGGTTACCACAATCCATTGCTTATTTCAGCTGAATTCATGAACAACATACCCAAACAAACCCCGACAGAGTAGCTGTAGTATGGCCATGAATCTGTCTAACTAATATTACATCAGCAATCTCAGCAATGGAAAAACTAGAGGTGTTTAATTTGTTTAAATACTAGAGGTGATTAATTTTAGAACTTTCCTAAGTTTCATTTCTCTTGTTTCAGATGCTGCACTTTCCTTTGACTGGATGTCCCCGTTTTGATGAACTTCAGAACAAAACACAAACATCTAGTGAATTTCAAAACAGAATACAACCATACATGGTAAGAAAAAATAAAAAGGAAAAATAATCTAACAAGAAGGAAAGTAACTAAGATGTAGAAGATATGGAATTGCATTGTTTGCTTTCGCTAAAATGGAAAAATAGATAAATGCAAAAAAAAAACAAAACCCAAATGCTTAGGACTCTCTTAAAATCAGAAATTTAGGCCAATATGATCAAAAACTATGTTTTATATCTTTATGCATTTCTCATACATTTTTATACTAATCTTTTACTAAAAACTATGTTTTATATCTTTATGCATTTCTTATACTTTTCTATACTAATCTTTTAAAATTTAGATTTAACATTAATGTTCTGATACTATTTACAGCTGCATATAACTAAGTTCCATGATCTGAAGGAAGAATGATGATTCTATGACAAAACCCAAATGCTTAGGACTCTCTTAAAATCAGAAATTTAGGCCAATATGATCAAAAACTATGTTTTATATCTTTATGCATTTCTTATACTTTTCTATACTAATCTTTTAAAATTTAGATTTAACATTAATGTTCTGATACTATTTACAGCTGCATATAACTAAAGTTCCATGATCTGAAGGAAGAAATTTCTGGATGCAGCAATTCCTAGTTTTGCTGGGTAACACAAAACCAATTCTAAAAAAATCTGATCGATTCTATGATTCTATGATTCTATAAGAAATTTCTGGATGCAGCAATTCCTAATTTTGCTGGGTAACACAAAACCCATTCTAAAAAATCTGATAAATCTGAAGCTTGGGAAGGTTTATGTTAAATTTTCCTTTTTTGATTTATATCTAACTTTCTGCTAGCTCAGCTACTCTGGTCGGCCTCACTGACCTGCAATGGGAGGTGAATTATGAAATCTGAAGCTTGGGAAGGTTTATGTTAAACCCAACATTTTCCTTTTTTGATTTATATCTAGCTTTCTGCTAGCTCAGCTACTCTGGCCGGCCTCACTCACCTGCAATGGGAGGTGAATTATAACTTCATAGCTATCCTCTCCCTCAGCCACTAGTACAAAAAAGGCAATGTGGAAATAAGAGATATTAAGGAGTTCCTTTATTCTTCTGTGGTAGCATGTAGCAAGAATCCCTGTGGGAACTGTTGTGGAACTATTACATAGATATTTAGCTCCCCTTCAATGGCAGAGGAAAATCTAGTTTCCTTTTCAATTTCTTTTTCCCTCATCCTGAATACTTGACTCAGCTCTCTTTAATTTTCTATTTTTTCCTCATCTTTTCCTTTTTGCCTTAGAGCCTTCCAGTTCCTTTTATTTGAAGGCTTGAGGTGACTGAGGTAGCCTCCTGGAGCAGTCAGAAGAGGGAGAGGAGAGTGCAGCAGAGAGAGCACCAGACTAATCCATAGCAGGGCTGAGAAAAAGCAGTGTCTGAAACAGAGATCAGTACCTTGACATGGTTACAAAATGAAATCTGCAACCAGAATCCTCTGCTACAAGGGTTTCACTCGTGTAATATTAAATACTGTTGTGTTGCCAGGTTGGGTGCTAATGAATCTGTATGCATATAAGTTCCATATGTATTGAGTATTTGTGTTATACTCTTCAATTTTTTTTCTTCCAGGACTTTATACAAACAATGGCAGTTGGTTGGGTGCTAATGAATCTGTATGCATATATGTTCCATATGTATTGAGTATTTGCGTTATACTCTTCAATCTTTTTCCTCCAGGACTTTATACAAACAATGGCAGCAAACACAGGACTTGAACTAAATAATCTTAAAATACTGGACAATTTCCAGCTCTGGAATACGTACGATACTCTATACTGTGAGGTAATAATAAGGCAATAGGGGTTGGGAAAGAATATAACTCCTAAGTCGGGTTTCAGTTAAACCATGGCAATGTGGCTTCATAGGAAAGAGTTGCCTTCTCTCCTGCATTTGCTTTATTTAATATTTTTTTTAAATTGAATCTAAGTTCTAATTTAGTGCATTGGTAAAAGACAACCCAAAAACATGATTTACCCCTTCAAAACTGTTTTTTTCCATTTGCTGGCTTATTTTAAAGCACTGACACCAGAATCCATTCCCTTTTTTCGTAAAAGACAACCCAAAAACATGATTTACCCTTTCAAAACTGTTTTTTCCATTTGCTGGCTTATTCTGAAGCACTGGTACCAGAATCCATTCCCTTTTTTTCCTCATTTTCCTTTCAAATATGCTGCTATAGAATCACTTCAGCATGCTACCTAGGACATATATATGATTTGTAACAGGAAAATGAAATTATTTGCTTTAATCTATCAACAGGTAAACATCAAAATACTTAGAGCTTGAAAATGAGGAGTAGGAATATGACCCATCAGTTAGAAAATTCGGAGATGATGATAGCAACTGGTGAATAAAATCAGGCTGGCCCCAAGCATGGGATGAGTCCATCTGGCCCCTGTCATTATCAGCAGCACATGAAGGCTGTTGAACATATCCTCCACACACTGGCACTTGGACACTATCAGATACTGTCATTCTTAACATGACTGGAGAGTGACACTTGTCTGTAAAAGGCCAGTGATGGAACTGGTACCTGGACAACTGTATGGAAATGGAAGGAAAGGTTGGAGCTAGGTTATACCCTGAAGACCCTGAAGGGAAGAGGATAAGACATATGTCTGCAATCTTTCACAATAGCAAAACCCAAAATCATATATCTTTATAGCAAGAACACATTATACCTACAAGGGATCCCCTTCACAGAGGTGTTTCTCCTATTTCCATACCTCCATTTCAGGTTGATCCCCATTCCCATGCTGCCATGCTGCAGGGTGTGCTGACAAGTGAAACCACACTGGGCAAAGAATTGCAGGGCAGCCTTGGAGACTCCAAATGTAGTAGTGTGAGGTCGAGCAACAGGATAATGGAAACCTGTAGAATTAAAAATAAATTATTTTCTTTTCCTTTATCACTAGGGTATTCACAATTTTACTCTCCCTGTATGGGCCACCAAAGATGTAATCGACAAGATGGAAAAACTGGCAGAATTGTCCTTATTATCGATATTTGGGCTTTATAAAACAGAAGAGAAATCACGACTGCAAGGAGGTAAATAAAAAAAATGCACAGAAAAGTAGGAGACAATGCTTATGATAATGTGCAACATCCTGTCAAGGTACTCATGCAAAAATATTGACAAAGAACCTAGATTTGTAACTGTGGACATAGAATGCCATTTTAAGCATGAAAATACGTGCCGAATGCCGGCATTTCCATGGATGAGATATTGAAACAAGGTGTATATATGAATGTCTTTAGTTATCCCATAGTTTTTAAGAGATAATGATTTTTTAAAAGATTATAGAAATCCAAGAGAATAATCAAGCCTACATGAGCATGATCATTACTTGTCTGACATTGTTAGATTAAGTTTAAGTTCTGTTTCTCCAATATTTATTTTGTTTCCTGATCTTTGTTTTTCCCTTTGACATACTACTTATATGTTGTGCCAAAACCTTTGCAACACATTGGTAGCTCTCTGAAAGACTGATATAAAGCTGCTCCAAAACAATCCAATCAGAATAGATGAGAGATTCAAGTTATATCTATACTGCAAGAAGGGGAACCACTGCTTAGCTCCGAAATCGAGGTGCATGGGCTGTGCAGAAATGACACCACTTCAGGACACAACCCAGGCATTTTTCATGTGATCCCCAGGTGTCCGTGAGCAGGAAACCCAAGCAAGTGAGCTTGAATATCTGCAGGCTGGACTGTTTGGGGCTAGGCTTTGTAATGCACCTACCCTGCAGTCTAGACCCAGCTAAAGAATTATTAGCAGCCTTATTGTCAAGCACATACATCACTTGATCACGCCATATACTAACTACAAGTCAAACCTGCATTAAAGCCCACTAGATGTATCATGGGGTCAGGACTTTTTTTCTAGTGTTCACAGGCATATCAATTATGCCTTAATTCCCTAGAATGGTATCAATTGTGTTGCAGGGAATTCCTGCTGCCCTTATGCTATTGGCTTTAGAATATCTCTGGTCTGGAGAATGAGTACAAAAGAGCTTTGGAAAAACAAAGAATTGATTTGAAAATGTTTCTTCAGCATCTAGAGAGGAAGAGGCTAGCACAGCTGGCATTATTGCAAAACTGCAAACAGACAAAAAATGATGGAGAGGAGGGCTCAGCATAACAAAACTGGAAGTGTCATTAGCCCCAGTTCTAAGGATAGTTCTAGATGAATTTCTGAAAATCCTCCACTTCACTTGATCTGGATGATGAACGATATATTTCACCTCTGCAATATCTTCTCTCTAGTTATGAACTTGCAGCAAGCTAAAAAAAATGAGTATGGGGCCTGAGCAGATGTCTTCTATTTGATACTCATAATCTTTTACCTTTTTGGTTTCTACGCAAATGTTATATCTTCATTTTCCCCTTCCTTTTTCCCATCTTCTTAAGGTGTTCTTGTGAATGCCATTTTAAAGAGTATTAAACAAGCTGCCAATTCTTCAAAACAAAGAAAAATGGAGGTCTACTCTGCAGTGAGTATTTTCATCTTTCATAAATCTTGCTATGATTTTACCAGTAAAAGATCCTTAAAGAGAATAATCAGTCTCCCTGTAAGTTAAATGAAAGAAACAGTTCAATTCAGCTAACAAGCTGAACACCAGTCAGTACAAAAACACAGCCGGAGCATGGGTCTCACCTCAGTTTCAGTCAAACTGTACTTGGTAAAGAAAATGATGTATTTTATCAGCCAGTTTTTCTGCAACTTAATGGTGCAGTTCCTATAAGTTGCATCTTTCCTTAAGTGCTCCCAACCCAGGGATGCTGGCACATTGCAGAACTTCAGCTGCACCTCCAAACACTTCCTCTGCTTAGAAAGGGGCGATATAGCTGTGGATTCTATTTTTTAATTTATTTTAGAGGATGAAGAGGGCCATTTGAGTCAGGCCAAGATCCACTTAGCTCATTCATTATCCTGTCTCTAACAATGGGCAACAGCAGGAAAGAATGTGAGAATAATGCCAGCACAGAGTGATGCTTCCTCTGATACAACCTTCCAGCAATCTGTGGCTTAGGGACTTCTTGAGACAGAATCTGTGTCTGTGTATTTAATAGCACTTGTCAGTCTTTTTTCCATCAATTTATCTAATTGCTTTTTTAATGCATTTATACTTTTGGCCTCTGCAACATCCTGTGGCAACGGCTCGTGTGTTAAAAGAAAAAAAGTATTTCCTTATTTTTATTTTAAACTTAATAGTGATTTAGCTCCCTCCTAGCATTTCTATTGTGAGAAACGGGGAATAATTCTTTATTCACTTTTCCTGGGTCACTCATGAATTTACTATTGTCTGTCACACCTCTTTCATCTTTCCTTTTCCAAGACAGAGTCCTACCCTATTTATCTTTCCTCATATAGAAACCTCTTAATACTTTAAATCTTTCTTGCTGCCTTTTCTATGTGTCTTCTAGCCCTACTGTATTCGTTTTGAAAAGGAAGAAGTGCATCCAGAATTTTCACTGCTGCTTTAATGCCTTGAGGCCAAGTATACTCTTATTTTTGAAAGTGATCAGTCTAAAAAGTTCCAGATCCTGAATAATAATTAAAGCATAGCTGTTAAACTATACTATAAATAAGCCTAGCAAATATATATATAAAGATGCTTACAAAATTTAGGTATCAAGGTGTTTGGACTTCCTTCCTTCAGTTCCTCCTCCTGGGACATCCTGCAAGAGGAGGGATAATGAGGAGAGGAAGAGGCTGGGAGTGGGTGGGTAACCAATTCCACCAAAATAGAAGTCAAACTGAGAATTTATTGTCTAAGTCCAAACAGAAGGAACAGCAATTTAAAAAATGCTGGAGTGCGTGTGGAGGTGAGGAGAAAAGTATTTGTATGCAGCTATTTGTCTGATATACTATCTAAAAAAAAAAGTACTTGTATCTTTACTCGAAATGCCATAGGATATATTACCTTATACTGCTTTAATCTGACTTTGGAACCAAAAACACTCCTGAAGGAAGGAGTAGCAAAATGCATAGAAAAACTAGATTTATTTCTCAGACCACATCTTGACTTCTCTGTATCTCTGTCTCCAAAACATTGCCAGATGGCGTAAGACACATACTGCAGTAAGTCTTTGGAAATGCCCCCTGCTGTCTGTAGTAAACTGTTAATATGTTTTTCCCAGTGGTGAATACACTGTATATATTTTTATCATCAAATTTACACAGGTTTTGTTTTATCATGATTTCCACTGCCTCTCTACTTTTGTCTCATTACTCTGGATAAATGGTAGGTGACTTTCTGACAGACTAGACCTGAAAGTAACTGACTTTCAAGGATGGATATTTTTTTTTCCCAACAGCATGACACCACACTTGGGGCCCTCCAGATCGCTCTCAATATTTTCAACGGAAAACTGCCACCATATGCTTCTTGCCAGTTTTTTGAACTCTACCAAGAAAGCAATGGGCAAGTATTTTCTTATCCATGCAAGAACAAGGAGTGGTTGGAATTTGGTTCCCCCCCTCCCCCAAAATCATTTTCCCCTCAAATGTTGCAAGGACATACAAATTCATTTTAAACCGATACTTCCCTGAGCAGTCCACAGGCACCAAGTTATATTAAAACTTGGAAAAATTACAGTTGCTAGATATGCTAGATATGCATGTATCTGTGTGCTTCGAACGATAGGAAGAAAACGCCTTCCCAGCTGGACATAAATGGTAAAATAGATTTTCCTGCTTTTTCAAAAGACAGCAACAACATTTCCAAGTCTTCTCATAAATCCTAAGGTGAACCAGTTGGCTTAGAAGAACCTGGTGCTGTTGCCATTCAAGAAGCCTTCAGAAGGACCTTTTGAGCTGATTAGTGATCTGTGCAGTAACGTAACCAGCTTTTGCAAAGCGGTCTTTGCAGATGTTTTTCACAAAGTCTCCATTCTTGAAGAACAGGTTCTAGAGTAGGATGTTAGAGCCCATTTCCAACATTGTGTTTCTAAATAGGAAACCTTGTGTTTAAGAACCTTTTTTAAAAAATCTTTTCAATGTTGTTAATCAGGCAATATAGCATTGAAATGCATTATCGGAACGATTCTTCAAAGGATCCTTATGTACTCACTCTGCCAGGATGCAACTCTTCTTGTCCACTTGAGAAGTTTGCTGAACTAGTTTCTCCTGTGATTACAGAAAATTGGTCAAAAGAATGTGGGAAGAAAGACAAAATGAAAGGTAGTGTAACAGCTCTGTATTTTCTACACAAGACATGGAGGTGGAAATTGTATCAATGGCTCCAAACTTTGCACCTTCCACACAATAGACAGGTGTCCCTTTAACAAGTGCGGACCAGCTTTACTATGGACAGGGAAAGCCAAAGGAAATTGAATTTCTATAAAAATATGAAAAGTACATTTGGCCACCAGTGTGCAGGCAGTGCTATTATTAGCATACCCACATAAAGAGCTACCTAAAGGCATGGCCAAAGCTAGAGCTTTGCTTGCTGAAAATGTCCAACAGAAATCTGGGGGTGGGTGCTATGCAAGGAGTCCTGTGTATGTTGGATGCATCAGTCCTTCAGTAGATACAAAGCAAAAATGGCTTGCACACCCACAGTAAGATAGATGCATGTGCATCTCTGGCATGTGTGCTGTGTATTGAGGGTACCTTAACCTCAGCTGTACACAGAGAAGGCAGCTGATCCATGCAGACAGAGTAGCTGTTTGCCTCCAACTACCAACAGCTGACAGCTGATTACCTCTTCCTACCTGAATACTATTTCCAGGAGGAAAGTGAAGGGTGAGGCAAAATCTAACTGTATTTCCATTGTACATACCTGTAACTAGACTGTATCCAAAATGATATATGTGTATGTCTTTCATTAACTCCCTTTTCCTTTATTGTTTTTCTTTCACAGATATTTTTATCGGATTTGACATTGCTGTTGGCTTGTTGTTCATTTTTGACCTTGTACTGCTTTACCTCCTTTATCATTATGGACGCTGCAGGCGCAGAAACAATTACCAAGACATTTAAAGGGGAGGTAAAGAAATGAAAGAGAGAGCAGCTAGACCTCAAGCAATCCTTTAAGTTCCTTGTATCCATCCGTTTGCTCTGGCCAACTTAATCTCCAAAGCATATTCATAAACTTGAAGAGCTGAGGTATCTGTGGCCTAGCTCCTAAAAGACTAAACATCTGCAGTGAGAAATACTGTAGAAATACATTATTGTTAAGAATTTACTTTTGTAGCAAGACAGAATTGCTTAATTTTCTATCTTTAGGTTTTCCACTACTGTTTTTAATATTGCCTATTACCATTTAGCCCTCTACTTTTGTCTTTCCCTGCTGAATGAATCTTTCTTGAAAATCACAATCTGTAATATTTCCTTACTTCTTATAAATGGCTATTTTGTTGATACAGAGGAAAATGTTTGCAGTGACCAAAAGCTCCAATTACTGTGT
This sequence comes from Calidris pugnax, assembly GCF_001431845.1. Taxonomy (NCBI): domain Eukaryota; kingdom Metazoa; phylum Chordata; class Aves; order Charadriiformes; family Scolopacidae; genus Calidris; species Calidris pugnax. Next base: position 53,701 of record NW_015090803.1, on the reverse strand, counting down.
GAAAAAGATTCGTACCAGCACTTGGGTATACCATTTCTGCATTTATTAATGCAAATCTATGCATGAGTTTTGACCTTGGCCTTCAGCTAATAAAAGTCTGCAGCCTGCTTTTCAAAAGCTACACTACTATAGCTTTCACTCAAATTAGTAGGAACTGGAGGGAGATCTGTTGCATCTCCAGGCATAAGCAAGAAGCTTAGCGCAACAGCATCTTGGTCAGTGTCCACAACTTCAGTAATGTGGATAAGTAAATACATTAAAATGTATTTTTTGTTGCTACACTGCTTTCCTATTTTTCTGAGCTCCCCATCATGAATGATCCTTTCCCTGCATCTTTTCTGGCGCAACAGTTCTGTGTCCTGCTTCAGGTCCCCTCTATAATCTTATTTCTTTGAGCCATTCTTACAATTATTCCTCAAGTTATCACTCTATTCATCACCTTTCATTTTCATTTTCATTTACAGTAACTCCTTTACTTCCTTGCTCTGTTCAAAACCCTTTCTGTTAGCAAGACATGCACTGAAAGTAAGAAAAGACTGATTCTGCTTTTTGTATGTTGATCTCTTCTGTGCAATACATTTTGTTTAGATTGTAAGCTCCTAAGGGCAGGAAATTTTTTTCCACAATTGCTCTCTAGTATCATAAACTAGTATCATAAGCACTAATATTGCTGTATAAAATACTGCTTATCATCATATGTTTCCAGGGCTGAATCAAGATTTTTTTTAATCCTGTAGTCCTGCAGAGGATACTGTGAATTGCATTACCATGGAGAAGCCTTTTTGAAAATCAAGATGGCTATACAGACAGGTGTGCCAACAGCAGGTCCAGTCCAACAGATATAATGAGCAATCATGTGCTCAAGCTAATGAGTCCTGTTGAGGTGCAGAAGTCTCAAGAAAGCTGAGAGATGGAGCTGCTTAGCTCAGGCACAGCATCGCACCAGTGTGAATACACTGCCTCTGGACTGACTTTGACTCATATCTGTGGGTTGCAACTTGGTGCCCAGGAGCTTGGGTCAGCTACCACTGATCTAGAGATCAGCCCTCAGTATTACAGCTGTGGACACAATTAAAATGTGATGTAGTTAGATGTATGGATATTAACTAGCATAAATCAAACTGAATAACAAAGGCTTGAGGGAATGCAGCACTTTACAAATATCATTGTGTTTTCTTGCAGTAACTCCAGCTACTCAGCTGTCCATCTTTTAAAGCAGTATTTCCCACTCAGTAAAAAGCCTTTACTAGCATCCATGACATTTCCATTTTATCTATTTTAGGAAATGTCATAATAAAGTGATGGATTTGATTCTTACATAGGAAGGATGTTTTATTGTAGAACAATTTGGGGCAAAGCTGCCGGAAAGATCAAAGCCTATCCTTAAATCAGATGTTTTGGATGTACAAGCTTCAGTTTGTAACTGATCCTTGGTGCAAAAACTTAAAGGAATGTCTATTCTGCAGTAAAAAGTGTTACAGCAGCTCTGGAAAACAAGTCTGAGCTGCCTTGGTTACTATTAGCAGTGTACTCACACTGGACAAAAGCTCAGGACAAAGTGCAAAACTGATCTTGGCTCCTGAATATATATATATATATATATATATATATTTACTCAGTGATTACCTGATGCTGAGCTCTGTATTACCATGCCCACAGTGCTGCTAGTACTCACTAAGGATAGACTGAGGAAATCTTTTATTAGAGGCAGTCAAATGCTCGACAACTGAAGATGTATCATTGACTGATAATGTGCAGTAATAACTGGCTGTGAGATAGTAGAAAGTCAGTTGGTTGCTCCCCACAAGAAGTAGAACGGAGCATGTTTTTTCCAAGATTGCTTCTTATAATAAGAAGCACATCTAGACAGAAAGTAAAATGTGAAGTTCTGAGGCATCTTTTGTGGTTTATTCTACTGCAGCCTAATCTGCTACAGAGAATTTGAGGAGATGAAGCAATTCTAGCTGTGGCAAGAGTTGTCACAAAGTAATTTTTTTGTAGGGATGCCTTTTTGTTAACAGATAGTCATACTTGAAAATGTCCATGCACTTTTAGAGAGGATCCATTGAACACAAGTTACACAGAATGTAATGGATAGATTCAGATGATGTAACTTCAGAATTTATGAAGGTACAAAAAAGATGCGGTGCCTTAGTAATGTAGGCCCTGAATCTAACTTATAGTAAAGACGCTTTGTCTTGCTGAGATTAAAACAAGGTTAATTTCTCCAGTGGAGTAAAAGGTTGTTAAGTGTCTGACAAGCTTGTGGCTTTTTAATTTTTTCAGCCATATTTACAATTTGCTTAGCACAATCTGTTTGTGATTAGAAAATATCTTGTCTCCAAGCTACCTGTAGCACTGAAATAAAGTACATTAAAGAAACAATTCAACATTTGCAATTCTATTTGAGTGAAAGATAATGGAGCTTTCAGTATGCCTAGAGTTCCCAAACAAAAGAGAATGTTCAGGTTTGCTCCTTCTGTAAGAATAGATTTTTAAAGCACTGATGCTTTGACACAAATAACGCTAAGCCTGATGACATCAAGCTCTTCCGTTTGCCCTCCAGCAGTGACATCATCTGCCTCTGCAGCAGGGTTTTCTCGTGCACGTGGCAGAAAGCAGTGCATACACAGCACTTCCCAGCTCAGTCAGCAACAACCTCCTCTTACCGAATTGATTTCATTCTGGAACTTGTTTATTCATGGTCCTGAATATTGCACACGCTGGGTCAGCACAGCAGAGCACAGCGACCTGACTACCAGAGTAACACTGGCTCCGTCTGGAGCGCTCATGTTTGTTACACCTGTAATGTAGAGACATTTGATCCAAATGATATTATCTCTTCTCACTTAAAAAAAATTTCTTAGGTGTGGTAAGATACAGAAAACAGAATAACAAATGAGCTACATTAAAAAAAATAAAAAATCTGTTCAGTCCAAAAATTCTTGAGTTTGGATTAAACCCCAAACAACAAAGGATTATGTTTCAAAAATTTTCTCCACAAACAAAAATATGCTAAGAATTCTACTGTAAAAAGAATATAAATATTCATAGTGATGGAATTTGAGAGTGATGATGAGGGTAGAGGCTGGCTTATTCTTAGGCATATAACCTTTGCCCTTACGAATCCATGTTGAGGTGATGTCAGTAATATTGCATAGGATTGTATTCTGGACATGAAATAGCTGAAACTACTCTACTCTTGACAGCATTTCTTATAAAGAAAGATGGGGATGAAAGGCATACATTTACCTATAAAGGGCTAGCTTTATTGATTTAGATTGTAATGCTTCATCAAAATTGCCAAGTATTAAAACTCAAATAAACAAACATGAGTTGCTACTGAAATAACAGCAAATCATTTGAACTGCTACATTACATGGTCTCTTCTATGACTAGGCATCTTCACTGCCAAAGGGATTTTAGCACAGGCAAGGCCTTCAAGATCACATCTAGGAGATCAGCTACATTTGGAAAGACAGTTAAAGAGACATGTCCAAAGTCCAGTTGTGCTAATTTCTATAATTGCTCTTAAAGCAGAATTATAACACTATTTCCCCTCCTGAGACTGATAGTACATTGTCAACTTCATCCATCTTGCAGACTGAGGTTCCAGTGATCTTTTAAAAAATTTGTACAAAGATACCATTTATCAATTCAAAATAGATAGTGGCAAAAGAAAACAGTCCTGGCTCCATCTATCTTTCTCTGTATTTACCCAGAGTCATGTCCATGTCAAAAAAGGTGATTTCTCTGTGCTCTGGTTATGGCAGCTAAAGCTCTTGCCCTCTTCCTATAGAAAACCCTTGACTTCCAAGGACATAGCAATTCTGCCAGCTCATCTACCCTATCAACTACGGAAAGAAAGGTAATAAGATGCAGGATGATCATAAAGGCTTTTCTCTAGGAAGATAAAAATTCAAAGGATATATGGACTCAAAACCCTGTAATTTCAAGCCCAAATAAGTAAGCACATGTCATCCATTCTCTAAAATATTAGTCTTGACAGCATTTGGATAAAAAATGACAGGAAGACTAGCAAAATTCTGTCATACAGCAGCTGAGCTGACTGATTTCTGGTACTTCTTGGAAGCAGAGCTGCTCTATTCTTCCCATTCTAAGGCATTCTCAGAGCTTTTCCTGGCTGCTCTTCAGGAAGCAGCAGGAGCTGAAGCAGATTGGAAGCCTACTTCTTGTCCATAAGTTTTGAACCACAGGTACTTAAGATTAAAATGGATGTGATTAGCAAATTACTGTTTGTTGCATATATGTTTCTTCACTTGTGAAAGTAATACAGAAGTACTTTTACAGTCCAGGCCAATTTCTCCAGATGAGATGAATCACCTCAACTCATCTGAGCATTTGTTGAGAGCATTTGCTACTGATATAAGCAGACCTTCACAAGAATCTTCTGTATCCTCTGTAAATCCTGGTGGAAGAGAGCTTTATTAATCCATTTATGAACAACAGACTCCTCTTTTCTTGGTAAAGGAAGATGTGGATCAAAAACCACCTTAGTCTATAAGTTAAGACCCTTCAAATAAGCACACGAAAATCTTATTCTGACAAATGAAGGTTGAATTTTCACTTCACTTTTCACTTCACTTCTTCACTTCACTGTTTGGAAAGATGGTGTTGGCAGAGACAGTATCTATTAAGCCACACTATATGGTGGTTAGCATATCTCTAGCACAGTTATTGTCTTCTTTTATATGGCTATTCACTCTCACCTCTGAACTACTGGTAGGACAGAGGTGAAGGACAGTAAATAAGTTGCTGTCGCTTACTCTTACAAGTTTTAACCACCAAAACTATTTGGTCATAGATGTGAACCAAATGGGTCTTCAATTCCCTCAACTTTCATTCTAACTAAACTACCACACTCAGCCTTAGAGTACGTACCAAAGCATAACCTCTATTGATTTATCTCTCCCTTTCTGACCACACATTCAGTAATATCAATATTGTAAAAAAGCCATTAGCCATTAGACAGTTGCAGCTGTCTTTGCTGGTCTCATTGTCTGGTTGATGTTTCACTATGATTTGAATACCAATTCTCTGTAAAGAAGACCATTCTCCGTCATGAAGCGTTGTTGTCATTAATCACTGTCTCAAGAATCACTGTCTCGAGAAGAAATCACTGCCTTAAGAAGAATTCTATTTTCTGCAGACAAGTGTGTCTGAACAAAAAGCTAGGAGATTTTCATAACCAGTGCCTGCATTATCAAAAGCAGACTAAGCACTGCATACAAACTTACCTCCTTATTTCAGTGAGGTAACTGCCACTTTGGATAGTGCAAACGCACTCTGACTCGTCTTGAGTGTGTCATTTTATAATGATGTATCTTTCTACTTTAGGATGTGGTTTTAGAATGTAGTTCTAAGTATTTTTGTTATCAGATAAAACACAAAGACTTATATGAGGGTCTTGATGATGATGGGCCTTGATTGTTCAAGAAAGAGGCCAAATATCCTGAAAAAACAATGATAAACTTTAAAAAAACTGCATTTTTTGCTTTTAAATCTTGTCTGGTGACAAAACTAGTTCTAGATAACCTGGTGAATGCTAAGCATATCATTCCATAAATCAGATACAACCTTTTCACGTAGTGGATGGGCAGCTCCCCCAAGTGTTTACCAACCATCGGGTTGCCTAGTTTTCAGCAGTCTTTGGGCAGTCCTCTACTTTGATACAACAGCCTAGTTCTAGGTGGGTAATGAAACATCTCAATGTGTATCAGACAGAGCCTTTGGCAGTCAGCAAAATAACGGTATGAAATACAAATGCAGTGGGAAAGACAGAAGCTTCCCTTCCAATGGAACATCTCAGACAAAAGCTAAGGGACAAGGTATTTCCCTAAGTGCATTAAGTATTAGCAGCAGGGCATTGTGGAAATCTCTCAAGGTGAAATTAAGCTTTAAAAAAATCTGCTAATTAGAGAAAAGGAGATTGGTTACAGGGTAGCATCAATTAAGGAAGGGCAAGCATGAAAGAGAAGTTTTGTCAAAAGACTGGATCCCAGCTTTTTTGGTACTGTAGAGAAGCCAATTTAATAGGATGATCTGCTGTTTGGAGATTACTTTAGACACATCATTCGTGTCACATGTATGTAGAGAGCAGTGGAGGCCTTGGTTTATCTGTAGACATCTTCAGATATAATAATCCATGTGTTAAACTCTCAGTTAAAAAACTCCTTGAGGTATCTGGAGTTAAGGATTTCCAACTAGTGAGTAAACTACAGGCATATCCTTCTGTAGGGGTGGCAAAGCCATGAGAACACTAACTTATCAACAGTGGCAAACCCTCCAAAGCAAGATCAAGGTCATCCAACTGCTGCAGGGCAGGGTAAACTGCCACAATTACTTTAGAAACTGATAATGCAGGGTACATAGATGCAACATCCCCTCTCCTGGCAGATCCTTACCAGAGTATCCCTGGTGTGCTTTATAAAAGTAGGCAGTCTGTTTGAACCCTAGGAGTCTCTCCACCTGTACATCTCTCTTCACATCACCTTTAACTACGGCCCCGTGAGCATTAAGAAAAGCTTGAGTCACTGCTTCCTACTGATTCTTGGGAGCAGTCTGCCACCTACTGCCTTTACAAGCACTCTGTTTGCAGCCTTCCACCTAAATTGTAAGAAAGCTTGTTTTAAATGGGATTTAGCCGACTTTGATACTTCACAATCTGCAGCCAAACTCATCTTGGATGTTAAAAGGGCAGTTCTGCCCTTCCAGAACTATGTTCTCTTTTAAAGGAGTAGAAAAGAGATTGTTAAGAATTTTCTTCTAGATCATGTATGAAGGAAGTTGATAGGTAGGTTAGTGTCAAATTGAATGGATCTTGCTGCCTCAGAAAATAAGACTGGACTATACATCTGGTCCAGGGATTAATCAGTAAATTTTTTTCTAAGACAAAAACTAATATTGAATCATATTAATTGGCTAAATTTCAGAGGATGATTATGTGATTATCCTTTTCCGACCTTCTGATAGTCTGTGTCCATCTTAATCTGTGTTACTTAAAAGGAAGGAATAATTACATTGTGCTTGATAGATTAGGATCTCCCTGGTGCTATATGCTATTTTTTTGGTATCTTCTACTCTTCTACTCTGCTGAAGCAGCGTGTGACTTTTTTCAGTTACTTTCTCTAACAAGTTAGATGCACAGCATAGTTCTCTCTTCTTTTTTTTTTCCTTTTTTAATAAAAACATCTAATACTGTAAGGCAAGTGTGATAACTACTCGCCTGGAAGCATTTGCTTGAAATCAGTAGCACCAGATTTTGCTAGTTGTTTAATGTGTTTGATGACTTTGCATGTCATTAGGAGCCTTTTTAATCAACCACTGAAATTTTCAAATTAATCTTGCACAAAATTATTTATGATAGTAGGGAAAGGAAAGTATCTTAAGTCAAACTGCTTAATTCCTGTAGTCAGCTAATGCAACAGAATCCCTAAATGGAAGAACATGAGGAGAACTGTCTTTGATTAGAGTCCAGCTGTTGATTACAGCCTTAGCTTTGTATTCAACCTCCACGGTGACCACAGACTTTCCATAAGCATTTTCTCATTTCTTGTTGATTACAATGATAAATCCATCCCATCATATCTGACCACTCAATCCAACACTGGGAATTTCAGCTGAGGATTTTTCAACATTTTGTCACCTGTAGTCAAATGCTGTTGTCACACACGGGTGTAAGCTCTCCATCAGAAGTCAGCAAAAGGCATACTTGTTTTACAAACAGATTTTTCTGGCCTAGCAAGCCTGAAACTTTGTAGCTCTCTAATCTGGGGAAAATCTAGAACATAAAAATTCTTTAAAAACTAAGCTATTAATGGATAAGCCTGTAGTAATTAGAGAAATGTCTCATGGCAAGGAAATTCCCACCTCAAAGTTTCCCTTCAAGACATTATACAATGTAACTACTGAAAATTATGATATACTGAAAGCAATTTAACTGTTGCAAGAAATATTTACGCCTTTTAATAGTAGTAATCACAGTAAAAAATGCATTTTTTGAGGTAGCTGAATTAGTGATCAAAAACTGATTACTAACTTTGCGTTGCCTTTTGCAGTACAAAGCAATGCTGCTTGAAGTGCATTCAAGACAACACACAAAGAGGAGACACGTAAGAGTACACATGAGACAAAAATAGCCAAGAGAAGTTGAAGATATGATATATACTTGTAGCCACCTGCTGGAAATCCTCACCTATGTGATTACCCATCACACAGACCTAGTTCCATTGACTTGATCAGTCACACAGAGTGTTTGCATGAGCAAAGGCTTGCAGAAGGAGGTTTTCCTAGTGAGCAGTTAAACAAAGAACTAGTGAGATGAAAGCATCTTAAATTTTGGGCAGGTGTATTAAGTCTCTCTAGGAAGTTGAGAGAAGGAAATAAAAAAAAAACAAACCCAAACAAACAAAACACAACAAAACATTAATATTCTGCACTGGGATGCCTGAAGCCAATAGCTATCAGGAGCTGAATGTAAAAAGAAACAGAATCCCATGTAATGAGCTTGTTACAAGCTGGAACATTGCCAAACCCAGCTTCAGTTTTTTAGTTCTGCTTTTAATCAGTGAAGTCCATGCTTCACCACTGTTTACTGGCTGAACTGAAATAAATTTAGGGCTACAACTAAACAGTTTGTCTTTTATCTGCCAAGTGCCAAGTCATCACTCTGTGCTTCTGTCAAAAGCTCTGTTAGTGTTCCTAAAAAACTGAGTGCAGCAGATCTCTAAGCATTAGTCAGAGAGAAAAACAAGTTACATTCAAAGACATAATTGCTAGTCACCTTTGCATAAGAAAAGAGCAGAAAACAAATAAATAAAATACTTCTCTTAATGACTACCAAAATGCTTAGTTTATTCAAATGCAATAAACTAACAACTTGGTTTTAGGCTATTTCTGTACTAAATATGTTGGACTAGAAGATCTCTAGAGGTGCCTTCCAACTCCGACAACTCCGTGATATCTTTCTTGACTTCAATCTTATTTGTGCATACAAAAGTTTTCTTTTAAGGGTCAGGTCAGTTCAGATCACAAGAGTCGCATCAGAAGAAATTAATTCAGCATATCTGGTGTTATGGAAATAACTAGTTCTTCATAAAAGATTCAGTTTGAACATGCTCAGTGCCTTTTTTAGTAACAAACCTCTTATTTTGCAGATTGCGGGGCAAATGTATCAGTAAAAAGCTTGAGCATGTATAAAATTGGTTTACACATTCATGAATTTTATTCTTGACACTCCAATAATGGAAGAGAAATAATGAACAATGAATTGTCGAAATGGAACTTGAACCCAGAACAGCAACAAATTCTGTGCTTGTATGACAGAAAGCATATTCCTTTTCATGGCTGCTAGGACATCACCTCAACTGGGGGACAGTTCAAACATTTTTGAACATCTTAGTCTACCCTTCTCTCAAGTGGATAGCATTTACTTGCTGGCCAACTAATTAAACAAGTGTACTAGCTAATTTCAGTTCACTGTTGAGTAATTTATCAAATAAATAATTAATTCATATAATCCAAACCTGTTTTATTAGACTAGTACAATAATAATTCAATTTTTCCAGAAATAAAGAGGTGTAAATAGGAATATATTCCCTGCTTTACATTAAAAATGGGACAGCAGAAGTTCAGGGAAACTTGGCCAAAACCCCAAGCATTAATAGTATCATTACAAACTAGCACTAAATAAGATTACGTAAGTATCCATATGCTTATGCTTAAAAACAACAGCAGATGCCTTATATACCATTTGATGGTCACGATCTGTGTCAAAGCAAAACCAAAGGAGTGGGAATATGAATAATATACTGCCTGAAATGGATGCTAGAAATGGTGGTAACTTGCTGTGTGCATTTCTGCTTTGCTTGTGTTGTGCTTTCTCAGATTCATATACTTCTGTTTCTATTAATTGGGCCAATTGTCTCAGTCAGCTGAATACAGACAATTTTAAGGCTATTAAAGCCAAAATACTTTTTTGTCATCAGAAGCAACTCTTCTGAAAGCTGAAATTCCTATATCTCTGCAATACTGAGAAATTGGTAAGTGACTCAATGATTCAGTCATGATGAGAAAATTGAAACCAGCAACAGCATGAGGAAAACGAAGGTGAAACTGTAAAGACCTAAGAAAAAATACTGACCAACCCAAAAGAAAACAGAAATTTCCGAAGTCCTACTTCTGCTTATCACAGAAAAAGGGAAAGAGCCTAAAAATTATGCTGACTGATGCTCTTTTTATGACTCACTGTGCCTGGCATTCTTACAGCCTAGATGTCATTCAGTAACTGCTGAAAGAATAACGATTAACTTCTCTATTGCGGTTTGCAAGGCAGGAGTTTAGCATTATCACAGTACAATGCTACACTCCTTCTTTTGTTAACATGTATGTAATCTGATTATCACTGGAAATAGCTCATAACGTGGGATTCAGAAGTGCCCATCTCCTCTGGGCCTTCTTCCAAGGACGGGGTGAGTTGCCTAGTGATATTCCCCACCCTGGTTCAGACCAGCACTAGTAACCACTGGTGTTGCAGGGTGAGCTTAATACATTCATCGTATGACTGACCAGACCTCTTGCCTGAGCACAACAAGAGTCAGAACATATGCCTGTAGGGCACATCAAGTGATCCCACCTTTTTGGTTTGCCTGTAGGGCACATCAAGTGATCCCACCTCCACAGGTTCAACCATTTTGGACATTTTGTTCCATGGGCTCCACCATGTCATCATTTGCACAAGCACCAGCAATAATCCACGTGCCAATGATGATGTCCCATTTCTTAATTTGCTGCCTTTCTTGCCAAGCTGAATTATCTGGTCCATAGTTCAGCAAAAAGCCTACTCAATGTGCTACCCAAAGGTACCCACTCACCTCTGTTTGTCTGGATCCCGCTTGCTCCAAGTCTCCGTGGTGCTGCAGGGACAAGGAGGTCTGTGAGTTGTGGGCCAGATGGAGCTTGTTGTCTCTGTAGTACCAAGGAGGCTTGGTGGCTGCCTGTCCTGACCAACAAGCTCTGGTCTATCTAACAGATATCTGAGGTGGTCTGAGATGACAGGAGAGTTTAATGTTTTAATAGCAGATTTACTTATTTGTAGATATTTGAAATTAAACTGGATTTGGATTTAGAAGAGTGATACAGCATTATACTGAAATCACAACACAAGCATTACTAATCCACTCTGCTTCTGAAAAATTTTGAACAGTGTTCAAAATCACTTTTTAGGAAGCAGATTTTTTTTTTTGTTACCTTAATTGCTGAATATAAATCTTGGCTACTCTGTCAACCTCCAGTTTCTCAAATTAGTAGCATTCCCACTCCTGAGCTAGTATTTAAATTTAACTTAGCCCTTTCCACAAGAATCAACATTTAACAAGTTAGTTGATAAATTTATAATTCAAAGTCTTAAGTGTTTGAATTTCATAAGGCAGGAGCATGTTCTCAAATATGCAAGGCATGTAAAATATGACTTGACCCGGTGTCACACAGATCAATACACTGAATGAGCCTGCAACGTGCCAATGTGCACTACCTTCTGTTTTGGTTCTACTGTCCATAAAAAGGGAGAGAATCAAATAGCAATTTTGCTTTTTTTACAGGAGGAGTGTGTTTTTGCTAAGAGATACATGATTTTTAAAGCTTCTGCTAGGATACTTGGAAATTATACACAATAATATACAGGAAAAGAAATATTAATGTACTTTCAACCAGTCAAATATTAGCAGCAGAAGGGTGTTGTGAAAATTAATTAAGTCATGTTCCTGGAGCACTCAGACAGTGTACTGAAGAATGTCATAGAAATGTCAATATGGAAACGATTAAATCTGGAGCTTGAATAATAGAGTTTGTAGAGCATACGGTAAATAAATCTTGGGCCAGCAAACTGAGCAATGTGGCGAGAACACAGTATCACATAAATGTTGATTCAATGTGTCCTTTCATCTCGTGGAGTGAATAAGGCAAAGTTCCCATGGAAAAAAAAAATGGTACATAAGCACACAATTATTTGCAAAGGAAATTCCAATCTTCTGGAATTTTATAACTCTTAAAGTCTTTCAGTTTTACAGTATCAACATTGCATAGCTGTTTATGTGTGTAGATGTATAATTCTCTAGGTTTATTTTTAAAAAGCCATGTAATTAGGATGTGGAATTACGTCATATACCACATTCAGATCCACAACACAGATTTCTGACAAGACAACTAACAGTAACTAGCAACAAAATGAGGTTGACTGATTTCCACTAGAGAAGATGTTAAATACATTTGGGCATTAAGTTTCTCAGCTGGAGTTGTCCTGGAGAAATCCCAGGTTCTATTTTAGCAGACTATTGTGAGAACTGCTTCTTTTGCCCTGTCTTTTCAGCCTGTTGCTCTGCTAAGCCCTTTCTCCCTCTCCTTGCTTCTACACTTGAATCTTCCTAGCATCCTACATTGACTCAGCTCCTATTCTTCACAGTATTCCTCAGCTCAGTCTCTGTCTCCTTCCTTAGCCATTCCCAGTCTTTCCTCTCAGCTACTCCTATCATTAACAGTTTCCCTATGCCAGATATAAGTGTTTCTCTACTTACCCTTCTCCTTTTACTTTCCCTCTTCTGTGAGTTGTCTGTTCCAGTCTTCTTGACAAAAAGTCCTCTTCTCCCTACACAAGTGCTGCTTCTGTTCATAGTCTACTTCTTCAAATTTTCCAAAATTGTAGCCTCAGTTTTTTCTATTTTCCCAGTTCTCAAGTATAGCCTGCTGAAGCTAACTGGTCACTTCCCTTCTCCCCTCTCAGCTATTCCAAGATCACAGGATGGATACATCCTATGATTCCCATATGCAGAACCCATTCCTACTGCATCAGCCTCAACTAGCACCTGCTCTCCAGTTCCAGTCTTCCTTTCCTATGCCCCAGTTTCTCCTTCCCCTAGGCCCTTTGCCTTTCTCAGTGTCTACTCCTTCTTCACCACCTCTCTGTGTTTCAGACCATTCCACTGCACTGGTTGTGTGTCAACAGTAGGAAGGCAATAAGACTGGGACATGTTCAGTACTTACTATCGCCAAATGGTCCCCAAGGGCCAGGTATCTCAAAGAGCAGTTTACCTTAAGCAGGCTTGCAGTCCTAAGATGAAACATCCTCAGGATGAACTAAGTATTTGGAAATTTTCATTGCTGTATTTTGCCAAGGTTTCCACTGAACATGTGTGAATGGAGTTCTTTCTGATGTACATAACCTGGCTAAATGAAGTCAAAATAGACAGTAGTTAGGGAATTTCTCTGTGAAAGGGTTGCTATTATCTTTTACATGCAATAAAAAAGTATGTCTCCTTTACTTTTTCACTTGAAAAAATATAACTACACATTTTTAAACAATGTAATTCGGTTAATAGTTGTTATGCCATTGCTACTAAGTCCATGAAAAGACTCATTGTAGTATGAATGACATCTGAGATGTTAAGTAAATCTATTATATTTTCCTGTACTTGCGTCAGATATACCCACATAAACTACTAAGACTGGATCACAACGCATACTGAAACCTATCCATTGGAAGGTGAAAGAGTTAAATGATAATCTGTAGATTATCTTCAAAAGACACACCAAAAAGACCAAGTTATACAGGGCTGTGGGTGGATGAAGAGATCAAAAGTTAATATGGCAGTATTTACCAATATATGTTGATGCCAAAATGAAGGGATTATCCAAACAGAAGAGAAGGGCTTACTGTAGCCAAAAGGAATGGTATGAATATGAACACAGTTTAGCATGAATCACTGTGTTGAAGATGCTCCTTATTAATAATTCAACAAAATTCAGCAACAGTAGCATGAAGCTAATTAGCTTAGGCTGCAGTTATTATCAAGCTATTAGCTGAGATAACAAACAAGTTATCATTTAACGAGTCTATCAAGAAATATAGAATTATTAATAGGGAGCATCCAGAAGTTACCTTTTAATTAATCTTACAGAGAAGGTAAATTATCAATATTATCTGCATTTATTTTTAGACAAAAAATTTCAAGATACATAAAAATTTGATGTGAGCTTCGAACTGCTGGCAAATTGTGTGCATAGTCTTAATGCACCTTTGGGATAACAAAGAGTACAACAAAGACTGACCCAGCAACGTGGGTCTGATTCCCAGAAGGCCCTCCGTGGAATTTGTATTTTGGCATCATCAACAAATTAGGAGTAAAAGTGACAAGATTCATGAGAGAGGTTTTCAAAGGCATCTTACTTTCTTGATTTCAGGTGGGACTTGTATACTTACCTCCCCCTTGCTCCTTCAAAAATCTTTCTGTTATCCTCTATCAGTTAGGTCCTACAATTAGGCATCAAAGTATTATTATTATTATTATTATTATTATTATTATTATTATTAGTGTTATCTGGTAACCTAAAAAATACAATCATTAAGCATATTCCCCCCTTAATTATCCTAAATTTACAATCTTTAAGATCACTAGATAGATCCCCATCACTTTATGGCAGAAAAAAAGTAATTGGTCTCAGAGTTAATGGTCCTGCATCCTCCTACACTGCAAATACATTATGAGTAAGAAGGTGAAGTAACTATTTCCAATTCTACTAGGAACTTATTTTCTTGTAAGACAAGGAAGGGTGGAGGAATCTTTCCTTTCTCCAGAAAGCCAACACAAAATTCTGACCCATCATTAGAGACGGTATGAGGAAAGGGAGTTTATTTTTCCTTTGCTGGCTGCATGCAGGCTGGGTAGAAACTTGTTATTTGTTACTGCTATAAACTGTAATATATTTGTTTTTAAAATAATAGGAGCTCTGCTATTATTGGTTGCATTTAGAATCATCATATTTACTATTGTTGCAGAGAGTCCTAGCATTGGCTCTCTACTATATCTGTACTGTACAGTGCTTGAAGCATTCAGCCATCCTGCAGACCCCTAAGAACCCCCACGGACCCCTGCAGACCTCTACAGACCCCTACGAACCCCTACAGATCCCTACAACCCCCTACAGACCCCTGCAGACCCTGCAATAACAGAAATAGCCAGTGGAGTGTTAATTATTTAGTAGTGGTCTGGAACTCTTCATTCCTTCCGGATTTCAATAATGGGTTAGTAAGGAGAGAGCTTGTTCTCTAGACTGGAGGTGGCCTAAACTCTTTTGCAAATGGCAGTATTTAAACTGACAAGGTGAGATTGACATTTGCAGTACTTCTTCAGATGAAAGATCTAGAAGTAATGAAGATGGGTTCGCTTCTCCAAAGTGGATTGTAGCAACTTAACATTTTATCTTTCAGGAAGGCATCAAAACGGTGCTCTGTTATTCTTATTTTAATAATAAGAATAGCTTTACTACGGCCCCTGACATTAATGGAGTGAGGATTTTGTTCACTTTCTTTTTAATAGCTTTTTAAAATAAAATTGTAAACTTCAAAACTGGAAGATGACGTTAAAAATACAACTTTTGTATTCCAGGCTTTCCATAAATCTTTAGTAAACAGAAAAACAAGGCCCTATCTCTAAAAATACTCAGTAGTATCATCTCACAAGAAAAAACGACAAAGAAAACTAGAATGGTATTATCTGCACACAACTATAATTTCACACATGCTTTATAATTAAACAGATATGAAATCCTGACCTACTTTAATTTCTGAAAGGTACTCTACTATGTTGCACAATATCATTTCCATAACTTCCTGACTGAACCACGAAACACGCCCTTCTTCTTTGCTTTTTCTCTGAATAATAATAATTTCAAAATTATTATTCCACTTTCTCTCATATTTTCTCACTTTTAGTCTATATCCTCCTTTTATTATTCTTCTGCATTATAACCAAAGTTAACGTCACTACTTACACAAAAGGGCATCCA
Source organism: Calidris pugnax (assembly GCF_001431845.1). Lineage (NCBI taxonomy): Eukaryota > Metazoa > Chordata > Aves > Charadriiformes > Scolopacidae > Calidris > Calidris pugnax. The sequence continues at coordinate 37,843 of NW_015090803.1, read as the reverse complement.
AAAATAGAGGTAGTTTATAAGGGAAACACAGGGAAAGACAGGTAAACATGTAGTTTATTACTGAAATACTATCTTGAGCTGAATAAATATGCTGAAATATAATCTATGTTGTATTATTAAAATCTGGCTATGAAAACACTGATTCCTAGTTTGTTACACCAATTTCATTATGCAAATGTCATTCTTTGGTCTCAAGTAATAAACATTTATCAAGTTGTTTCATCACTTGCTATGTCTTACCTATCTATATTAACACCACAAAAAAAGTCCTAAGACAAAATATAACCCCCTTGAACAAAAAAAATTCTCCAAGCCTCCTAATTAACAAGAACAGAAAAAAATCCCCCCAAGCCCCTCCAAAAACTCTTCCACATACTCAGCCAAAGAAACTCTTCTGAATCATATCCCTCACTCTGAAATTAGATTTCCTCAATTCCTAGTATGTTAATAAAACATTAAATCTTTTCTCCCCCCTCAAAGTTCTGCAACCAAAAGTAATTTATCAGCTTCCCCAAAGTAATATTATTTTCCCATTACTGCTATTTTACCACAGTGCCCCAGATTCAGAGAACTAGAATTATCAAAAGAATGACTTATTAGTATTTAAATATCTTATGTAAAATATAAGACATGAACGATAGTTTATACGACAATGAAAAGGATATTAAAAAATAGCAAGATACTGCCTATGATTTTAATCTTATATTTTCTCCAAAATAATTAGCTCCAGTTACAATTTGGTCCTCAATTGTCTCTTCATTTGCAGACTTTGATAACACTATTTTAAAGGAAAGGCAAGCTCACGTGTGCTAATGTGAGTTATATTTCAAAATATTTACATCAGTCTTTAGGCTAAAATGCCTAAAGAGACAAAAGGAGACCATGGCAAGCTTTCAAAATGCTGCTGTAGTTTACAACATCTTTGGGAAATTTTGTCTGGTACAGAGTATGGGAAGTTGATGGAGAGCCTACGAGTCCCCTAACAACTTTTGAGGGTGCATAGGAAGCCACAGAAATCAGTGGTTCAGCAACAATAATTGGGATTTAATATCATTTGTACAATCACACAAATAATATGCATAATTAAAAAGCGTACTTTGCTTTTTGATTGTTCAATGTGCCTTTCATGGCTTGATGACGTCCATTCTCAAAAAGGAGTCTACAGTTTAGTAACAGATGGAGAACAGATTAAAAAAGCCCTGAGAAGGACTTGGGGGTGTTGGTGGATAAGAAGCTCAACATGAGCCGGCAATGTGCGCTCACAGTCCAGAAAGCCAACCACATCCTGGGCTGCATCAAAAGAAGCATGGCCAATAGGGTTGAGGGAGGTGACTCTGCCCCTCTACTCCGCTCTAATCTGACCCCACCTGGAGTACTGGGCCCAGCTCTGGAGTCCTCAGCACATGAAGGCCATGGACCTGCTGGAGTGGGTCCAGAGGAGCGCCATGAAGATCACAGAATCACATCATTGTCCAAGTTGGAAGGGACCTTTAAGATCATCTAGCCCAACCATCAACCTAATTCTGACCAAAAAAAAATAAATCACTAAACCATGTCACTAAGCATTATGGCAACCTGTCCTTTAAGTACCTCCAAGGATGGTGCCTCAACCACTTCCCTGGGCAGCCCATTCCAATGCTTAATAACCCTTTCAGTGGAAACGTTTTTCCTAATATTCAATCCAATCCAAACTTCTCCTGGCATAACTTGAGGCCATTTCCTCTTGTCCTATCACCTGTGACCTGGGAGAAGAGACCAACCCTCACCTCTCTACCCTCCTTTCAGGTAGTTGTAGAGAGCCATAAGGTCTCCCCTCAGCCTCCTTTTCTCCAGGCTGAACAACCCCAGCTCCCTCAACCTCTCCTCCTAAGACTTATTCTCCAGACCCCTCACCAGCTTTGTTGCCCTTCTCTGGACCCGCTCCAGCACCTCAATGTCTTTTTTGTAGTAAGGGACCCAAAACTGGACACAGCCCTCGAGGTGGTGCCTCACCAGTGCCCAGTACAGGGGGAAAGATCATCAGAGTGCTGGAGTACCTTGCCTCTCTCCTGAGAGAGTTGGGGTTGTTCAGCCTGGAGAAAGCTCCAAGGAGACCTTTTGCACCCTTCCAGTACCTGAAGGGGGCCTACAAGAAAGCTGGAGAGGGACTTTTTACAAGGGCATGTAGTGATAGGACGAGGGGTAATAGCTTCTGAAAGAGAGTAGATTTAGGTGAGGTATTAGGAAGAAGTTCTTTACTGTGAGGGTGATGAGACACTGGAACAGGGTGCCCAGAGAAGCTGTGGCTGCCCCATCCCTGGAGGGGTTCAAGGCCAGGCTCGATGGGCCTTTGAGCAACCTGGTCTGGTGGCAGATGTCCATGTCCAGGGGAGGGCGTTGGAATTAAATGATCTTTAAGGTCCCTTCCAACCCAAACCATTCTGTGATTCCATGATTTGCTACATACTTCTGGGATGAGCATCAAACCAGTACCGAGCCCAAAAACCAGAAAACTGGCTGCACTGCAGCTGGCCGAAACCCCCGAGCTACACAATCACGAGACTCCCGGAGCTGGCCACTTCGGAAAACTACCAGCGAGCCTCAAAATTAGTTGATCTGGTCTCCGAATAGCCTATTAAAATACAACAGAGAGCAACCAGAGAACCAGAGCCACCGCTCCCCTCACAGCCTGCGCCCGCCAAAATGGGGGGGAGCTTTGCGCGTGCGCACGGAGCCAGCCTGCCCCCTTCACCCCCTCCGCCCCGGTTCCCGGCAGGGCAGGGGGCAAGGGGCGGGAAGAGGGCGGGTGAGACGGCTCCACGGTCCCCGCCAGCGCGGCCCCGGGAGGGAAGGAGGAAGGGAGGGAGGGCAGTATATCAGCTGACCGTGTCCCGTGACGGCCCCGGGCTTGACGGCGACTGCGCCGAGAGGGCGGTCTTGCTGCTGGAACTAAGATGGCGGCCTCCAGCGCCAGACTCTGAGGGAGTTGGAGTGGTGTTAGCGGCTGCCCGCCCGCCCGGCCAGCTGGAGGGGTGAGGGCTCCGCTCAGCGGCCCTTCGCCTTTATCGCCGGCAGCGGCGGGAAGCGCAGTGCTGGTGGGGGCAAGGGTCCGGGCAGCGCAGGCTCCCCGGCCAGGTAAATCCCGGCGGCGGCGGGGGTGAGGAGGAAGAGGAGGAGGTGGAGGTGGCGACGACGACCCCCGCCTCATTCCACATCCCCGAGGCCGTGTGGGTGTGTGAGGGAGCGGGGGCAGGGCTTAGGCAGCGCTCTCTGCCGCCGGGGGGGCAGATGGTTCCGCCGGCGCAGCCTCCCCCCGCCTTGCCCCAGCCCTGGAGGGGTGAGAGGCATCGGGGCGGAGAGCGGCCGGGCCCTGCGGCCCTGGGCCCCGGGTGCGGTACCTGTTTCATTACAAGCCCTTCTCAAGGCTTTCTCTTCCTGTATCTCCCAGCAGAGGGGAGGCTGGGCTTTTCTCCAGCCTCAGCCTGCCTGGGTGCTTGGCTGAGTGTGCCCTGCACCTGGTGCAGCTTTTGTAGCCCTGGGCAGGAGCTGCACTCTTTCCCGAAGATGTGTCCATTAAGAAAAGATGTGTTATTTCTTTCCGCCTGGCCTCGGGTCAAAATATATAGCCGTCATGAGATGCTTTGGGAAATAATTTATGAAGAGGGGGAGAGATGAGGAGGAGACTTGCTCTCGCAGGGATGAGGTTTTAGTTCTTTTTTGAGTGGTAATGGTGTGCCTGACGAGCATGAGCAGAACTAAATGTATCCTTCAGAAAATCTACCCTTAATGTGCTTATTTTTCCAAGAGGGTTTTAATTTCTCCCGTGGATGCGTTTCACTTGCTTTTTGTTTTTCTGAAAGTCAAAACAAATAGGCATACTGCTTCGGCTTTCTGTCTGCGGTGAGCAACCGATAGACTTTGGGATGGATTTTCCTGTCAGGTGGTGTGCAGCTTGCACCTTGATAGCTGTGTTTCCACCGAGCACCAGTTTGGGGGAGGAAGGGTTTATTTTCAGCTCAGAGCTCTCAAGCTGAAAGAATGTTTGAGCATGCTGCTTGGGGGGAAAGATAGCCATATAAGTTTATTTGGAGTTTTTCCTGTTAATGCACTTATTCTCTGCTGTGTGGCTGGTTTTGAAGTTAATGTAAGCTGAAGTGTATTTTTCCTTTTTCTCTTGTGCTCATTCACAGAGAAGATCTATGGCAGTGAGTTGGAGAAGATGAAGTCGAGTAGATAACTGCTTTGATTCCTGTTACTCAGCACTAATTAAATAATACTGTATTTCAGAAAATATTCCTTGTTTTATTTGACTTACTCCTTAAGTTCTTTGAAGTCTAAGCCTTTTCTTGATAGTTGTCTACGTAGGCTACTTGCGTGTAGTGAGATACATAGAAAAGGAGGAAGGCTGTCGAAGGGGCTGCTGGTGACTTAAGTTCCATCTCTGAATTGAGTTAGGAAGATGCTGTTCAAACAGTCTGCCGTGGCGTGAGTCAAAATAACAGTACCAGTGTTATAGATGTAAAAGCTATGCTTGGCTCTAGCCTGCTTCAGTTTATAGATACATATCTTGGTCTAATTCCAGCCAAGTGCCAGAACACTTAACCAAAAATTACTGTTTTCCGTCATTACTGACTGATCTTGGTCTAATTCCAGCCAAGTGCCAGAACACTTAACCAAAAATTACTGTTTTCCATCATTACTGACAGTTTGTTTTTTTTTTTTCCACTTACAACACATTTCTAAGTGTTTGGAGACTCAGAGCTGAGTATCTGTCCCTGTGTAGTAGACTTTCCAGGAACTTTACATTGTATTCTAGCCTTGCTGGAATAAGTTTCTAAAAAGATTTATTTCATATGTATTTCTTGCCCCGCTGGGTGTCATGTGGTATTTTTCATAGTTTCCAAACATGTATTTGTCCCGAGGGACTGAATCACTGTACTTCCAGATTTTAAACAGTATGCTGGGGATTGGTTTTCAGGTCAATCTGTGTTTCAGATTGAGCATGTGGCTTTTAACTTGTGTTTGAAGCTCAGTAAGTGAAGTTTAGTGACTTAATAATTCTTCAGCTGATACTCAACTGTATCTTGAAGTGTTAACCTTCAACTGTTTAGCCTCTCATTAAAATTAGAAAAAAACCTGTTCTCATGCCAAAAAAAACCCTTAACAATTATACTACCTTACTACTAAAACTGAAAATAGAACAATATTCTGAAGAAATATGACAGGATGGCTAAACTATGAAACTGACTGAAAAGAGCACTGGTCCTCAGTGAGGGAATGAGAGCAGTCAGCTGGAGAGTGGATGCTAATGTTGTCACATCACTTCTGGTAGTAGTGAGGTTGCAGTTCTCAGTCTGTTTGCATCCTGGACTATGGAAGGTGGCAATGCTGCTGTCACTCAGGCTGGTTGCACTAATCCTCTGTTAAGGGTCTGGTGGGTCTCATCTCTTTCTCCTCTTACAAAAAGGGCTCCACAACAGAATAAGAAATCTCTGTTTCTGCAGCTAATTAGGCTGTAGTACTTTAAGAGCAGAGTACTGTTTAGGGTAGAGGAAAAAGTTTAGAGTTTGTTAAAAAGAATTTGTCTGAAGGCAAAACTGTCAGGTATTGCACACAGCAGTAAAAGAGGCAGATGATACCTAGGCAGCTAAAACAGTGCAGAAAAACTCATTTATGTAAATAATGCCTTCAAAGCTATGGATGAGTAGATGACTGTAAATCAGGCTGCAGACCTTTAAACTAAAAGGCAGGTATGTAGAACTACAGTTTAAGAGAACCTGGGGTGGTGTGTTACCTTGCTCTCATTTCTTTCTAATTGGTCCCTGTTTTTATCCTCTTGGTATGTCTTCTCTCTCTCAGAATAGTCTGATGTGAGTGTCTGCCCCACTGTAATACAGACTTTCCAGGAACTTTACCTTGTATTTTAGCCTTGCTGGAATAAATTTTTAAAAAGAAATCTCAGTTTCCTATCAGCATTCTTCTTCCTTCTCCCACTAAGAAATCTCAGTTTATCAGCATTTTTTTCTTCCTCCCCCCAATGGAATAGAGTAATAATCCGGTTTGGGGTTCTGAAGTGCATAGATTAACCTTCACTTAAGAAAGATACGGAAGCTTTGTGGTAGCAAAGGAGCAATATGATCAGGAAGAACGTAAATCTGAATTCTGCACTAAACTTTGAACCCGTGTCCAAACTTTATTTAAACTGAGAGATACTTACATGTAATTACAGCTATGCTTATTGCTTTGATGCCTGCAAGGTCACATCTTTGCTTCTAACTCTTCAAGTGTTAGTTTGAGACTGACTTGTCTGTTTCCTGAAATAGATTGTTTTCCCAGATGGTAACCTTGTCTGAAGAATGTGAAATCCTGGAAAAGTGGAAAGTGTATGCAAGTTGAACACGGTTTAAGTAGTGTACCTGTTCATGTAGTTTAAACTCTGAGGTGGGGGGAGTCCTGGCAGCAGTTCAGGTTCTTTAATTCTAGAGATTGCTATTTCTAATAAATGCAGCAGATGCAAATCTGGTTTCAACTCCTCCCCCAAAAGCTGTTTTATTGCAACTTACAGTACTACGAGAACCAAATAGGAAAATATCGCTGAACCTCTGTCTTGTGAAAAAGCTAATTAAAATACCCAGGTATTGGGGGAGTGCTTTAGTTAAGCTCCCAAAAGAAGTTGCAAGTCATGGACAATATTTTTGCCTTGAGGAACCTCAGATTATTTGAAGACTTTTACTCCATTTTTGTGTCAATCAGTCAACTTTTTAGAAGTATGTTGAATACAGGAAGAAGAGGTAAAAGTGGCAATAATAAGGTTTTCTTGCTTTGGGAAATTAATGTGATATGACTAGGCAGGCTGTTCTACCTTATACTGGCAATATGGCTAAACTTGATTAATAAAAACCCTTGATGTGCTTCGCAAAGTCCATGTTTATAGTATCTCAGGTACTAAAATTACAATGTATCCCATTGTAGGTAGTGTAGTAGGAGTGATGTCACACAGGTTCTGCAAGAATGAGTGAAGGAAGGTAACTTCTGGTTTGTTTGGGGTTTTTTGCTTTTTTTTTTTTTTTAAAACATCTTTGCCATGGACCATTTTTTTTTCATCTTGCTCTTACTGTGGAGCCAAAGACAAGTGAAAAATGATTACTGGATTTCAACATAGCAGCTCAGAACACTAGCCTACTGTTAGCCTTGTTCTCTGTTAAACTGCAGGAAAATGTGTACAAGAATTAATTGTTACTAGATTTTGGCATATATTGCCTCTGTGCTAGACTTCTCAGTGGGAGAGATATTTACAATCACCTTCCAGAAGAGCAGTAAGTAAAGCATCAAAGCTTAGTGATTTTAATAATCTAAACAAACAAACAAAAAAAGCAGTCTTGTGGATTTCAGTTCCACTGCATGTATGGTACTTCATGTATCAGTATCCTGAATCTAGTTAGATGCTGGTATTAAAATTAATGGAAGCCACTGGTAACTCATAAGTATTTCTGTGAGTATTTCTCAGTTCTGTGTTATTAAGTCTGGATGTTTGCAACTGTGAGAACATCTTGCTTTAAATACTGTAGAGCAGGTGGTATTCAGGTCTGGGAGACTTAATAGAGCTGGTCAGAGTAATCTCTTGTTGTCAAAATTGGAGTTACAGATAAATAGATCTTATAATCCTATACTTAGTGGAGCTTGTCTTGTTATAAGCCTTTTATTTTTACTAATACGTTAGTCAATGTCAAGAAAATGGCTTTAAAAGGAAGGTATGAAGACTGAGTACTTTTTTCTGAAGGATAACTTTCAAACACAAAATTATCAGATCTAAAGTGTGCTACTATACAGTAAGATATGTGTAGTTTGAACAGAGTCCACTGTTTTGATACTGATCCATGGCAATAATAATATAACATAGTTCTTAAACAGGGAAAAATGGAGATTGCCAGGAATAATGCTGTTGAGTGTCTTACCCCTCACAAAACTTTGCTTTTAAAAACTGGATTTAGAGAATTTGACTTGCTGCAAGAAAATGGGGTTTTAACTCTGAAAATTTGACTCAAAGATTGAATCATTGAAATATGTAATTACTCCTTTTCCAGAGGCGGTACCACAAGTTCTCTTCAGTAGGTAGTGATGATTGTGCTGGCTCTTCACCTGAGGGAAGGAATTCTCAAGTTCATTTCAGTCAGGCTATCCATTCTTCACGTTCATGACTACATAACTGCAACAGTCTTTGCTCAGAAAGAAAATAGCCTGAAGTTGTAGAGGGTAGAAATTAGCAATGAGCTAATGTTACAAGTCAACCGTGTCAGAATGAGAAATCTTCCTTTGCCAAATCAAGTAGAGTTAGCTGAGCCTAAAAAGATGAGTGGGATTGTTGTCTAACTTTTAGTGAGGTACTGACTGGGATGGGATTATTTCAGTGTTGGTTCATGCAAGCTATGATTATGAATTCTTGCAGACTGTCTTTGTAAGTGTGTAATGTTTTGGTGATGCCACCACATTAATGGTGTGAAACTGAGTAGTACCAGTCTCTCATCAAGAACAGGGAAGCTTGCTTTGACACATTTCAAAATAAAACTAATGCTGTAGTGGCAACTAATGCTGAGAGTGACGACTTCGCTCTTGCAACGAATGCTATAGCAGTAAAATGAGAGTAACAACTTCACTTTTGCAGCTTAATTAGGGTACATCCACTTAAATGCCTTGTATCTGTAATAACAGCAAAGTGTAGTAAAAGGGAAGTTAATTTCCCAAGTACTCAACGTACATCAGTTTCAATCATGCAAGATAGTGATCAGTGTTGAGAAGCATTCCTTAGAACACAGCAGTTCCTAAAGCTTCAGCCAAGCAGTTGTGGGTGTTTCTCTAAATTCCTGCACATGTTTAGGGAATAGGTATTCGTGTGTGAAATAAGCACATCAGGATGTTAGTGGTGGGATTGCTTAAACTTTTACAGTGCAGAAAGGGTACTTAGTCAGCTCTTTACTTGCAATGCTTGGCTAATAAGTAAGTTTCTCAACTTCAAATTCCATTTCAGACTGGCAAATAAGCTGTTCTATCTGTCCAGATTTCTCCATGCTGCTGTGTTTTTGTTTGTGTGTTTGTTTGGTTTTTTTATGGCAATAAGAATTATGCTTTGCTAGAATTATGGATGCAGGGTACTTGAATCATTTTGATGTTACAGAATTTTTCAGGAGTTACACGTTCTGGTGATGACATGAAATACCCTTGAATCTGAATGTGTGAAGGCGCAGCAAAAGTAGTGTGATCTGTAATAATATGGCAAATAATAGGGCATAAATCACTGTATCCTGGTACTGTTAAGGAGAAACTGATGTAACAAAATTAGTGGGCAAGCTCTTCATGTTCAACATCATGGGCAACTTAGTCCATTAATTGTTTGATAAACATAAGTATTCCTAATATTTTTTTTGTGTGTGGAATTGACAAAGCGAGTTGAGTATTAAAAACAAAGTATTTTTGTTTGAAGCATATTGATGATTAGCGTACTCTGGTTTTAAATGAAAATTGTGAATACTAACAGGATGTCTCTTTTGTTTTCAGGTCTTGGCACAGAATGAATGTAATTAGAGAAAACAGAGATCTTGCTTGTTTCTACACAACAAAACATTCATGGAGGGGAAAGTAAGTAGTTTAAAGTTCGTTTGGTTTTTTTTGTTTTGTGTGACATTTCTCGTTTCCATTATTGGATGTAAGTGCATAGATGTATTGCTAGATGAAAATTGAACTAAAGGCTCCTGCTGTGCAATCTCTGAACTGAATGTATCTTCCCTAGAATCAATTTGGATTTTAAACATTGTGTCTTAGCCTTCCTGTGCACCTGTTCCCACACTCAGGTCCCTCTGAAACAAACCACCTGACTGACTTGGCTTCTGAGTCTCTTGAACTTACTATATAGAGCACTAATTTTAAAGTGGAAGTATTTCTCAGATCAGGTTCTTGGAGGAGTAATGTCTTATATACCTTAAGAGATGAGGGTCACTAGTAGACACATATAGTTAACATGTTGTGTAGTAGATTGTCTGTTAAACTGCTAATTGAGGCTATTTGAAGACTTCCATTGCTAGAAACACACTTCTTCCCTAATGGGGGTCTTGGGTGTAAAAATTAATTTTCTGTGATGCTTCTGTCTGCAAAAGCTAGAGAACTTCTAATAAAACCATCCATTAAATTATCCTAACTGGTATCTGTTATACTGTGTTTGAAGTCAATTGTTGTGCATACTTTTTGAAGCTTCATAGGACTTCTTTGGTATCCTTGCCTCTTGTTTGTTCTTTCTCACGTGCATAGTAGTGCTGTGGAGCTGAAATTTTTTCCTTGGTACCTAAACATCAGCAGAACAAAGAAGATATGTTGCCTGCACCTCAGGAGCAAGAGTATTGCATTATTCTAATGATTATACAGAGCAGTGATGTCTTAATGGTCAAACAGATTCAGTTGAAACTGGCTGCTTTTTTGCCTGTCTGCTGATAGATACTTCACAAATTCTTCCTATTAGAGGTTAAGAACGCTGTGAAGGAAAGGAAGATTGGATTGCAAGTAGTGGCAGCCACAGATCTTTCTCAGTTGTGCTTTGAAGAACTATGAGATTCCTTCGGTGTCTAATCAAAGAACTTCCTGCCTTTGTCAGCATAAATTAAAGCCTTGGGTAGGTCAGAGTCCGGAGTGGACTGAGCAGCTGTCTGAGGGCAAAATCTTTCTTTTACCAAGACAGATTCTTGATTGACTTGAAACAGACAGTTTAATATTTAGTCTTACCTCATTCTACCTGATAGTTGTGTAAATTGAGTTTTACCTGAGTTAAGGTTCCAGGCATTTGGATTTGTGTGGGCATGGGTGAATGAGCGGTTTCCTTCAGTAATCATAAGATACTGTGTTGGAATAGAACACTAGAACAGTTTGTTCCTCTTAATCTTTCTGTCCCCCAACAGAAGATATCTAATCTTTTCCTCTGAAGTTCCTGTGGCATATCTGCAAATTTGGTGTGCATACAGTTTGAGCCACTTGATGACAATAAAATGCATAGAACTCAGATTGCTTCTCTTGCCCAATGCCTTCCATTATAGAGCTTGTTCCAACATCATGCAAGCTGTTGAAGTTAGAGCAGTATGATCTTGAACTTTGATGGTAGCATTCTGATTAACTATGCAGTCTTAGGGAACTTCAAACTAAGTCTAAAGTCTAAAAGAGGCTTAGTTTAAAAACTCAATGGCACTTCACTTTTCACATAATGAAGGGGAAAGGAGTATTGAGTGAGTAGTTGCCTTGTTATGTTGTAGCAGAAGCTTATATGGCTTTTAGTAAGGTTATATTTGAGTACTTAAGTCCACTCGGTTCATAGTTATACCTTCTCAGTATAATCTATGGATAACATTAAAAAAACAACCACGCCAAACAGTAATTTAATATTCAGTGCTAAATGAGCCTGAATCACTTCTACTATTCATATGATTTGTCATGTTGCTGAATATGAGCTCTGTGCTCAGTTAAACTATTTTCTAGTAGTACAGGTGATGTTCCAGTGTTGACCTGTAATTCTGTAAAATTGACGAAGACTGTCTTTCTCTTGAGTATGGTGGTATGAAAATTGTCTACCAGGTTCATCCTGATTTAAATAAAAAATAAAATAAATGTCACTTCTGAATTCTACATTGCTTCTAAGAAACCAGAGGACATGTGCTTCAAATTCTTCTTCGCAAAACAGCTTGGCATTAAACTGTACTGCTGAGTAGTTTTGACAGATAATTAATGGTAAAGTCTCCAAGGCCTAGAGGTATAAATACCTTTCTGCATATTTAACGGTGAAATTCTGGGTGAGCGTGTATTTAGGCTGCGTGTACGAACTGACTTCAGAGCCTCCTCTGTTCATGTAACAAGACTTGAATCTTCTGAATTTGCTGGGGAGAGGAGATGAAGGAAATGGTAACTCGGCAAATCTGCTGTTCTGTCTTGTGTTCCTTGTCACATCACACATTAAAAATGCTGGATAATAAATAAGCTTCCTAGATCTTGAAATGCTGGCTTGAGCATGAGGGGAGAAGAGAAAAGGGGCTATAACGTTTGGAAGCTGGTCTTCAATTATGTGTGGCAGATCCATAGTCTGCCACAAAGCACTGTGGTGGCATGTCACTTCAATATTACAGATTTTTCTAAGCTTTGAACAAAATAAGCACTTGCTTTAATTTTTAGATGAACTCCTCTGGGTTGGACTTGCACCAGTTCGTTTGAATAATAATGGAAGGTGGTAGGCAATGAAGTTTTTGAGGTTGTCAGATAGTTTTGGCCTTGCTATTACGAGAGGCAAGTTAAGTAACGTGAGGGAGCAGCTCTGAATGTATCTGAAGCCCATGCAGTGTTTGTCCTTACACAGAAACGATGGCTTAGACTGCAGATCTGGCAGGTGAGAGAGAAGGGACTGCACCACAAGAGTGCAGAGAAAGACAGGGGGAAAACAACCCGCTTACTGATGCAGTGTCTAGCATGGCACAGGTGCAGATAGATAGCTGTCAAGTTGATCCTATCCTGTTCTTTCCCTAGCAAACCCATGGTTTACTCAGAACTGGAACTTAAACTGTTACACTGAATTAGTTTTGAGATGGACAGCTAGCCAAAGTATTTTGATTTGATTCAAGTTCAGATCCTGTTTCTTTGGTCAGAGAATAGTTCCTAGAACTGACTCTGGTTCAGGTTTGGCTTGACTTTCTGGGCAGGACTGTTTCCAGACAGAAGTACTCTAGAATAAGAAGCTTCTATAAGTAGTAGGAGATTAGTAATACTCTGTCTTAAACTCTGGTTAGTTATATTGCAGAGCTTTCTGATTGGAAAATATGTGAACAGTCTATATATAAAGAGCTGGTTCTGGGTATGCTGTGAGGATTGTCTAGGAAATGAAACCATGGTAAGGCTTCCATTTTGCACTTGATGCATCTAAATTTCTTAGCTTTAGGTCACTGCCACTTGTTTCTGATAAGCCCGAAATGCAAGCAGCTACCTTGCTGCAGCTGTTGTTTAAGTGCTGTGGCAGTTAACATGTTGGTGATGACAATATGCAATGGCTAGCTGTGTATTGAACTGTAGCTTCAGTGGTCTGAGTCATTCTGAGTTTAGTAGAATTAGTTTTCCTCAGGGTGAAGAAAATTAGGCTTGGCCATAGTAACACTTTGACTTGTTACAGTTTTGTGACCAGGCGTGTGAGTTGAGTGATTTCATGCTACTACTCTTTTCTGAGATACCCTAAAGCATCTGTCTGCAGCTATTGCAGGAATATCTTTTTTTCCTATCTGTCTGCTCTCTTTCGCACTTATTCTGGTCTGGTTCCTTCCAGTGCAAGTTCCAAGAGTCTTTGGTCTTTACTTAGCCAATAACATAGGGAAAGATAGGCATAAAGAAATAAATTTAGTAGTATTTAACTTGTATCCCTTTTCTGGATATGTAGAACAAAGGAGCTTAACATACTGTAAGGATAAACTGCAAACTAACCACTTTAAGAAAACTCCCTATCCCTTTCCCGACACTGACTTGTATATAGCTTTTTAACATAGCTTTTACTGTTTAACAGAAGTTTTCTGTGATTCTGGAGAAGCTAATATTCTTCTGTGTTCCAGGTATAAGCGAGTCTTTTCAGTTGGAACCCATGCCATCACCACATACAATCCCAACACGCTAGAAGTTACAAATCAGGTAACTGTCATTTTTGAACTGGGCTATTTTGAGTTGATTTCTCACTTATGCTCAGCGTGCAGAGTGAATAGTGGCATTGTCTTCAGAAACCATCTAGTCTGACAAGATCTCAGTAAAACCAGAAGGTAGGGCAGCTGCTACAAAAGCACACGTAACAGAAAGTTGGTGTTGCCTTCACTAACTCTACAAATTCCCAGTAGATTTTGTTCTTTTAGGCAATTTGTTTTTATTGGCCAATAAGTAGTAATTAGCTTTTGGGTGTGCTATTCTGAATGAACTGGGATAAGTTTGATCACTGTGAGGCTATATCCCAAAAGGGAGACAGGACATGTATTTACATTGCAGAGTATCAAATAGGAAGCTGAAGCTGTCACGTAGCATTGTCTCATTACAACTTGCTTAGTTATTGTAGGTACTAAGAGTTTTTGAGGAGAGATGGTGTAGCTTTAAAATTACTAACAGTATAACCTAATTACTTTTCAATTATCTAGTGGCCTTATGGAGATATCTGTAGTATTTCTCCTGTTGGAAAAGGACAAGGAACAGAATTTAGTCTCACTTTTCGCAAAGGGAGTGGAAAAAAGTCTGAAACACTTAAGTTTTCCACAGAGCACAGAACAGAACTCCTTACAGAGGCACTGGTAAGATTATTTTTCCTTTAATCAAGCAGTAAGTACTTGGTTATCATTACCTTTTGTGATAGCTATTATGCTTTCTTTCCTTATGTGAAAAGTATGAAAGCAAGTTGTCTTTTGAGCTGTTACATTAATGTACTTGATCTAGTGTCAGTTGCAGCAACTAGTGCAAGATTCTTAAATAGCAAGTAAAGCTAAAAGTACTGAATACATTAAACTGCAGTGGACTGGTGAGTCTTCAAGAAGGCTTAGCTCAAGTCCCTTAAAACAGGGTCAGCTTAAATGTAGGCTTTCTGAATAAATTGGCTGTCATATTTGCATTCATTCACGGTTGACTTTTTTACAAACAGAGATTCAGGACAGACTTCTCAGAAGGAAAAATCACAGGACGGGTAAGTGCCTGGCTTGTCTGGATCATGTACAGTTTAATGACACGATGTAGAGATTTAAACTTCTACTGTGTATTGTTGTGCTTCTACTATCTGCGCTACCTAAAATAGCTTTAGTGAATTTGGATCTGAAGTCTTGCTTTGAGAGGAGAAAATTAGGAGTTTGTTCAAAAGCAATGGGAACCTTTTCAACAGGAAAATATTTGAGTTCTTTTCACTTGGCCTGAGCCTTGTGGTAGTATGCTCAGACTGCTGAAATAAAGGGTTCTGCCACAGGGAGTGCTTATTTGGGAGAAGTAAGAAGAAAACATAAGCTTTCATTCATTATTCAATGTTTACTACTTCTACCTTGTTACTTTTTAACTCTAAGTAGTTTTCTGCATATCTTCCTGAATACTTGATGTGGGAATATTTTCTGGGAAGGTTTCTGTAGGTCAGTGTAGAGACAAGATTGCCATTTAATGAATCTTGGTAATACAGTAATGAGCAAGGCAATATACAGAGCTGGGCTTTGTATTTGGTTTTAAGTCTTCTGGTCACAGAAGATAGCACTTAAAGTAACTTTAGGCATTGCATAGAATAAATCTTCAGTGATGAGCATATTAAGAGTGCTGGACTATGAGAGTCCCTTTTTGTCTTACTGTAGTTTAGAACAGATCTCTAACTCTTGCTGATCTCACTAAGTCTATTTGTAATGGAATATGACTGCAGGAGCTGGAGAAAAAAATTGCACTATAGTGATAAGTTTACCTTAATTTAGTCTTGATTAGCTGGATAACAACATCTGATGCAATAGCTATTTCTGTGTATAACCTCAGTGCGCATAGTCTGTGTGTAGGCCACCTTCTGCAGCAAGAGAAACTTATTCCCTTTTTGGGTGGCTGTTTTGGGTTTGCTGCTCTCTCTTCAAAATGCATAGTTTAAGCTGTGCATTCCTTGTCAGTTGACAGCTACTTTCATTTGATTCATAGTGCTCTTAACCTAGATAAGAGCATTAAGGGAGATGATACAATTTTTTTGAACTTTACACCCATGCTGCTTACTACTAGGAAAAGAACAACTGCTGTGCAGTGAAGGAGTGTGTGTGTATATGTCTAAAATAGCTCTCTCTGCAGAGGTATAACTGCTATAAACATCACTGGAGTGATACGAGGAAATCTGTGGTTCTGGAGGTGACTCCTGGAGGTATTGACCAAATCGATCCTGCAACAAATAAAGTCCTGTGCTCCTATGACTACAGAAACATTGAAGGCTTTGTTGATATTACTGGTTATCAGGGAGGCTTCTGTATCCTCTATGGAGGATTTAGTAGATTGGTGAGTACTAAAACAAAACATATTGGTATGGTGCTTGGGATGTTTATATTAATATTTAATAATGAAGCTTCAACATAATTTGAGCATACAAGTATGTGCATCTTTAGAACCCAGCTGCTGAGCCTCAAAGCATGTGGACAGGTTTTAAAACCTCTTTTCCACAGGAAATTAATCAAAACATTTGAGAGCAATGTGTGAAGTTTTTTGCCTATTGCTGTTTAAAAACTACACAGTGTAAAATACCCAGTTATTTATATTTGGATAGTGAACATGAATGCAATGTGGACATGGAACTTCTTGATGTTTCTCAAAGTTACAAAAGTGATAGGCAGTACTGCTAATCTACCGACCTGATGGAGGATTTCTATTCAGAAGTAGATCGATCAGTGGTGATGCTTCCTTTTTAGCCCTGCGATCTGATACGCAGCATTCTCACTTGGGAAATACTGCAGTATAACGTTGGTGTCAGAATCTTAAAAGGGTTTCTGTGTGCTATACTGGAGGCAGCTGAAATGGATCTTGAGGAATTGATTCATGGTTAATAATGTAAACATAGTTGCCTCAGTCACTACCAACAAAATAGGACTCTGCTTTCTAGGTGAGGGTTTCCATGTCTCTTGTACTGCAGCATGCTTTTCTCTGGCATAAAACTAGCAATATATGATTGATCCTCTGTAGCTGCCCTAACCTTGCCTGGCAAGGCTGGATGGCAGCCTTTACAGATAGCAGCTGGGGCTACCACTGGTTCTCCGGCTCCTCACTCCTGCCAGGCTGTCAGGATCTGTTTCCAAGGGTGGACAGGCAGGTCATGCAGACCTTTATTTTAGTGGCACGCTAATGTGTAGCAGGGTATCCTTTAGGAATAGCTGCTATAGATTTTTTTCCCTTCTTGAAAGGGAGATGTAAACTTAATAGTGGATCTCTTGTGTAATAAATACCTCTTCTGTTTTCACTGTGCACTTAGCAAAGGCCAGCCTCGTTGCTGGAAAGATTCTCTACTGTTGGGTGGAGGATTATTGATGGAACTGTGATTTCTTGAGCTATGTCCTAATCTTCACCTGTTTGTTTTGGTTTTTTTCTTTTCAAAACTTGCAGCACCTGTTTGCATCTGAGCAGAGGGAGGAAATTATCAAAAGTGCAATAGAACATGCTGGCAATTTCATAGGTATCTCCCTGCGGATAAGGAAAGAATCCCTAGAATTCGAGCAATACTTGAATCTTCGCTTTGGAAAATACAGCAATGATGAATCTGTAACATCTTTAGCAGAGTTTGTTGTTCAAAAAATAACACCTAGACACTTGGTAAGGGTATCAGACTCTGAACTTACTTGGTTCCTCTGAAGTGCCAAGAATTCTTTTCCCTAATGTGCTTTTTTGTTTGTGGTTGTGTTTGTTTTTTTCTTTTCAAGGAACCTGTGAAAAGAGTACTTGCTCTTACAGAAGCTTGCTTAGTTGAGCGGGATCCAGCTACTTATAACATTGCAACTTTGAAACCTTTAGGAGAGGTAAGAGCAATCTTTCTCAGTATCACTTCTTCAATTAGAAGCTTTAAAAGGTAATAGTAGGAATTTGATAGTATACATAAGATGGCCTCAATTTGTAGAGCAGATAAATAACACTGCTTCATGAATGTGATCCTTATCTCTTATTTTTAGGTATTTGCAATAGTATGTGACTGTGAAAACCCTCAGCTTTTTACCATAGAATTTATCAAAGGACAGATTCGGAAGTACTCTTCAACAGAAAGGTAACTGGAGCTCCTGTGAGCTACAAATTCAAATGGAAGTTGCCATTGTAGTGCTTCTAGTCTCTCAGTTTCCATAAACTCTGACCCTTGACAGTGTTAACTTGAAGTGGTCTACCACTTACAAATCAAGTTTTGTTACAGGATTTAAATCTCTCCCCTTTTACCTTCATACCAAGTTTCAGCAAATCTGTCCTGAAGCTTTCTGGTGAACATGTAAGGATGTTGGACAGTTAGATACAGCCTGTTTCTCATAAGGGAGTTTCAGCAAATCTGTCCTGAAGCTTTCTGATGAACATGTAGGGGATTTGGACAGTTAGATATGCCTGTTTCTCATAAGGACTCTCCCCTTTTACCTTCATACCAAGTTTCAGCAAATCTGTCCTGAAGCTTTCTGGTGAACATGTAAGGATGTTGGACAGTTAGATACAGCCTGTTTCTCATAAGGGATGTTGCTCTGTTTATGTTGTACTTGGTTAAGCAGTGTATCTGAGAGAAGGAAAGAAAGCACAGTTTAAGTGATATGGAAACATGAAGTGGCTGTAAACCCTTTGAGCTGTCTGCTTGAGATGGACTTAGTTGATTCTATTTAAAACAACCAACAGCATAGTCCCCGAGTGCACTCGCAGTTGTAATGCAGTCTAATCCTGCTAAGTGAGGTTTTGCATAAAGCGCAGGGGTGAATTGGCTCACAACATGTGTAACTCATTAACAGATAATCTAGAGTTGATCCCTTCAGTGAAAGGCTGCAGCTGGTTATGCTGGGGGTGAGACAGCTCTGTTCTTACAGTGAATAAAGAAACACTTGAAAGTTAGTGACCTCCTCCAGAGATGTAGCTGTTAACATCAGTGCTAGTAAGAGATTCCAAGTGTTGTTGCCTTTTATTCTGTGCTTGGTTGGGGTGTTTTTTCCTCTTTTTCTTATAACTTGGTTCTTTGGCATCACTTTTCTGATCTAAATTGTATTTGTATGCCTTTCTTCCAACCCAGAGATTCTCTCCTGGCTAGCTTGTTGGATGGAGTGAGAGCTTCTGGTAATAGAGATGTCTGTGTGAAAATGACCTCTACGCACAAAGGTCAACGTTGGGGATTACTCAGTATGCCTGTAGATGAAGAAGTAGAGAGCCTTCATCTGAGGTTTTTGGCTGCTCCTCCAAGTAAGCTAATGCTTATTGTGTGGTTTTGTAGTGCTTTATTTAGTCAGGTACTGCGCAATTAACTTCTGTCATGTCTTCTTCCAGATGGTAACTTTGCAGATGCTGTGTTCAGGTTCAATGCTAACATTTCCTACAGTGGGGTACTACATGCAGTTACACAAGATGTAAGAATAAATCCTCTGCCCATCCTCTTAAGATGTTGTTAATGCATAGAGATATTAATAACTGTTATTTCTTAACCAGGGTCTGTTCTCGGAAAACAAGGAGAAACTCATTAATAATGCCATAACAGCATTACTCTCGCAAGAGGGAGATGTTGCAGCATCTAATGCAGAGCTTGAAAGCCAATTTCAAGCAGTAAGAAGACTCGTGGCTTCAAAAGCAGGCTTCCTTGCCTTTACTCAGCTTCCAAAGTAAGTGAGAAGTCTCTTCAAGCTTGGAAGTAGTAGGTGAAAACAGTTCTTCAGCTTCTGATGGCGTCTTATGTTTAAAACTGACAGTTGGATCTAAGCCTCACTTGTGAAAAAGACTGGAAGACTCTGGACACGATTGCTTCCAGTAGTATGAGGCTGTCACTGGGCTTTAATGTGAATTCACCTTCCCAAATGTTCATTAGTATGTAAAGCTGGTTGTTCCTTTGGTAAATACTCTGTGCCTTGAGTCAAGCATAAGTTTAATGTTTTTCCTAGTGGAAAAACTTCTAAAGTGCACCTTCATCGGTCCTTAAGTAGGCAGTTCTTCTCTCTTTAAGTTGATGCCACTACTATCTTCAGTTCAACACAAGATAAAACTTGACTTGAGGTTGAGTTGTACTCCTACAGTAAGCACAGCCCACTTGGAGTTTGTGTCTTAATTGGATAACATAAGGAATCAGAAAAACTGCCTTAACATTCTTCTGAAAATGAAAAATTCTTTGGAATATTTCTGACTCTGGACTATGGGGCAACTGAATGATGCAAAGAGTAATGAGAGACCTTTATAAAGTTCTGTTTCTCTGTGGATAGTGTCCTGTACTATCACTATCCTGTAACTACAGAAAGATGTCTTTGTTTTGGTGAATGTGCTCTCAGCATGTTGTTAGAAGTGAAGTCAATATTTTCCTACCAAGGAATCTCAAATTTATGTAAACGTCAAGGTACTGGCTTGCTGAATGCAATGGGAGCAGGCCATTTCTGGTGCCCAGTTGGACTTTGATCTTAAAACTAGGATTTCTGTTTCCTCTCTAATCTTGATGGTTTTGCTTTCCCTTCAAAAGATTTCGAGAACGATTAGGAGTGAAAGTTGTGAAAGCCCTCAAAAGGAACAACGATGGAGTAACCCATGCCTCTATTGACATGCTTTGTGCTCTCATGTGTGTAAGTATTAAATTGCAGATTCTCTCACTTTGGAATGTGTGAACTTCAGTCCACTGAATGATGTAGGCATAGGGACTGCCCTTCAACATGCAGTGTGCTCAAACATGAAACAAATTGTGGATGTGCTTTTTACAGGTTCAGAGTGTGGCTTTTGGACTATAGCTTTTAAGAACTAAGGATGGAAATGTGACTGCATAGTGAATGCTTTTTTCTTTTTTTTTGCCTTTCATAGCCCATGCACGATGACTATGACTTGAGGCAGGAACAGTTGAACAAAGCTTCCCTTCTTTCTTCAAAGAAGTTTCTAGAAAATCTACTAGAGAAATTCAATTCCCATGTGGTAAGTCAAATTTTGAAAACAAATAACTTGAAGTACTTTTCTTAATTGCTATGAAAACACGTCTGTCATACTTGGATATGTCTTTGAATCTATTTGTGCCTGCAATTGAAGTGCAGGAAACACAGCTATGTCTGGCACTGAAGCTTGTTCTAAATAGGTTTGGATCTTGACAGGTTAGAATGTAGCTGCCTGTACTGCAGAACGTGGGTCATGCAACAAATATTTGCATGTTTAGTATGGAAACTGAGTGTTCCTTTTAACTAAAAGGAAACTGATACTTACTGGATTAAAACTAGAAAAAGTAATCTGCAGCACACCAATATATGAGGTCACGAGTCTCCAATATGCTCTAGGAGCCAGTACTTTACCAGAGTATTGCCATACTCAGAGTAATGGTATATATTAAACTTTTAATTTTTGTTTGCAGGCTATTTCATGGTATGACAGGGAAGGGCACCTCCAGCATTATGAGTACTGATTAAAACTTGCATGAATACTGTAGGGCAGGGGGAGAAACACTGCATCTGTGTTACATACCTGTCTTCCTAATTTCAGGACCATGGGACGGGTGCCCTAGTAATTAGTTCACTTCTGGACTTCCTGACATTTGCCCTATGTGCTCCATATAGTGAGACTACTGAGGGGCAGCAGTTTGACATGTTGTTGGAAATGGTGGCATCTAATGGAAGAACACTATTTAAGCTCTTTCAGGTAAGATTTTGTCGTTTTTTCGTTATTATTAGAGGTAGTCAGCGAACATGAACTTTTTCCTCTTCTCCTGAGGGACAAATCTGTCTACTGTTTGGCTGGTTAATGTGCCTGAACCTTTTTTACCTTGGTGAGTTTCTCAGTGACTTGCTGCTTTCGCTTCAGATAACAGATTGAGGTGCCAAATCATTGTAGAATAGACTAAGACTTGTTTTTGGAAACAGTAGTTAAATATTAAGCTAGATAAAGCAAATGCACAGATCTTCCTGTCTTTGGAGAGTCTGACACCTTTTTGTTTCTCTTTCAGTAAATGCGAGTTAAGAGTTACAAAATAGGAGTAGCATCCTCTTCAGTACCAAATCTGTAAGAATTGTAGGATTTTTAGCTAAAACGTCAATGCTTTCTCTGCTTCTTGGTTGGTGTCAGCTTATGTCAGTCCCCAGCATTATTCTAGTTTCTCTGGCATATGCTGTTCTTCAGTGCCAAAAAGTCCGTCTGAGAGTAGCATGAGAGATTCTTGCTTAAATGCCTAAGATAGGAACTCCTTCCTGGGGCTACCTTTCACAAAACTTTTGCCCAGAACTGGAGATGGAACATATGTGTAGATGAATTAAGGAACCTGAAGCACGGATGATCCAGTCTTCAAATTTTGCACTTGGCTAATTCTTTTTTTCAACGTTCTGTTTTAGCACCCTTCCATGGCAATTGTGAAAGGAGCAGGTTTGGTAATGAAGGCAATAATAGAGGTGAGATTTTATCAGTGTTACCTGGGATAGCATACTAAATGTGTTTTGTATATTTTGGAAGTGCAATTGCTTACCAATAGAAGTTTGTTAAATTAGCTGCTCTTGGGGGCAGAAGGGAGGGGTCAGGGGAAGGCAAGGAACAGAACACCTGCTTAATTGTGGGTGGTTTAATATAGCAGCTTCCTTTATCTTACACTTGGGGGTTTGGAAGGCATGTGAGTTGGGACATCAGATACTGCCTTGCATGTTTTCATACTGCAGTCAAGATTTGGCTGTTAATGTTGTGTGTAGCTCAAGTCACCTACCTCAGAACCACCAGACTTCTGCATGTTAAAGGGAGTCTCTCAAGGGGAAGAGGCCACATTTCCTGGGATGCAATGTAGGATGGAATGGGACTGGGATTAGCAGGCATTAGTGTCCCAGAGCAGACTAGTGATGTCAGCCTCCGTTCTTGGTCTTTCTGCTTCAACAAAGGATGTTTTGGCTTTGTTACTTTCTGTACCACATGATGTATGGGCCAAGTCCATACTTCCCAAGGGCTGCTCATGATTGTTGCAGGGTGACATTGCTATCTGACTCTTGACACTTCCTATGTTGAAATTCAGGGCTTAAATTAGTGCCTCATTGTGTCACAGTGGCTTACGCATCGAGTAATTTCTTGGAATGGAAGTGAATGAACACTTGAAATAGAGGTATTATAAATCAGCAAGTTTCCATTGATAATACTTGATAACGTTAGCTAAAAGTTGCTGTGCTGTTCATTACAACTTCTGTCATTTGAACTATAGTGGGACATGGGCAAGTAAAAATGCACCAAAACCTTTTTCTTAATTGTTCATTGCAATTAATGTATCTCAACTGAGTGGCAGTCTCCAGTGGTTTATCCATGTGGCTGCCTAAACTGAACAGCAGCAGCTATACTTAAATAGTTACTGTTGACCAAAGTCAAGGCACAAGCAATTACTTGTGGCTGTCATTCTTTGTTTAACCCTAATTTGCAATTGCAGCGTGGAAATGGGAGTTGTGACAGTACTACCAGCCTCCTGATCTGTGATGGGAGAGGTGTGTCTTATCCAATCCAGTTACTGTCCTCATAGATATGACTACCAATTGTGTGGGCCATGGTATTACTACAACTCTGATCAGTTGCCATTGAGAACTTGCACTTAAAGCCCATCATACTATAGCTTCTGGCTTTTTGGATATTAGTTGATATAATTGATGGTCAAGAAGGCCTTGGAACTGTAGACTAAGATAAAAGCAGCTTAACTAAGATTCTTTCTTTAGTAATCATCTTGCCCTGTTTCCAAAGGAAGGAGACAAAGAGATTGCTACCAAAATGCAAGATCTTGCCCTCAGTGAAGGTGCCTTACCTCGTCACTTGCACACTGCTATGTTTACAATAAGCACAGATCAGAGGATGCTTACAAATAGGTATGTCAGTATCACTTGATATATTATATTTTAAAAGTCTAATTAATGGCCTGGCTAACATTAGAAACATTGGGAGGTCAGGGAGGGAAACTTGCAGTTCTTTTGGCCTGGCTAACATTAGAAACATTGGGAGGGAAACTTGCAGTTCTTCTGGAGAATATTTTCTTCAGCAGCTGGTAAGCAGAGCAAACTTCAGCTGAGTCTGCAGCCACTGAATAGAGCTTTGATTTTTTTATTATTTTTTTTTTTTGCCAAAATGGGACTTGGGTTGGTTATTTATTAAAGGCTCAAGTTTTGTTGGTTTTTTTTGTTTTTTTTTTTTTCCCTTGAAAACATTCAGGGAAAGAAAAGGCAAGTAGAATGTCAGAAACTTGTAAAAAGTTTTGACTTTATACAGCTCTAAATCCTGGTGTACACACCTCAGTCATCTTGCAGTTAGGGTCACCATCCCCTCTGAGAGAAGTCTCCTCAAAGAGAAATCATTCCGTGGAGAGAAGTCTCCTCAAAGAGAAATCATTCCATGAATTTGTCAGTCAGGAGAACTTGTGAGCTGTTGAGACTGGCCTGAGGGCATGCTGAGGATAACTCAATTACTTACAAATACAAGGTTATAGAAGTTTTAACTGCACAGTGCTGAAGCACTTAGAGTTGCTAAGCAATGTAGTGACAAGTGGAATTTGCTGCCACTGTCTGTCATTCAGGAGAGAGAGCTAGTGTGAAACCTTCTGTCATACTAGTTCTGCTTGGAGCTACTAATGACTTGCAAGCAATACTTCAGTGCAGCAGAACCCTAGTTACAGATGTTGGCAGAAAGTGTCAGTTGACATAGAAGGCAGGCTCCCAAAAAGGCTTTTTTAGTCAATAACTGGTATTAAGAGCTTCAAGTAGAGCAGTTAACAGTTCTTGATGGCTTCTAGACTCTTAACTGTAACTTAAGATTGACTGGATAAACTTACACTTGGTCATTAGATGTTTAGTTTCTGCTCTATTGCTCAAGTGTTCTTTTGAGGTCTAGATCAAAAAGCATGTGCTGCTACTGTTCCACTAACTTCACTGGAACTTCTTGAAGGCAACACTCTAAAGCATGCTGAGCATATACTTGGACTGGGACAATATAATGCTTTGTGCGTCTTACTCAAGAGCACGAAGCTTTTGCTCATCTTCATTTCACCAGCATGATAGGGGGGTCAGTGGTTTAAAAAAAATCTATTTAAAATACTAACTTGGGGTTTGTTAATTTCAATGGCTTTTTCAGGCAGTTAAGTAGACATTTGGTTGGCCTCTGGACAGCTGAGAACAAAACTGCTATGAACTTGTTGAAACGTATTTTGGTGAGTAAAAACGGGATGTAGAAGTAGGGAAAGAATAAAATCTGAAAGCCTGTAATATTAGAAAACTTTGGATAGTCTATGTGGTAAACACATTCCCTTTCCCTCCAAGGGGGAAGTCTAGTCTGGGACATCAGCAGCCTGTCATCTGCTATTTGAAGGGTATTGATGACTAGTACAAAATACCTCAGATTCTTAAAGTATTCTGTTACTTCCTGCCACTTTTAAAAATGGTGTATGACACACGAATTAAGGTGTCTGACTTTTTTTCTCTTTATTGAAAGGACAAAAATACAGGAGACACGATAAACGCTGCCACTTTTAAAAATGGTGTATGACACACAAATTAAGGTGTTTGACTTTTTTCTCCTTATTGAAAGGACAAAAATACAGGAGACATGATAAACATAGTCTCTAATGCTTAGTGCCAGTAAGAAATGAAGACACTGGTTCTGTCTCTGCTTTCATGCCTGTCCAACTTTGCTTATAACACTGTCTCTGCTTTCATGCCTGTCCAACTTTGTTTGTGTATAACGTAGCTAAATTTACATATTAGCTGGTACTTGCCATGTTCTTTCACACTTATAGCCTCCTGAAAGATTCTTGCTTAAGTTAATTCAGTGAAACTAGTTCAAAGAATAGTGTTGTAAGGAATGACAAGATCTGGAAAAATACTGACTTTTAATTTAAAAATAGCAGTTCCTTCTTTTTGGCAGAGCAAACCATCTTGATCATGATCACTATCTTCCAGAAGGCTTAGTCAGTAGCTAAATTTACATATTAGCTGGTACTTGCTATGTTCTTTCACACTTACAGCCTCCTGAAAGATTCTTACTTAAGTTAATACGATGAAACTAGTTCAAAGAATAGTATTGTAAGGAATTACGAGATCTGGAAAAATACTGACTTTTAAATTAAAAATAGCAGTTCCTTCTTTTTTGGCAGAGGAAACCATCTTGATTGTGACCACTATCTTCCAGAAGGCTTAGTCAAATGAGACTATCTCATCTCCAATGTCACATGCAACGTCCAATCCATATTGATGGAATCAAGTGTTATACTGTTTGTGAGACTATCTCATCTCCAATGTCACATGCAATGTCCAATCCATATGAGAGGATATTGATGGAATCTAGTGTTATAGTATTCATCCCCCTCAATTGCTGTGGGATCAGCTCTTTTTTTTTTCCTGCACTCCTTAGTTCCCTTTAAGAAATGGGATATAGGCAAGACCTCTGCTGTACTGTGGCTAATTATGTGCCTCTATTGGATGGTTCTGTTGAGGATGGTGGCATTTCAGTAATAAAAGCAAAAAACTGATGAAACCTTACATACTTGCTTTAGAGTAGAATAGAAATTGTTTTGAAATATCATAAATTAAAGAAATGATCTTGTTACCTAATGTGATGGTTTCTGTTCCAGTAGCCACGTGCATGTTTACACTGGTTTTAAATGTTTGTAGCCACCAGGTTTGCTGGCGTACCTTGACAGTGCTGATCCTGTTCCTGAAAAAGATGCCGATAGGATGCACGTTAGAGATAACCTGAAAATTGCAACTGTAAGTAAATGTAGCTGTCTTACCTCCTCCAATATGTAATCTTAGTGGCTTTTTTAATACAGACACTTGACTGTTGTATTGTCCTGCATCAAATGTGTTGATAGACCTGCAACTGCAAATGACTAATCGGATCTATTCTGCAGGATCAGTACGGCAAGTTTAACAAAGTGCCCGAGTGGCAGAGACTGGCTGGAAAGGCTGCAAAGGAAGTTGAAAAATTTGCCAAAGAGAAGGTGGATCTAGTCTTGATGCACTGGAGAGATAGAATGGGCATAGCTCAAAAAGAGGTAAAAGTATTTGAAGTTCTCTTTTACAGCAGCGTCACTAAGAGTAGAGAGGAACATCTCCAACTCCATGAAATCAGGGGAACCTTGACAGTAATAGAAATCCAGGAATGTGAGAGACTTCGTAGTTCTGCTTCCTTTTAGTAAACTCTCTGCCTTTTACTAATCTTCATCTTGGCTTAGAAATGGGTTTCAAGGAGAATGTAAAGCAGGCAAATGGATTCATTCAGCACCTGTATTAAGCTTTAGCTTCTCCTTGCTTTAGCCAAACTTATCAAACTGGACTGCAGCTTAACGTGCATCTCTTCCAAGATACGAGAGAACAGGAAGTTTCTTGAAATGTGGCAAGACCAGTCTTGAAATTTACATTTTTGAAGAAACTATGGATAGTCTTTATGCTAGTGCACTTTATGCTAGTGGTATTTTAGTTATGGAACCTGCTTGAAGAAGCTTAATATTACCTTGAATGTAGGTATCTTAGTGCTTAAATTGCAATGTAAGACTATACATAAAACCACAGTTAAGATTGAAGTGATATGTGACTGTTTTGCCGTGATGTTAGGACTGCTTGAGTTGTTATAGTTGGTCTCCTCCTTCCTGTCATTTTGTTGTCATGCTCTGTATGACAAACTTCTTGAATCATGAGAGGTTTCCTTTAACTTCCTTTAATCAGCTAAGCTTATTTTCTTGCATTCTGAAAATGAAACAGGCTATTATATATGCAAAGAGCAATACAGAGTATTGAAAATGCCTGTATTTGTACTTGATTTGACATAACAATAAGTTTTAATCTAGGAAAACCCTAACTTGATAAAATCTAGCTCAACTTTGTGTGCTGTGGTGCTGAATTTTGATGGGTGGCATTTCTGGAATAAATGTGAACTAGGTTCAAAACAGCATTAATGGAGAAATGTGGACACTGGTGGGTCAAGGACAAATGACACTATCTTGTGTAGATACCAAGTTTAAACAGCCATTTTCTTACCTGGAGTTATGAGCTGTTTAATTTCACAGTAAATAGCGTAGCTTGGAATGGGTAGTAGCCAGTTTGGTGTTACCACTTTGAATTGCTTGAGTGACTGTGGCTTGTTAAATGTACGTTTTCTTTTTCTTCTGACATTGCATCACAATCAGGACAGAAACAATATGGTGAGTGTGTATATCTCTGCCACTTGTGTGGATTACATTGCTCAGACTTCTGCTTGCATGTGGTACCTCCTGTAGAGTATAATATGGATTTCATGCTTGACCAAACTAGGGAACCTTTCAGTGGCCGAGTCAAACTTGTGACTAATTTCTGTGAATTGCTCTAATTATGTCCTTTCAAGAGCAAAGCATTCTTGTTGTGGGCTTTCTCCTCCATCAGCTCCGGAGCTGATCAGTTCTTAGGGTGATGGGAACTAAGCCTTTCTCAGGGTTAACTTGCTTCTAAATGAGTGACTTGTTTAACATCTGAAAGTTTCTCTGGCATGATTTAACTTTGTGTAAATAACACTTGTGGAAGTCTGTTGCTACTACTTTTTAGAAAAGGAGACATTATTAATGAGACCTAACATAGTGTGGCTAAGGAATGAAAAAAAACCCTAGCTTTTTATTTTGAAAAAGGAATGGGGAGCAGCTGTTACTCCTGACTTCTTAAATGTGACTCTTTTGCAGAACATTATTCAAAAGCCAGTGATATTAAGGAAACGACGCCAAAGAATAAAAATAGAAGCAAACTGGGATCTCTTCTATTACAGGTAAAAAACGAAGATTAATCTGATGGTTTGTGATACCAGTTATTACCTGGCTGGAAATTTTTTTAATGTTTTCTTAGTTGCTGTGGCTTGATTGCAATTTCTGCTTGCCTTGAAGCAGTCCAAGTGCTTTGTAACAGGAACCTATGAAAAATGAAATTCTAAGATACACTCAAGGATTTAGCTTGTGTTTGGGAAAGGGGGGGATTTGGAAGGCTTCTCAAGTGTTACCAAACTACATCCTTTTTACCCTTGAATCAAAAGGAAGTGTGAGCAACAAATTGCAGGTGCAGATCTCCATGGTGTTGAAGGCTAAGCAGAGTAGCACTGAAAAGCACTGTAGTGTGTTTGCATCAACCTGTGAGCTACTCCAGATATTTTAGCTGTCAGGATGTTGAAACACTGGAACAGGCTGCCCAGAGGAGTTGTGGATGCCCCATTCCTGGAAGTGTTCAAGGTTGAGTAACCGTGTCTGGAGAAAGGCGGCCCTGCCCAAGACCCCTTTCAACCCAAACCATTCTATAATTCTATGAACTTGAATTGGGATAAAAATTAGCTTAAAGCAGGCAAAGAGAAAACACTTGGATATTGGATTTCAAATAGTGCCACAGGTCCTAAATGCAGCTTGATTACCTGTGAGTTCTTGTAACTGTTGAAGATTATAATGGAGGGGCCTCCATCTGAAAAAGATAGTCACTTTGGCTAGGGGTGTTATGTTAAAAAGACTAATAATGCTGGACTGTTCAGCAAACTCTATGAAAGCAAGCTCAGGGAAATTCCTTAAACTTAACTGTTCAATTCAGTACTTAATGTCTCTAAAGGTGAAATATAGTCCATTTTGCACAAGTGTTGCATGAAAGGAAAATTTGCATGCTCGTAAACCTTGAGTATTAACGTGCTGCTCTCAGCCAGTCTCTGGATCCGAATGCTGTTTTGTAACTGCCACTGAAGAATGTCCACTGACTGTCTTGTGACACTTGAGACATCAACTTGTATTTTCCTGCATGAAGTACACTTTCTGTTGAAAACATGCAGTTGGTGTGTGCGTGTCTGCTGTCCTGGGTTATTGCTCACCTGTAGCCCTTACTGGCAGATACGGTGAATAGCTTGCAAGTCTCCTGTTGATCAACTATAGATGAGTAATAAATTGAGCCAAAAGGGATGACAACGGGCATGTTTTACTCTATGTTGACTTCCATGACTATGGAAACACTATAGAAGCAAACAACTGTAATTATTGTAATAAACTAGAGATGGCTACTCAGTACATTTTAATTAAGGTCCACTAATGCTCATCTTCTCGAGGTTGCCAGCTGAATCTTGTCTGCCTTTCAAATAATGTTTGCTGGGGTTTAAATAATGTAACTTCTTTCTTAGATTTCTTCAGGATCATGCTCGATCAAACTTGATTTGGAACTTCAAAACACGGGAAGAACTGAGAGATACTCTTGAGTCTGAGATGAGAGCATTTAATATTGACAGAGAACTTGGTAGTGCTAATGTTATCTCATGGAACCATCAGGAGTTTGAGGTAAATGACCCACTGTAGGAGAAACTGCATGTATAAAATATGTCTGCTTAAAATGTCACTTTTCTACGTCTACCTACATGAGTAAATCTTCACAATCCCTGACTGCAAGCTAGAGTTCTTTTGGGGTCCTGGAATAAACTGCTAAGGCTTAAGTCTGTGGAGAGGGATTGTTGTCCCATGTTACTCTGCAAAACTGAAACGTTTCCAGCCTGACAAATACTACTGCAGAGATGAGACATTGATTGGAACCCTTGATGTATTCTTGCATTAAGAGGAAGAGTTGGTATTACATTGTTGTCAGGATAAGTCGTATGTCTTGAATGTGCTCCATCAGACTTCTTTGGGGTTGTTTCACAAGTCACTTCTTCCTGATAGCAAGCTCCTTGTCTTTATTTCCATTGTGTCTCAGTGATCCTAAGTCCATGAAATACTGGGTTGCCAAACCCTGAATAGGTTATGTGGCTAAAACCATGCTGCTCTGTGAACTACAGGTCGAGGATACTGCTTTCACATCTCTCACATTCTAGGAACAGCAGTACCTACAGTCAAAATAACACTTCAGGCTTCTGCAAAGCAATTGATATGGTCTTAGTTGGCTTTCTCAAAACATCTTGCAAGATGTTTTCAAGTACTGTGTGTAGGAGACACTTCCTGTACTCTGCTCTTATCTGCAGTAGTGTTATGGTTCTACACAGTTTTATTTAATGTTTAATTCTTTAGCAAAGCAAGGTCACACTTGAATGCAACTGCAGGATATTCTTAGATATTCCCAATGCCATGCTTGTCACAGTACAACTTTCTAGTGGAAATTTGAGCAGGGGACAAGTGAAACAAGAGTCAACTGCTGCTTTTGAGGAATTCTTCTGATTTGCCAGAGTAGTCGACTAAGGAATTGCAAGACATCAGGCTAAGGCTTTAGGAGAAAGAACTATGACACAACTTACCTGTATCATGCAGCTACAGGTTACTTCTTACCTTGTAAATAGCTAAGTTTGGGTTTGGATTGGTATTTTCTTCACTGGTATTTAGGTTTTGAAGTTTCTTTCAGGTATGGGTCAGGCATGGGACTTCTGGGTGCCTCCCAGCTCTATCTCTGTACTTTGGAGGTGCCAACTGGGGCAGAATCAGAAGTACAGATTTGAAATCTAGCAATACAGGCTTCCCACCCACGCTTTGTGCTCCTATGTGGCTTATGCTACTGGAATGTGTCACTAGCATTCGTGCAGTTACAGGCCAGGATACTTTGAGACTTGCTTGAGAGGGCTTCTGTAACATCTTTGGACAGTTGCTGTGTCAGATCTGCTTTTAAATAATTTAAATGAATACTTTATCAGGCTACACTGTGTTTGAACTAACTACACAGTAGTGACAGAGGCTTCTCTGTCAGCTATGGAACCTGGGTACAGTGGCTTAAGATCACTCTGGAAGCATACTAGTTAGTAGAACCTCATTGTATTGTGTGCTGTGGTGAAATCTGTAGATAACTTTGTGGCCTCGTGACAGCGGCCTGCAAACTATAGATAAGAAAACCACTGTAGAGGGTGGCTTTTGTGGTATGTTAGACTTACCACTAAATGAGGCGCTTGCCAACCACTGAGAGTTGAGGCATATGGTTAAATTTAATGTAGTTGCTCTGAAGTTAATGATGCCTCTCATTGTGCAATTTCACTTTACGTTCTTGGTGTATATATTGATACCTCAAGGCTTTTATTACCCAGCATAATAGCGAGTATAACCAGTAATTAAGTTGTGCTTGTGGTTCATACTTGTAGTAACATTGTATGAAATACCTTGCAACGGAGTAACTACTTATTAAAGCTTGAGTCACTGAATTCAAAGTGTATTATCCAAATTTAGTTAATAAAACCAGCTGATATTAGAAACAAGTTACTTACAGGCCAGAAGCTGTGATTTCAGTAAGATAAGAAACTTCACTTGTTCTGGGGAGCAACAATAGCTTATCGTGTGTATTTTGTAGATATGCATTTCTTTAACAGCAAACGTGCAGACTTCAGTCTTCCTCAAACTGTAGGGCTTGCTACCCTTGTTGAGTTTCTGGAAGCAAGCAAGTACAGTATTGTTATGCAAGCAAAACTTAATGAGAGAGAAACAATATTTGCTATTAAGTAACTTGTTCTGTCTTACAGGTAAAATATGAGTGCCTTTCTGAAGAAATAAAAATAGGGGACTATTATCTAAGATTGCTACTGGAAGAAGATGAAACCGAAGAGAGTGGAGCAATCAAAAAATCGTGAGACATTATTAAAATCCTGTCTTATTCCTAAGGTCTTCAATTCGTTTTCTTCACTAAAATATTATCTCTTTCTTAGGTATGAATTCTTCAATGAACTATACCATCGCTTCTTGCTTACTCCAAAAGTGAATATGAAATGCTTATGTCTGCAAGCATTGGCCATTGTTTATGGAAGATGTCATGAAGAAATAGGACCATTTTCTGATACAAAGTACATTGTTGGGATGTTAGAAAGGGTAAGAATTATTTAAAATTACTTGTTATAGTAGTTAACATACAGGCAGTCGGATTCAAGTTTCTGTGAAACCCAAGTTTTGGTTTTACAGAACATGAAGCTGTAGAATGAATACATTTTATCCATGCTGTCACCAAGTGTTCCTAGTATCTCCCCTTGAGTCAGTTGAAGCTTCGCTAAAAAACCCCCTGATTATAAAGGTATTTCATACTAATCTCTTTATATCTGCATTTTGTTGGCCTTAACAGGTTTTCAGGCTGTACAGAAATAGCATGAAGCAACTTTGTGTTACGTTAATCTTGTGTTTGCTTTTGAGAAATGCAGAAGCATAACATCTTTTAAGAGGAGAACCTTATTCCACACTATTTCAAAATACTGATATCAAGAGTAGTAGCAACAGCCCCAGACCTAAAGAAAGAGCAGTTTTAGCAGAGCACGTATGATGATTTTTAGATTTTTAGTGGTAACTACTTGCCTATTAAGTGTCTGCTAAGTGTCTGGCAACTGATGTGGGTTGCAAAAATGCATTTCCACGCGGCCTGAAGAAGGGGTTCTTTACTAAGGTCAGTATGGGTTTTAGATGTAGCTGTTGTAAGTGAAATTGAACCAATGCGGCCTCTTGTTATTTTTACCGTGAGTCTTGGTAGCAGAGGTGTAACATCAGAGACCTGTTCTTTCTGCTGGGTGAAAGCATTCTCTTTTTCCTGTGTATTTGTGTTACCCAGCTCACTGGGAAATCCCAACACTGTCCCTGTAGAACAGTAAACTTAGAGCAGTGGGTTTGAGTGTCAAACCCAGAGTGACAAAGAGGATGGGAGGCAAGAAGGCCTTTTCTCCTCGGTGGCAGAAACCTGCATTTATTAGCTGTGCACGCAACGGCACCTCTAATAGTCAAGAGTTTTATGCTGGGCAGGAAGAAAGTAAAATGGGTCTTTGCAGGTGCAGCTGTATTGACTCTTCAAAGTGACTTCTAACAAGTGCTATGAAATACTAATTTGTTTTCTTCTGCTGCCCTAGTGCACTGATAGGCTCGAGCGGGACAGATTGATACTGTTTCTCAACAAGCTGATCCTTAATAAGGTAAGATGGATACGCTTAACCGTAGTTTATCAATCTTTCAGCTGTATAAAATGGCCTGGACTAGTCTTGCAGGGTTAACTTCAGCAAAAATCGAAGTCTTGGGGAAGTTTGAAAACAGTGTTTGATACATCTTTCTGGGGTATGCTAGTTGTTATTTACTGGTAAGAAAGGTGAAGGAAATGCAGATATTGTGATTGTACTGTTCTAGTCGCTTTAGAAAACGATCCGACTTTTCTCACAGTCACTTCTTATTTGAGTACAACTGTTCAGTTCTTGTAACAGCTCTTATCTAGAAAACGCTTGTGTTAACTCAGTTCATCCATTAACAGAAAAACGTGAAGGACCTTATGGATTCAAATGGCATTAGAATCCTTGTAGATCTGCTTACTCTGGCACATCTTCACACAAGCAGAGCTACAGTCCCTCTGCAGGTATGTATGTGGCCTCTGTTTCTTACTTACTCATATATAGCTTTGCTAAAAGGACAATTCTTAAAAAAAGAAAAAAATCAGTGTCCTTTTTCACATTTCCTGTAGAAATGTGATATTTGCACTGAATCTAAAGCTATTCTTATAAACATCAACTTCTAGAGCAACGTGATTGAAGCAGCGCCTGATATGAAGAGGGAGAGCGAGAAAGAATGGTACTTTGGCAATGCTGACAAAGAAAGGAGTGGTCCTTACAGCTTTCAAGAGGTACTGTCAGCTTCAAACTCTCAAACTTCACAGATGATTTCTATCCTGGTCACCACGTGCGTTTCAAACAGTGAGAGAAAACTGTAAACAATGCTAAACTATATTCTTAAAGTAACCCTTCAAATTAGGATTGAAGCTAGATAAGAGACTTGATGGTGTGAAAAGAACCACAGTGTTTTTGGTAAGGCTGCCTACCCCTCCATGCCCCAAATATGCTGCAATTAATCTATC
Organism: Calidris pugnax; assembly: GCF_001431845.1. Classification (NCBI taxonomy): domain Eukaryota; kingdom Metazoa; phylum Chordata; class Aves; order Charadriiformes; family Scolopacidae; genus Calidris; species Calidris pugnax. The sequence continues at coordinate 3,419 of NW_015090803.1, read as the reverse complement.
AACTTTTTATTTCATGTTTCCTGGTGGAGTTACAAATACGTTGGAATTTCATGCAACTATAGTAGTTTGCTATACAGCAGTTTAAAGCTTGTCTTGAGTGTGAATGTCTGGGAGCAAAGGTAGCTCTGAATGCTGAATCAACTAAATTCATCTCTGATCTTGGAACAGATGCAGGAGCTCTGGAACAGTGGAAAGCTGACTTCCAAAACACGCTGCTGGGCTCAAGGTATGGATGGCTGGCGACCATTGCAGGTCATCCCTCAGCTGAAGTGGTGCTTGCTTGCCAGCGGCCAGGCTGTGTTGAATGAGACTGACCTTGCCACGCTTGTACTCAACATGCTCATCACAATGTGTGGATATTTTCCCAGCAGGTAAACACTAATTTTCAGCAGAAGTGGTTAACTTTCTCTGGCAGACGCGTAGATTCGATCTTAAAGCTTCTCTTAGAAACCAAGTAGCACACTAATGAACTGTATTAAAGAGCCTTTTACATAATAGTAATTAATTCTGTGGGCAAATAGAGAGTTTGTAAATAAGACAATACTAATATTGTGAAAGGGACTGCAAGACTGAATGCACAAGCTATGTGTGTTTCTGATACGTAGTCTTACTCTTCCAGGCAGGCTCTTTTTCAGGTTGAAAACAAAGTTGCTTTAATGCATGACACTAAACCACAACGTATCAACAAACAACAAACTTTGAAGTTAAGGAGAAAAATGACACTGAATATGATGTCAGTAGCCTGATACTTATCGCTTAATAAATTTGTTCATTCTCGAAAGGGAGAAGACACATGTGCTTATGCTGTGCCACTTTATCTTTTTTTTTGTTAGGGATCAAGACAATGCTATTATAAGACCTCTGCCTAGAGTGAAGAGGCTGTTGTCAGATAGTACTTGTCTTCCTCACATCACTCAGGTAAGCAGCTCTTCAAAAATGTATCTAAACAAGTAAAATTCTGACTTATTCTACCGTCTTCCCTGTGTGAATACTTAAAGTGAGACAAACGCATCATATGATGTCTGTAGCATTCTGCAGATCTCTGGACTGTTTATTTCACTGGGTGCTGTTAACAATTTCATGTTGTTTCATCCAATATCTTACTAGTATCTTACTAAATATTTACATCCTTGGAGATACTGAAAAGCCATGTGGACATGGTCCTTGGCAACCAGCTGTAGGTGACCTTGCTTTTGAGCAAGGGAGTTCAACGAGATGACCTCCAGAGGTCTCCTTCAACTTTAAATATTCTGTTATTTGAACTTATTTTTGGATTACAGTATTTTTTAACTGAAATTCTTATAAGTTTACTGGCTTTTCCCAATAATGAGCTAGTTAAAACTTCAATTTTGGGTAGGTAACTTGTACTACTTAAGCAGCTAATGTAAATATGTGTTTCATTTCAGCTATTACTGACTTTTGATCCTATCCTTGTGGAAAAAGTCGCTATATTGCTGTTCCATGTCATGCAAGATAACCCTCAGTTACCTCGTTTTTATCTGAGTGGAGTATTCTTCTTTATCATGATGTACACAGGTTCCAATGTACTTCCTATTGCAAGGTGAGGAAAAAGAATAGCTAAAAATACCTCTTGACTAGTCGTGCTCAGAAGAACTGCTGCTCTAAACGCTCCGGGGATTGTGGTTTGCTAGAACCAACATGAGACTGCAAGCAGAAACTCTCTAGAAGAATTGCTTCTATGTGGTCTAGTCAGTCACTAAAAAAGTGAATTGCTTATGACCTGCCAGGGAGGCAACAAGAGCATGTCTGATCATGTAGTTCTAACAGTACAACTAGGTCTGGCTTATTGTAGAGGAACAAATCATTACAGGCACTACAGAGTAGTCATACTGGCTGCTGATACCCTTATGTAGTTTTTGATAGTAAGCAGTTACCAAAATTGGTGGAGAAACCTTATAGCCTGTTTTAATATTGAAGCCTTAAACAGTTAAATCAGTCTGTACTGCCTGACACAGATGCGCTGCATGTGCAGGTGGATATTGCAGTTCAATCCAGTTCTTTTCCTCTAAATTCATGAAAAGCTGTTGTACAATTCCAGTGAAGTCTTTTCTGTAGCAAAATGCCTTGGGAAATGATTACATGGTTACAGGATGACTCGAGTGTAACAGGAGTGTCAGCAGTTAGTGTGAGATCATGCTTCACCCGTGCAATGATGATCTAACAGTGCACGGGGAGGTTTGTAGGGAAAGGTTGTCTGGTTTTTTTATCAGCTTCTTTCTGTGTGGCTGGAGAAAACAAGCTTTCAGGAGAGTGACTTGCAAACTGAATGATGAATATAAGGCAACGTTTTTAGCATGGGAGTGCTTAACTTAGTGGAGTTCCCAAGGATTTGATGCACTTTGTACAGAGATTCATTCAATTGTTGCTGTTACATTTACGTTGAGATAAAAGAGTATGAGTTTTGCCTGCTGGACTATATTGGTCTGCTTATCTTTCAAGGGTGCCTGAAGTATCAGTTAAAGAGAAAATAACTTCTGTTTCTCTTCTAGGTTTTTGAAATACACACATACAAAACAAGCCTTCAAGTCTGAAGAAGTGAGTAGATTGCAAAAGTAACTACCTCTGTTTCCAAATTGTTTCACAGACCACCTGTACTTGTTATAACAATATTTGATGCTTGTTCTTTTTCTGAGGTCTGGAGTTAGAATTTAAGAACTATAAGGGAAAAGGGGAAGGATTTTTAGATCTTAAGTTGGTTAGCAAGACTGAATTCTGATTACCTTTGAGATGACACTGTGATCTCTTCTGTAGACAAAAGGTCAAGATATAGTTCAAAGAAGTATACTTGGACATATTCTTCCTGAAGCAATGGTGTGTTACTTAGAGAACTATGAACCAGAAAAATTTTCTGAGATATTCCTTGGAGAATTTGACACCCCAGAAGCAATTTGGAGCAATGAAATGAGGTAATTGTTTTCTGTCAGAGGGACAAATAAATCTGAAGTACATCTTATGCTGAAGAGGTCTTGCCTTTGACATTTCTAAAGAATGCCAAAAATACTTGGATTCCATGGGCTCATTTTTCCCTCCTGTTTACCTTCTGCAAGGGCAATGTCCTGCATTGCCCTTTGCTTCTATCAGAAATAACAGGGGTGGGGAGGAGCAGAATTGGCAGTGGGAAGTGGAATATTTCCCTTAACATCTGACAGTGTGCTTTACATCTGCCTCTATCCTACTTGATTAAGTTCCTTTCTTGAGTGGAGACTCCACTATTTCTGTGGACTGCTTTATACTTGCTGTACTCATTTATTGCCAGCACCTATCTAGGAGATACTACAATATATTTTTAGAGTTTTCAAAAAGTAAAGAGGTGTTGAGGGAGGACAAAATGTCAGTTTACGTTGTTTTTAATAAACTCAATTTTCATGGAATTGAAGTAGCTTTATAACAGATCAGGA
>NW_015090802.1:715655-744385 GCF_001431845.1 Calidris pugnax | reverse complement strand
GGGGACTCTCATCTTCAGGAAGAGTGAATGAGATTATTTACCTTTGAGGAGGACACAGAGAAAAGTTAAGGATTTAGGAGTGTGGCTTAGACCTGGACAGGGCTAGTCCTGGTGAGTGGGGATGTCTGACCTCTTGGTTGTTATCCTGTCTCCTACAAGAGCAGGCTCAAAGAGGGACAGGACCAGATCACGAGGGAGTCTGATCCTCAATCACCCAGACAGTTTCTACCTTCTATAGAAGGAAAGGACCAGACCATGGGGGACTCTCATCTTCAGGAAGAGTGAATGAGATTATTTACCTTTGAGGAGGACACAGAGAAAAGTTAAGGATTTAGGAGTGTGGCTTAGACCTGGACAGGGCTAGTCCTGGTGAGTGGGGATGTCTGACCTCTTGGTTGTTATCCTGTCTCCTACAAGAGCAGGCTCAAAGAGGGACAGGACCAAATCACGAGGGAGTCTGATCCTCAATCACCCAGACAGTTTCTACCTTCTATAAGGACACAGACACAAAGATAAGGATTCAAGAGGGACATCGAGACCTTGGCAGGACTGTCAGTGGTGTCTATCAAATCCTCTTTATGCTGTCCCACCTGGTATCATGTGTTTGAAATCAATGTTTTATATCAATAAATATATTGCTGCTTCTCTCTTATGAGTGAAGGCTATTGCTCCGTCAGCCACAACCCCTCTCTTCTTCTCCCCACCCGACCGCATCCTCAAACAAGCCAGAACTTTCTCACAGCGAGGTCTCTAGGCCAGAAATAAAATGCATTCTCCACTCACGCTGGCATCCCCTCTGACATTGGCACAGCCCGTCCTCACCTCTCATTCCAGGCGCCCTTCTCTCTCCTTCGCTTCCAGCTCCTCCCGCTCCATCCAATCCACCCGCAGTTTTCCAACATCTCCTTTAAGGGCTGAAGTCACCTCATTCCATTTCTGGAGCTGCTCCCGCACGAGAACGTTCCCTCTGGCCGGATCCTCACACCTTGGTCTCTCACAGCTGCCACCTGAACCCCGGGAATCCTCTCCTGCTCTCCCATCTTTTCTTTTTCCCTTTTCCTAGCCCTGAAGCAGCAGGAGCAGCCCAGCGCCAGCTCTCGGTGTCGGACACCCCCATTCCTGCCTTCCCCTGTTTCAGCCCCTTTGGCAGGAGCCGGGGGGAGACCCGGGGGGGAGAGGAGCGAGTGCCCCTGGGGACAGAGCCGGCTCCCCCGGCCCCGGCTCTTCTCGGGGACTCTGCAGCCCAAGCTCAGCACGTCCCAGCGCTGCCCAGCCCAGCCCGAGCCCTCACGGCACCTGTTGCTCCAGCACTCGATTCTCTGGATTATGTCCTTTCTTTGATGGACACGAGACGTCGCACTGGGTCCCATCCCATAAGCTGTCCAGGGACATGGTAAGGGGAGGGACCCGTATCAGATCCTTTTCTGTGAACCATAACCCTCCCTTCTGAAGTTTCATTTCTTGCATGACACCGTTGACATCTCCCACAGGTGGTAGAATCAGGGACAAAGCCCTCTGTTCCACTTTCATAGACACTGGGTGAAATTCATGGAAGGCAGTCCCATTCTAATCCCTTCCTGGGCTGACGTACGGGGGGGTACAGTGTAATTTCATGTACGTATAAATCCTTGTGTCAATTTCCAAGCTAAATTTTGGGGTTCCTCCCCTCGTGTACTACCAGCGAGGCTGAGGGTGATGAGGATGGTTGCCCAAAACACATCAAAATCACAGTTGTAGCCCAACAAAAGACACACACAATAGTCCATAGAGTCAAAGTTTACATGGACGCCGCGTTGCTCTCTCTAATAACCTGCAGGACAAATACACATAGAATCCAAGGGTTAGCAGGACGGGATTACCCACCGAGTACGAATACCATGGCCTTTTCTGTGGCTGTCGGTAGCCACCCCCGTGTAATGATTCCGTGGGGTTTTTAGAATGGGGGGGCCTTCTCCTGTGGTTGGGAGATCAAGCAAGACTGGCTGTCCTGGGGAGGGAAGGGCTTCTGTTGGATCTGTGCCTTCCCTGTTTCCTGTGTGAGAAACACCAGCTCACACTTAAAATTTCAGAGAGAATAAAGTCACCGAAGCAAAGATTAAAAAGTTTATTAAAAAAATCTTCCCTCTCTTTTTACTCTTCTTTCCCCCAAGATCTTTTGCCACAAATAAGATAAGGGGGAAGATACTCTCCAGCACAAAGCATATTCACTTTCTTCTTGGTTTACTGGGTTCTTACTATTTACATATAAACGTAGAGCCTGGCATACCCAAGTCTCTGTTGACCCGAACTGTGGCAAATACAACGGGTCAGATCTAATGGGTTCTTTCACCCATTCAAACTTACAGTACTGTATCGTCGTTTTTTTATCCTTTCCCAGGGTGCAACCCTGCCCCAATTCCTGAGCATCACCCCTAAAGGACTGGCAGCAGGAATGCTCAAACTGAGATCATCAGATCCCATTTTTTCCACAGCTTTCCCTCCATTAGGCCTATTTTCCATTTCCTTACTCTGCCGCGGGACTCCTCTCATCTGCAACCTTTTCTCTTCGCCCCTTCCCCGGCCGGTCTCCTTGTGGAGAGATGGAACCGTGGTTAGAAGGGCTCCCCATTCGCTTCACAGATAATCCAGCGTCTCCTTCCCACACTCTCAGTCCCGCTCTCCCAGCCACCCCAGTAACACTCAACAGGCCATTTTCTTACCCGGGGCCCAGGCACAGAAATTATTGGCTGCCGCGTGGAACACAGTCCTGGCAATTCATCAATTCTTCTCTCCCCCCACTTTGCTCCAAGAGTCCTCCATCCGGATGGGACCCGCTGCCCTTCACCGGACGAGACAGGTTAATTAAAAGAAACTTGTACGAACCAGTGCTGAATCGGGTGCATCTCAAAGCAGAGGCTCCCCCCACCTCTCCCTTTTTAGGTCCTTATCCCCCGTCCCGGCCCCTGGGTTTCTGTCCCTCTTCTCCTTGGTTGAGAAGTTGGAGCTCACGGTCTTCCCGACCGCCCACCCGATCCCAGGGTTAGTTCCCCCGTTCTCCCCTCGGAAGGCAGACCCACAGCTCCTCCGCGGACCCGTCAGCCCAACCGCCCCTTGGGTGAGTGGTGACGGGACACGGTATTTCACGGCCTTTGCTGCCACCTACTGCCCGTTGTCAGGAATTACAAGCACTCCGGGGGTCGTTGACTTCATCAGGTGGGCGTATCCTCCTCTTCATTAGTTGGCCTCTAGATGAACCGGGACTGCGTGGCAGCCTTCACAGCCCACTTGGCACATTCATTGTCCAAGACTGGTTTCTTTGGCGATAATGATACCCCCCGTCCTTCGAGTTCCTGTGTTGAAGGTTACATTCCAATCTGTTTCTCTTCACTTAACTATCGTTCTGCAAAACAAGGATCCCTTGACAGGCCAAGAGCATTTCTGTAGATTAATTGGGTACAATTTATTAGCCTCTACTATCACTAAGCCTCCCCTGTTAGTACATACATACTAACAAAAATACATCAATTAGCTGAAGCAAAACTTAGCTCATTTCTCCCAGGCCCTGTTTAGGGACAGGACACAGGACCGGTGGGGCTGGTCCATCCAGCATTCCCTGCTGGCAGCACCGTGAGGGACGGGGCAGGATGAGCACCCTCACCAGGGAACTCGCTCTTTTTGGTTGGCTCCCAAGTGCAGGCATTAAGTGTTGGGGGCTGTAAGTTCTGAAACCTCATGTCTTGAGCGGTGAATAAGTGACTTCAGGCAAGAGACGAGTCGGGGGGGTGGGGGCAAAGGGCACCGAGCCCCGCTTGTCGTGTGTGTGTTGTATTTCTTCAGGAGCTCATGAAATACAGTTTTATTCCCGGAGTCTGTTGCCCTGTACCTCTGCAGGTTTCTCTCCCGCCCCTGTTTCCCCCATTCCCTGCTGGCAGCCTTTCCACCTTGTCTCCAATTTTTGCCTTTTCTCCCTGCAGCTGTTTCTGCTGCTCTTCAGCTTTGAAAGACAGCAGTAGCTGAGTTGCCTTCCTGCTCTCTATTTCCTTCCCTAGGTCCTACTCTCTCCTATTTCTGTTCTCCCTATCTCCCTGTGCAGCTTCTAAACGGGTCCTTAAGATCTCCAGGTAACCCTTGTGTCTTTTCCACCCTTTGTGCGGCCCCAAATTGCTTTTAAGTGCTCTTCAACAACTTCCCAGTTGTGCATTGGCCCATTCATGAGCTCATTCCTCCCAGAATCTGGGGCTGGGGCTCATTCCATGCCTGATAATGCCTCCCATCCTGCCCATCAACCCAGGTGTCCGGGCAGAGTGGTTGACTTCACTCCTAAGACAGAAACAGTGAAATATTTACTCAGGTCAAACAGTGATTTAACAAAGTTAGTACTAAATGCGACAGCGTTTTTACGAGGTTCGATGGCAGGTACTCTTGGTGATTTACTGCAGAGAGGGCAGGGTCAGACGAGCTCAGGGAGACCCTCCCGTGGAGTCAGGAGGTTCAGAAAGGAGCCCTTGGCTTTCTAAACTCCTTCCCAGAGAGGAGTCTGGGTGCGGCTGGATCCAATCCTCGTCCCAGACTTGGCCAACACTTTACGGCTAAAGGATTCAATATGTGCAATCCAATCTGTCTATCACTTGGCTGGTTTCAGAGCTTAGCATGCCAGCAGTCACTTCCCCACAGTCTGTTGCGGCAAGGAACCTCCCCACCTCGAGGGGCAGAACCTTAGGGGAGCGTCCCCGCTGCCGGGGAGACCCTGGCCTGCAGCCGCTGCCCTGCAGGAGCTCCAAGGGCTCTGGGGCTGCCCCCTCTGTCTGGAGGGAGAGAACTGCCCTCGAGTCCCATTCCCACGGGCACCCACTCCAGACAGCGTTTGGGCTGCGTCGCCAGCCCCTGTCCCCCCGCACAGCGCGGGGGCAACTCAGCCCGTCCCCCCCCGCCGGTTCTGGCTTGAGCCGGAGCCGGGAGGGGCAGAGGGGGAAGGGAGGGGAGAGCCCAGCGCCGCCCCCCCCCGTTCCCTGCCGGCAGCCGCTGCCCGTCGGGGAGGAGAAGGTCCGGGAGCTGCCCCCGGGCACGTCGGGCTTTGGCCCCGGGCCGGGCCTCCCGCTCCCTCCCGCGGCAGCCGAGGCCGAAGTCGGAGCCTCCGGCGGGGCCGCTGCCTTCCCCGGGCTCTCGCCCTCCCTCCCTCCCTTCCCCACTGGTGGGGACCGGTTCCCCCCACTGCCCCCTCCCGCCCCCAAACTGCCTGCAAACTGTCCTCCCCCAGCGGCACCCGAGGGAGTTTTGTGGTTGCCTCTTGCGGAGCTGCGGAAGAAAAACTTCTCCTGTGCCCCTGGCTGGCCCCAGCTCCTCGAAGCCTTGCCAACAGGATTTTTTTTTTGAAGGCACTCCTTGTGACAAGGCCAGCTGGCTGGGAAGGTCACCTCCCGAGGCGCCAGGTGACTCCAACAACCTCTTCTCTGAAAAAAGGAATAAAATAAAAAAAAAGAAAGAAAAACCACCGCAGAGGGTTACAAGCACGTAACCATGGCTCACGTTTTGCCTCCGTTTTTCACAGAGTTTGTTTTCTGTCATGCTTCTCCTGCCACGTCTGCATTGGGCTTCTTCACGTGAAGAAACTTGTGTAGGGAGAGGAAAGGTTTTGAGTGTTTGGAGCCCACATGAACTGGGACGTTCTGAGTTCATGGACGTCGCAATGCTGCTTCTCTCTGTTGGAGCATCGGGCTGTGATCAGTGAGATGAAACTCTGGATTCTGCACCCAGGAGGGAATAACGCCGGGCACAAGTATAAATGGGGAGAGAGGCAGCTGGAGAGCAGCCCTGCAGAAAGGGATCTGGGGGTGCTGGCTGGCAGAAGACTCAATAGGAGCCAGCAGTGAGCCCTGGTAGCCACAAGGTAGCCACATCCCCGGGGGGCATCAAGCACGGCGTAACCAGCTGGTCAAAAGAGGAGATTATCCTGCTGTGCTCAGCATTAGTGTGGCTTCACATGGGGCACTGCATGTAGCTCTGGGTCCCACCATTTGAGAGCAATGTGAGGGTCTCGGACATGTGGAGAGGAAGGCAACAAAGCTGGTGAAGGGGCTGGAGGGCACATCCTGTGAGGAGCGGCTGAGGACACTGGGTTTGTCTACTTTGAGGAGAAGGAAGGCTGAGGGGCAATCTGATGGATCTCTGCAGCTTCTTGAGGAGGGGACGTGGGGAGGGAGGTGCTGAGCTCTTCTCCCTGGGATCCAGGGACAGGATGTGTGGGAAGGGTCCACGGCTGCACCAGGGAAGGTTCAAACTGGACATTAGGAAGCATTTCTTTACCAAGAGGGCGGTCAAACACCAGAACAGGCTTCCTGGAGAGGTTGTTGATGTCCAGTGCCTGTTAGTGTTTAAGAGGCGTTTGGACAATGCCCTTAATAATATGCTTTAATTTTTGGTCAGCCCTGAATGGGTCAGGCAGTTGCACGAGATGGTTGTAGGTCCCTTCCAACTGAAATTATTCTATTCTATTCTATTCTATTCTATTCTACACTACTCTACGCTACTCCATTCTGTTCTATACTAGAGATTTGGCTGCCTAATCTGAGACATCAGCAGAGGACATAGTTTATAACGGGTAAATGGTTACTTGAGGACATTGATCCAACACGTGAGCCCAAAATTAAATCATATTTGCTTTCTACTGCTTCAGTGAATACACTCGAAAAATGGCAAAGCCGCTGCTTTACTAAAATGCGGGGAAGTTTATGAAATCACAGCTGTACCGCGCTCACAGCTGAGCGTCTCGGTGAGAGCACAGCAACATTATTATTATTCTAACTGATTTCCCACATCACAAATTCATATCTGACATTTCCACTGTCCACTTCTTCCCAGCCTCTAACCACTGCCTGCAGTTTCAGAATCAATAATCGGGACACATTCTCCCTCCTGTAAAGGCCCTTCGTTGTTCGTTAGCTTGGTCATTGTTTTTTTTGTTTCATCATTGACTTTCTCCATTTTTCATGCTGTTTAACGCTAGTCTTCACTGTTTATGTATTCTGCTCACCAGTGAGGTAAACGTACATCCTGAATCATTTCCTATTTACTTCTGAAGTCTTTCCCCCTCAAGAAAAACAAAAGAAGAGAAATTCCATTTTTGTAATAGAGTTGCTACTCTTCTTCTCTGTTCCTGAAGCCCATGCACAACACAGCCTCTTCTCTTGGCCCAGTCACTTCAACCACTCTCTGTATGTATTACTGTAGGCAACTTGTTCATTTACCTCCTCAGCATCATTTAAATCCATGAGATGTTGCCTCTGAGGACTTGACTTGTAGTCTGGGGAGCCAAGTTAGTCTATAGCTTTTGTTTCCTTCATTCCCCTGTGTGCTGGCACGTTGTGACTTCCTACAGCAGATACAGTCCTTTCTGGTGATGTGACAAGAGTCAGCTCAGATCTGGACTCCTGAGCATTGCTCCAAGTTGCTCTCTCAGGATGTTTGCCAGCGCTGACGGTTCATTTCTGCTGTTGTCCATCACAAGTCCCCACTGTGTCACAGATCTGAGCTGAGGCAACCTTGAAGTTGGGTCTAACTTAACAGTTGAATCTGCTTTGAGAAGAGGATTGGGCAGGATGACCTCCAGAGCTCCCTTCCAACCAACAATCCGTTGATTGCAAGTCAAGCCTTGGTGTTCAGAGGCATTAGTCTTGCAATTAAAACCTCACAACCTTGTGTATACAAGTAAATTGCAAGTCAGATGAAGCCCATGGCACTACTCATGTGCACTTGGCCTGCATGAATTCAAGTGTCCATGGCAGCACTCCCAGGCTCTGCTGTCTCCCACGTAGCAGTGGTTCCCCTAATCTCTGTAAGACACCGTGATGGGACTTCGCAGGTGTTCAGCAAGAGCAGTTGCTCTTTGGTCTTTCCCAGAGTTGCCCAGAAGGTCCATCTGCTTTGGCTTTACATCTTTGTACCAGCAAGTCACACCAAACCCATGAACCTACATTACTGCATTTCTAGCACTGCCACCCCTGTCAGGCCCAGATACTGTCCCAAATCTAGATCTCACCCAAGTTTCTGGAAGCTCATCTCTAGCACAACCCTGCACTTCTTTCTTTCCTGTATTTCAGCTTTGACAGAACCTTCTGTTTTGGGACAGCTGAGGTATCCCATCTCATGAGTTACACCTTGGCAGAAGTCCTGGGCAATCTGTGAAGGTTAGCAGAAGACATTTCTGTTTAACTTATTTAATAGACCTTGTTACTGACACCCTTCAGGGAGCCTAACATCTACATATGTATAAGAGAAGCCCGATTTTCAGGCTGCACGATGAACAAATCAATTAACTCTTCACATCATCATCTCCTTTGGTGCCCTGCCTTACAAGGGAAGCCACAGCCTGGGATGGAGATGGGCACAGAAAAGGCTGGAATCAAAATGATCACTCATAAAAGAGTATCAAGGGTTTATTTCTCCAAGAACTTGTTCTAGGCAAAGTCTGGCTTCTCTTCTCAACAGTCAGAGAGCAGAGAACTTAGGTGGGAGACTAAAGTACGGTTTACAGACAGACAAAACTGGCTCACCTCCATGGCATTTTGGGAACATAGCAATAGTGTCGCAGTTGGTGAAGAACTGTAGTCAACTTTCTGAACTGCACACACACACACACAGAAAAAGTTATAGGCAATAAAGATTTCATGACAACACTCCAGATAGAGGCATTTTATTTGCTGCGTGATTTCTTTCACTTTAACATGAACAGGACAGTTAAATACCACTAGCAATGCACAGTTCAGTGAATAATTTTACAAGACAAAGCTCTCATCTCTGTCTTAAGTTTGTCATAGACCATGGCCATTCTCTCCTTCCAAGTGTCAGATCTTATAGCATAGCTATAGATGTTGTAGTTCTTGTCCTCTTAGTATTCGTGGTATTTATTTGTGGAAACATTTTGATCAGCACGACTTTTTTGCTGCCTGTAAACGAGGAAAATAGTTTCAGAAGGCAGGGAGGCTGTTGCTCAGAGGACCGAGGTAACATACTCATCCTCTCAGCAACGCGTTAAAGGAACTGATGGACTCCCTGTGGGAGTTTCCAGGTTGGAAAACCCTTGGGATCATCGAGTCCAACCATCAACCCTACTCTACAAAGTTCTCCCCTACACCATATCCCCCAACACCACACCTATCCCTGTACGTGGAGCTCCCCCTGACTGGGACCAGTATGGGAGCACTGGGATTGCCCGCCCCTGGGAGCACTCCGGGAGGAGGGGGGCCGGGGCCTGGGGAGGGGGGTTCCCCCCCGTCCGTGTGTCCATGTCCCCCTGTCCCACACCGGGAGCAGCGCCCGACCCCAGGGGAGGGGGGGGGGGCAGAATAACCACTCTCCTTCCATTGCTCACATTCGTTTATTATTTTAAAACCCCGATGAAGCACATCAGACCGTGATCTATAAATATAAATTTACTTTTATACAGGTATAAATTGATATATATAGGACCTTTAAACCTCTGTATACTCAGGACACAAAGTTCCAGAATAGCTTCACTGGCTACAATGAAAGTATTTTTGTTATGAAAACACAAAGCGGAGGTGCCAATGTCAAAAAGGCGGAATAAAGAAATTAAAATGAATGAAAGTGCAAAAAAGCTTTTGTTATCGTAATGTTCCTTCCCCAACACGCCCCCCCTTTCCTCCCTCCAAGGGCGGGTGAGCCTCAGGCCCCAGAGGGAAGGGGGGGATTGGAGGAAGGGAGCCCGGCTGCAGCCCCCGGGTCTCTCCCTCTCCTCTGCCCACGGGGTCCCCTCGGGAGGGCACGGAGTGAGGAATGGAGGAGCAGAAGCACATCCCCCTCAGGCTCCTTCCTCTTCTCCAATGCCCCTCATTGCACTCACGTCCCCAGATTTGCCTCTGCGAGTGGCAGCTGCCCCAAGCCAGGGCTCACCCAGAGGGAGCTGCAAGCCAGCAATGGGAAAAAACAGAGCAGGAGCAGATGTCCCTAAATCAGGGTTCTTCATCTGCTCCACAAAACCCAACCAACGCACTGGGTCAAGATACTTGTCTTTCAGTTCTGCAGAATCGGGTGCCGGGAGCTTAACAACAGCCAGCAACACCCCACATTTTGGACAGTCCCAGGTTTACAATGATAAGATACAGCCCATGGGTGAGCTATGGTTCCTTTAGCATCCCTCATCATGCATGTGCATTCAAAACATGTTTTGAACATTTTGGGGAATCCCCCTTATTAGCCCAATTCAGTTTTTGTGTGAGCCGATGCCAGCAGGACACAGGAACTGCAAAACCAGGGATAAAAGGCACAGAACAAATTTAATCTCCATACCTCATGGATTGGGGAACCTCTGATGCAGCACCCGGGCAGAGGCAGGCAAGGAGGGGCTGCAGGCACCGCGGAGCGAGAGAGTCCCTGTGAGCAAGGGAGTGAGACCGGGAGAGCTCCCGCCTGCCCCTTGGGGCTGGATTCCCAGGATTCCGGCAGGGAGAGCTTCCCTCTGGGCTTTGATCTCTCCAGCAGCAGGGCAGGAATCTCGGGGATGTTCGATAAGGTGCCCCTGAGTCCATCCCAGGCCAAAGATACCTAAGTGCAGATGTTCTACTGGTTGAGCACATAAGACTGAAGAACACTTAGTGTGATATGTGTGTTTTCCAGCACCCCACATGGGAATCACTCAAGGGTATGTTTACAGACTTCCTCACCCCTCTGCCACTACTTTCCCACACTCCATAAACAGCGCTAGTCATCAGAGTCTTCGCCCCGTTTCTGTCCTCTCTGGGGATGAGGAGCAAAGGAGTCTCCCCAAAACCACGTTCCCACATAAATGGTCCTTTCCCTAGCCCATGCTGCCTCCTCCCTCATGCACAAGGGACTGTCCCCAGCTTGAAAACATGCTGCATTTTGTAATTAGAAAACTTTGCAGGGCAGGGTGCAGCTGGGACAGTCCCTCCTTCTGCCCACACCACCCTGACATTTCGGAGTCCCCCATGGCCCCAGCTCCCCCCAGGTGACGGGTGATCCCGGGGGTGCTGGGCTACTGTGCAGTGCTCCTGGGCTGCGAGCAGCTCCCTTCCTGATGGTGTGGGTTGTATCAGCTGAGCTCCCCGGGTGACCGCACAACCTCCAGGGTGGCAAACGTCCATCTCGTGTGACAAACCCCACTGGACCCTGCAGGCACGGCCAGAGCCACACGCTCATGTTTTCTTCCCTGGCAGCAGACACAGCTCAGGGTGTTCCTGCCTCACCCCGAGGCCGCATCCACATGCTCCCAGGCTTTTAGGGTTAAAAAGCAGATTTCTGCCCTCCTCCTGCCCTGGTCCAAGGCAGTGGCCATGAGCAAACCAGCTCAGGGAACCACATGGGACTGTTTTGGCCAGCAGAGCCCGTACTGCTGGCTGAGCTGGGGAGGGAGGTTCTGGCACCACCGTGTCTCACAGAATCATGAAATTGTCAGAGTTAGAAAGGACCTCTAGAGATCATCCAGTCCAACTCCCCTGCCAAAGCAGGGCTGCCCAGAGCACATCACTCAGGAGCATCCAGGTGGGGCTTGAAGATCTCCGGAGAAGGGAACTCCACACCCTGGGCAGCCTGTTCCAGGGCTCTGGCACCCTCACCCCAAAGAAATTCTTCCGCATATATGAATGGAGCTTCCCATGTTCCAGCTTGTGCCCGTTTCCCCTCGTCCTGTCACTGGGAACCACTGAGAAGAGTCCGGCTCCATCCTCCTTCAACCAACCCTTTAAGTACTTGTAAACATAGATAAGGTCTCCCCTCAGCCTTCTCTTCTCCAGACTAAAGAGCCCCAGCTCTCTCAGCCTTTCCTCATAAGGGAGATGCTCTAATCCCTCCATCCATCATCTTTGTTGCCCTAGATTGGACTCTCTCCAGCAGTTCCCTGTCTCTCTTGAACTGGGGGGCCCAGAACTGGACACAGGATTCCAGTTGTGGCCTCCCCAGTGCAGAGCAGTGGGGGAGAATGACCTCCCTCCACCTCCTGGCCACACTCTGCCCTACGCAGCCCAGGATCCCATTGGCCTCTTGGCCACAAGGGCACATTGCTGGCTCATGGACAGTTTGCCATCCACCAGGACCCCCAGATCCTTCTCCTCAGAAGTGCTTTCCAGAAGATCCACCCCTAACCTGTATTGGTGCCTGGGGCTCTTCCTCCCCAGGTGCAGGACCCTACACTTGCCCTTGTTGAACCTCATGAGGTTCTTCTCTGCCCAGCTCTCCAGCCTGTCTCATGCCAGCCCTGCCACGGCTGCGTGTGCCCGCCAGGTCCCGGGTGGGCTGGGAGGCACAGCATGAGTGGGGTGGGCTCTCCGAAAAGAGGGCTCACAGGTCCTTCTCCTGGGGCCAGTAGGGCACTGTGTGTGGGCTTCGGGTGGGACTAAGGGTCGTCCAACCCCGGGCACAGGTCACCCCAACCCTGAGTGCTCCTGGAGGTCTCCCCATGGCACCAGTGCAGTGGGGATGGACCCTCCCGTCACAGATGAGGGGTGTCAGGATGAAAAGGAGGGAGAAGGGTGTTCCCAGGGCGAGGGCAGAAGTTTGGTCAGGGTGGGATGGTGCCGGCAGGAGGCACTGGGCGATGCTATGGGGAGCAGTGCTAGAGGGAAATCAGTGGCTGGTGCTAAAGAGCGTGGTGCTCAGACCTGCCGGTGACTCAGCCAGTGACCTCTTGTCCTCCTGCCTCCCCAGGCCTGAACCCCGGGCCATTCGTGGTCATGCATGAAGCCTCCGTGATGCATAACTTGCCTGGCTGTGAGTCTGTCACCACTCCGGATGCTCAGCATGGCTGTTGGGTGCTCAGCCCTGTGACCAGCTCTCTGAGAGGAGTCACACCCGGGCTGTTTTGTCCTGTGGGACCTGTCTCTTTGAAGTCCACACCCAGCCTGTCCTGTGGTGTGTGACTCAGCTGCTGGCCTCCCCGCAGACCCTTCCCTCGTGCCCATCACATGTGGCCTGAGCTGCCGGCCACAGCCCCATGCTCTCCCCACCCTGTGGCCGGGCAGGGGGTGCAGGGCCGGGGTGCTCAGCAGGGCAGAAGGTTTTGCTTCTGCCTCTCAAGAGGAGGTTGATGACCCTGAGGGCAAGCCCCTGCCATCGCACTCTGTGTAAAGGGAGTGTTGGGGGTCTCTGACTGCACTGGGGGCTCCCTGTTCCTGAGCTGTGAGCTCTGGGGAAGCAATCATGAGTTTCTGGTCAATATTTGGGAAACCATGTCCTCCCGTCACCGCTGTGCTGGAGCATCCCTACACCCAGAGCTGCTGTGTCCTGCTCTGCAATCCTACCCTGCCCTGGCCAAACACCCACCCTGTGTCCTGCCTGGTGAAGGATGAGAGCACTGGGGTGCACCCTGTCCCGCTGGGGTGCACCCTGTCCTGCTGGGGTGGACCCTGTCCCATTGGGGTTCACCCTGTCCCTTTGGGATGGACCCTGTCCCATCGGGGTGCACCCACTGCCCCTCTCTACCTGTGATGGCTCTTCCTGTCCTTGGGGGGAGGGACCCCAGGGCACAGGGGGCAGTGGAGCATCAGCCCCTGCTGGTCCAGGGCTCGCAGCTCTCCCCAGGAGGGGATTTGTTAGTTGTTCCAGACTGTGCCAGTGCCACCCCGGCACCTCTGCGTGTTGGGCACACTGTGCCGTGCGCCAGAGACCTCTGGCATGTCTGCCACAGTGACCACGGGGGGCTGTGGGGGCCGAGGGAGGGCAAGTGCAAGCTGGGCACTGTCCCCGCAGCCCAGCACCCCTGTGTCCTCCCCCCGCCTGCCGACGGACTCTTCCCACCTGCTGCAAACAGGCAGAGTGACATGGCAGCGAGGACAGACAGACAGACCCTGGGGGTCCCCATTCCGCTCCCCCCTATGGCACCGCTTGCCTTGCTGCTCCCCCCAGGCAGGCACCGGTGGGTTCAATGGCCATGGACACAGGTCCAGGCTGTGTGGCTGAGGAGGGACTGGTCCAGGCTGCGTGGGGTGTTTGGAGGAAGCTCTGAGGAGGTGTGGTCCCTCTCCCAAACCTGTCTCTCCAGCTCCTCGCCACCCCCGGCTTGACTCGCCCAGCCAGATAGCTCAGGCTTGCTCTCCCCAGTTTTTGTCCCCAGGGTGACTGATCCCCCGTGTTTTGGCCAGTGCCCGCCCTGGCTGGGCTGCCTGCACTCACGGCAGCTGGAAGCAGTGGGAAGGTCTGCTGGACATGGTCCTCACTGTCGTGTGGTCCCTGCACAGCCCCTGCTGTGCCGTACCAGTGCCACCCCGCCGTGCCCACGGGTGAGGAGGAGACCCTGACTCAGGTACTGACCCTCTCGTTCACCTCCAGACCTCAGGGAAGCAGGGCAGGGGCGCACCGCCCTCCTTGGGGTGTTGGTCAAATTAATTCATCTTTGTTTTGCTCCAGCTTTATTTCTTCAGATCGCTGACAGAAAGAGGTGGTGATGAAAACACTGCCTTTAGCTTCCTGGTTACAGGGTGGGACAGGAGCTGGTGGAGTCCCACTGACTTCAGAAGTATCTTCCCAAAGAGGAGCATGTCTGTGAGTGCTCCTCAGTAATGGCAGCCTCTTGAACCATCCCTGCTGATGCCAGCCCCAATGGTGGAATTACAATATTCTGCTTCCATCCCAATTGCAGCATCTGGGATGCTGAACCAGGCACATGTGAAATGCTTCATTGCAACCAAAAGTGTGGTTTTTACCCTCTCTGTCGCTCTTCCACATCCTCCCCCCACCACGGGGGGGGTCAGGCCTGGCAGTTGGCTCTGTCTCCAGCTTTATCTTCGCTCCTGCTCAGTAATTCCCCCCTTGCCCAGCACCCTGTGTACCCGGGGCAGGAGAGTGGAGCTGCCCCTGGTGCCTGTGCCTACCCTGGCTGCAATCACAACCGGCTCTTGCATCACCTCCCTGGCAGCCTTTGGTTGCCGAAGAGCACAAAGTAAAAAGTTTTTCTTTTTAACGACCCGACTAATACATACACACACAAGTTGTCCAGCTGGGGCAAAATGGGGTTTGCAGGAGAGGCAGCTTTCACCTAAGCGTGTGATGGCTCGGAGGCGAAGAGGTTTGTAGCCAGAAGAGCAGTAGTGCTCCTAAAGGTGCCCTTTCTGCCACTGCCCTGCTGTCATTGCTTTCATTCGGATGAGAACAGGGGAAAGGGTTTATTGAAATAAAATTCCTGTCTATGGCTCGCCGGGGAGGGGATGCTGCAGAGCTGCCTGCGAACCCCTCCCAGACCAATCGGGCTGGGACCTAACAGGCTGTTGCAGGACTTGGGATTGTTGATGCAGGGACAGGAGCTGAGGTAAAGGATATGGGGATGATTTTTCCCACTGGACTCATTCTTTGGTCCCCCCCATTGTAGATCAGGCCCTAACAACCCCTCTGGTGTCTGTCCTTGATCAGGGGAGCGTTTGGCTAAAGTTACCCTGGGCACACACACACCATCCCAGACTGGTGTCACTACAGGAGAGAAGGGTGCTGGGGGAGTTATTCCCAGTGCTGCCTGGCTTCAGCCCAGCTGGCTCCCAGCACCAGCCGCGCATCTGCTTTGCTGGGTGCGTGTCACGGTGCCCTCAGTGAGGCAGAATCAAGCCCTACGACTTTGAGAAGCGGGTGGCTGGAGGAGGAGGAGGAGGCAGAGGTCTGGTTCCTGGTCCCTCTGCCTGCAAGGTCACCGCTAGCAGGCAGGGTGGGCAGAGCCATCTGTGCCTGCTGAAGCACTGCCAGCTCTGCCCCTGAAGCCCAAAAAGTGCTGTTTCTTCTTGGCCCATCTCCAACTGCGCTTCCAGCGGTGGGTGATCCTGCTCCTGCGAGAGGAAGGGAGAAGGCTCGCCGGGGCCACGAGCCCCCAGGCTACCAACTCCCGTGACTGCAGAGGTTCCCCGTGCCGTTCCTCCTCATGTTGTGGGTTCTCCTTAGCCACCAGCCTGCTCCACACACCCGTGGGCGATTCCCTGCGCTGACCTCGCCTCTCCGGCCCCTTCCTGGTCTCAGCTATAATGATGGGGTGTCACGGTCTCGTGAAGGACAGGTGATGATGGGAATGCTTGACACTGTGTGTGAGAGCTTATCTGTACCATACCATGACACAATTTTTATGAAAGAAGTCATGAAGAAGGTCTGGGGCATCAGGGAAGGTCTGGATACAGATCTTGGGAGGCGTGTTTGTGTTTTTGGTGTTTCAAAACCAGCTTCCTTGGTGGCTGAAACCAGGCTGCTGAGGGTGGAGATCAGGAAGGGCTGGTGTGAGTCGGGAGCAGAAACGCCAGGGAAGTACCTTATCTCCTGAGGGCAACGCCATGGGGAGCAGCACCTCTTCCCATGCCCCATGTGCTGAGCCAGCTGCGTCAGATGGGTCTGGCAAAGTGTCTATTTACCTAAAAATCCATGAATAAAGTGCATCTACAAGCATCAGCTGATGAAGCTGGTCTCGTGCTCCAGGCATGACTTTGTTCCCAAAAAAGACCCCACTGCCACAGGTGAGGCTGTTTCTTGGCAGCTTGGATCTGCTGCCGGCAGTGGCAGAGGAAGGTGCCGGGCTGCCAGGGCTGGCTCAGGCTGCTGTTAATGAGCCGAAAGGACTTCAAAGGATCTTGGACCCTTTTCAAGGATACTTTCCTAACTCATTTCAAAAAGATGAGTGATAGTCTGATACGCTTGGCCCTATCAGACACATTTCATGAGCTTCCTTCTACCTTTGTCTCAGCCCTCATGCTCAGGGAAGGATTTTTTTTTCATGCCAGGAGCTCATGACCAAAATTCATTACATCTCAGAAACAGGCGGAGCTGCTGGATCTGCTTTGGTGCCCACCCAGAGCTCTGGAGAACTTCTGGTGGAGCAGCCCTCCAGTGTCTGGGGACTGCCTGCATGGGCAAAATTCCTTTCCTCCCCTCCTTCTGCCCATCAGTGTTCACCTCTGCCCCCTCCCCTCCCCAGCCCCGGCCATGCTTGCCCTCCTTGCCAGCCGATGTGCCCAAATGGCTCAGGCACTCCTGCACCTCAGTGGGTCAGGAGACAGGGAAGCGGCCAAGGCATCGGCAGGGCTCTGACAGGCTGCATCAGGAAAAACCACCCCCCAGACCTGGCTTTAAAATTCGAACCCGGGCCAGCAGAGACCCACTGGGGGCAACTGGGCTGCAAAGAGCCGAAGGCAGTGGTGCTGCTGGGACTGACCAGGCTCAGGGCTGCCCTGCTCTTGCAGCAGGTTGCCATTCACGCCGTGCAGGACAGAGGGCAGGTTAGGCCTTCACAGGGCTCTCAAGTGCGAGAAAACTGGACGGTTTCCCACTCTGTGCTGCAAACGGAGCTGAACAACCTGCCTGAGGTGACAGGAGTCCCTGCCAGCACCTCCCCCTCCGCCTTAAATCAGCCAAAGCCGTTTCTGAAGTTCAGGTTGATTTGGGCAATCTGGTGGCAGGGGGGGATGGTTCTTGTGTGAATTGCTGTCACACTGTGGTGGCAGCAGTGATCCTGGCTGACGTTGCTGCTGGCAGGGTCACCGAGCCTGTACGCCTTCAAAAGGCCAGTGCAGATCCGCTATGGCCATCGCTCCCGCGGGACACGTGTTCCCCTGTGCCCGGGGCTGGACAGACCCCGAGCTCACTGCCTCTCCCCCGCAGGCGGGATGCCTGCCCTGGCAGCATCTGCAGGGAGGATAATCTTGGTCACCCATGTTCTGAGTGCCCTGAGAGCCGTGGCAGAGTGATCTGGGGTTGTATCCAGCCGAGGTATGACATGAACCTCCTCCGAGCACATCAGCTGGGATGGACGTGGACCTTTAAAAAGCCTGTCTGTCTGCAAGTGACACTTAGCTATGTCAGGCTGGCCAGCGCTGCAGCTGGGGGCCAAAACTCTTTTGTCTATATTTAGTGCATTTTTCAGATAACCCTCTCATTCTATTTTTGGGCCGTGCTGACTTGAGGGCTCCGGTTTTGCTCTTGTGCTCTGCTGTATCACAGGTTTGAAGTCTTTCCATTTTCACGATCCTCAGGCACCCAGATGTTTGGAAGGGAGTTGAGGAGAAGGCTGGTAAATGAATATTTTGGCTTCTTTATTAATATTCAAAAACAGGTGAGAAATTTGTTTTCAAGCATTTTGATGGAGCAGCTAGTCCTGGGAACCATGAAAGGCTTTTGCCACCTCTCCCTCCTTCCAGTGAGACCTTCCAAGGAACAGAAACTTGGGCTTCACACGTGAGAAGGTGCCAGGGGTATCTTCTGCCTTGGGTGGGTTTTGAAGTTTTTGGCTCCATCACAGAGAGAGCAGAGGGATCTGAGAGTGGTTTCAGTGATGGGTCCTTATAAGGCTGCTGTGGCCGGGCTCGGTGAGAGCCACCCTCCCGGTGGGAGAGCTTGTCTGGCGGGACCAGGGAGCCTGCCAAGACCCAGTGGAAAGGCCTGAGAGCAGAAACCTTCAAAGCAGCCTGTGCTTTGCTCTTTTTAAGGTCAGCTCCTTGGAAAGCTCCGTGCTTGGGCGTCTGAGGAGCAAACTGACAGGCACACGTGTCCCCAGCAGCACGTTCTGGTGCCCCCTTGCCTGCTCCTGTGAAGGGCCAGAGCAGCGTGTGGACCAGAATGCTTCACCCCCTCAAGAGCTTGCTTTGCTGCCCTCATTACGTCAGAGCTCTCTGAGGTTTGAAAAAGCAGATACAGCTCCTGAGGTCATGGGGAGCGGAGCCACCCCTCTTTGATGTGAGGTCAGGCACAGCCATTGCAGCGTTTCTGCAGGACAAACCAGACCAGTCCCACCACCGTGCGTGGTCCATGAGGGGCAAAGACCACAGAGCCATGTATTGCTGTGTCTCCCACCATGTTCTGCTCTTGATCTGCAACCAGGACCCAGACAGTGCAATCCGGAGGTGTCACCCGGGCACGGGGTCACCAGGGATTGTATGTATTTTAAAACTCCTATATGTGTCAAAGGTCTTGGGATGGTGCCCAGAGAGCAAAGGAAAAACTTTCCCCTTGTCCTCTCCTCTCCTCAAATTTGGAGTTCTATCTCCAATGTCACTGCCATCCTACCTCCTCTCCCGGCTCCTGGGGAGGGTGACACAGTCCTTCAGTGAGGTGCCAAGGTACACACAGTGAGACTCTGCCTTGCGTCAGTCATCTGGAGGAGGATTTTCGAAATGCCACAGAGTCATTGAAGGCTTTCATTCCCCTGTCACTGAGCTCTGCTGTGTTTACCACCACCCAGCCTGCGCCTGGTGGGACCGGCTGCACCCCACTGAAGTCAACATGGGGCTCATGGAAGGGCCTGGCCTGGGGGTGACCTCGGTCCCAGCCTGCAGCACCTGACCAGCACTGGCAGAGCCCAGCTCACCCCCAACTGTGGCAGGACCCCCCTCCTGGCCCTGGTGCTGGGCTGCCAGAGGGTGCTCTGCCAGCACCACCAGCTGCTTGGCAGCACCTGGGACGAGTGTGGCCATTAACAATGCCCGTCCCTGACTGCAGGCAAGTGGAGGTGGTTTGTCCTCAGGTTTTAGGAGCGATGCTGCTCATGAAGCACAGCCTTGTGTGGAGGGGTTTGCTCCTGGCCATGCCAAAGGCAGTGGGGAGGTGGTTGGTGCCTGGGCACAGCCTGACCATGGAGGTGGTGCAGCAAGAGGAGAACCAGAGCCACAACCAGAGCCAGGACAAGAACAGGGCTCAGAGCTTCTGCTGGCCCTGAACGTCCCTCACTTGTCCCAGTTCATCTGGGACTACAGGCGGTGCAGCCCCATGCCTATCCACTTATCTTGTGTCAGACACCTGATGCGCAGCGGTGTGGTGGGAAGGTTTTCCATGATGGTCGTAATGTGGCTGCGCACCGTGGTGCTGCCTCCCCCAGCCCCGCACACGTGGCCGTAGCTCATGTTCCCGTGCACGTGGCTGTAGCTCAGCCCAGAAGCTCTGAATGTCCCCAGGAGCACAGGAAATGGAGCACGGACGTTCACAACCCCTGTCTCCAGATTCCCATCCCATGCCCAGCTGCCTGAGGCCGTGGTCCCAAAGTTCACACTGCTCCTGTGTGCGAGCCGGGCTCCTTCTCCAGTCCTGGCCCTCGGCTGTGCCACCGGTGTTGCCGCCAAGCGCTGTTGCTGGCCTGGCTGAAAATAGCCCAAAGCTAATTTTACCCTCGGTGGTGTTGTGTTTTTCAGGTCATTGGGGTGGGCGGTGGCGGGGACAGGGAGGAGGCATGGTGTGTGGGGGGATGTGGCACATGGGCGTCTGCAGGGAGATGGGAAGGCGGGGAGGCACCGCGGGCACAGCAGCGGGGGATCTGTTCCCATCGTCTCAGCACAAAACCAGACCACGGATTAAGAGAAGACTTTAGTGTTCCCTTCCTCCCCTCAATATAGCGAAACCTGCCCAGGGTGGGACATTTATAGCTGCCCTCCCTTATCGGGATCTCTCTTGGGTTTCACTCCTGGGTGACACCTGGGACCGTGCTCTAGTGCCACTGCAGGCAGTGGTGGGGGGGGCAGAGACTTTCTGCCCTGCAGATGCTGGAGCTGGCACTGTACGGAGTGGGGGCTGTAGCCATGGTGCTGGGTACCTGCAGCACCCATCTCATGCACCTCAGGACCACCCCATTTCTCTGTGAGAAGCAGGCAGGGGAGGTCTGTTGGCCTGGTATTGCGTTGCTTCTGTTGGTGTCTGTGCCGTGAGACTCCAAACACTTTGCTCGGTGCGACCACAGCCTTTACTGCAGCCACAGGAGCTCAACGAGGAGGAAAACCCCTCCTTTGGAGAAATGCCACCTGCAAATTGGTCAGCTTACTCCAGGGTCTCCATCAGCTCCCCACGTCCCTCCTCTCCGTTTTTCACACCTGGCTTTACAATCTTGCTTCTAAAAGAGATAAAAGAGCTGCTCAACAGGGTCCCCAGGGAGACACTCTGAGCCAAAGTGCCAAATGGGCAGGGGGATCCCGGGGGGAGAGGGGACAAGGAGAAGGAATCTTCCCAGCATCATGGGCAGCACTTGGGAAAGACTGCAGGCAGGCAGTCCCTGTCCCCCAGGGAGAGCTGGGTCTGGGCTCGGGGCTGCAGCAGCAGCGAGGTCTCCTCTCGCCCCGGGGCAGCTGTGGAGAGCAGGTCCCTGCCTGGCCACCCTCTAACCCCTGGGGGACAGGGGGGCAGGGGGCTGAGACACCTTTGTGGGAGCTGCCCTCTCTCCTGGCCAGCATGTCACAGTCTAAAGACACCATAAAGACACCATGTCAGGTGACTGACAGCAAGGACAGCCATCAACACAGCTGAGACACTGCCCGGAACAGCTCCTCCAAGGCTGTTATTTCAGGCTGAGGGTCACAGTGAGTGCTGGATAAACCTATTCTTGTCCCAGGGACCCTACTCTATCATAAACTCCTTAGATTGCAGAAAACTCACTAGTGAGGAGAGAGTAGAGTGGAGTCGGTGCGGTGTCCTGGCCAGGGCAGCTGAGCACAGCGTGGCCACCCCGAAGCTGCTCCCACCAACCGCTGCTGGCACGGGGCCCCCAGCCCCTTCCCGGGGTGCTCTGGGGAGCCCTTTCTTTCCACATCGGGTCAAAACCAAACTGCAGGGCAGAAAACTCCTCCGGAGAGGGTGATGGGTTCACTTTTCCCCACTTTGCCTGGACCTTCTGGGCTGAGGATGTCCATGATGAGGCTTTGGCTGTGCAGTTTGGATGGGACCATGGGTGTCCAGAGGAAAGCCCGAGGGAGCAGCTTTGTCTCTGCACCAGAACTGGACCATGTCACCATGTCATCAGAGCGGCGGCCGGCAGCAGTGTCACCTGCAAATACCAGCTGCTGGGGAAGGTGTGGTGTGACCCTGCATCATGAAGTACAGGGAGCAAAGGGAAGGGGCATGTCTGGATGGCACCAGCAAAGTGCAGGAGAACTGGTCTGGCCAGGACACATCGTTCTGACCACTCTCCAAAAAACCTTAGCTGAGCGAGCAAGGCTGGACGCCCACGGAAGAGTGATTTTTCTCCCCTATGATTTTCCCATCCCCTGAAATGGAACACCCAGGCTTCATTTTATTTGCTTATAATTGTCCTGGCTTGAACTTGAGCGTAGAAAGTTCCTGCCTCTTGTCCTAGGGAGTGATTTAAAATTATTTGATACAAATAGATGGGACTGTGAGCAGACGAAGGTGACCACGGGCGAAGGCCATGCTGCCAGTGCCCACCACGGCAGGTAAAGCGTGTGGGGGTGCTGCTGCCATGCTGTGTCCTCCACGAACACCACTGCGGTGTGCCTCAGCCCAGCTGGGCTTTGCATTTAAGCGTGTGTACTCCCAGGGCTCCAGCTCAAACAGGCAAGCAATAATCAAATCCATACTGAACGGGAGGGCAGCCTGGCCGGGTGATCGAGGGCTTGCTCTTTTATTCAGCTGCAGCCCAGGCTGAGCCTCCCCTGCCTGCATGGGTCCCCAGGGCTCAGTGCCATTCTCCAGTAGGACTGGCAGCCAAGACCTCATCTTGCACAAGACAAATATATGGCAGGAGTCAAAAAGAGAAAGAAACCCTCTTGTGCAAGAGCTGACAGCTTGCAGGTTGCTAGATTCACCCAGCCTGGGCACACACAGGGCCCCAGCAGCATCCCAGTGTGTCCTGCCCTGGCCCAGCCGGCTGCAGCACCTCTGGTCACCAAGGAATGACCAGGCTTGACCTTCCACTGGCCCAGGGTCAGCTTAGGTGGGATTTAACCCTGACCTTAAAGAGTCCCCGAATGCTGATTCAAATGCTCATGCTCCTTTTGGGACACATGGCTGAGCTCAAGGACTTGAGGGCAAGCTGGGAGCAATTTTGAGTAAAGCATCACTGGGCAAAGCACTGGCCACCTCATGACACCTATCTGGAGGGGGTCACTTCCAAGCCAGGTGCAGGTAGAGGAGTCAGGGACATGTGGGATCTAACCCCTGGAAAATCAAACTGCCCCAGTTTATAAAAGATGCACATCTGTATCATCACTGATGCCATTCAGGGGGTGTCAGAGGTCTGGGGGGGGGGAACTCAGTAGTCCTGAGGGACACAAGGGCCTCCATGGTCCTTGCCCAGACTGGCTGGAGTCAGTAAGACCGTATGAAGAGCAAACTTTCAGCTGCGGTCCATTCCTCACCTCTGCACTACGATGTGCCCCTGGGGGTACCACCCCCCAGTGCACACTCACCCTATGGAGCACATCCTCCCCTCTGTGGAGAATACCCACCCCCATGGAGAACACACCACTCCTATGGGGATCATGCCACCCCTATAGAGCACACCCCTCCCTTAGGGAGAACACATCAACCCTATGGAGCACATCCCACCCCTGGGGACAGCACACCAACCCTATGGAGCACATCCCACCCCTGGGGACAGCACACCGACCCTATGGAGCACATCCCACCCCTGGGGACAGCACACCAACCCTATGGAGCACATCCCACCCCTGGGGACAGCACACCAACCCTATGGAGCACATCCCACCCCTGGGGACAGCACACCGACCCTATGGAGCACATCCCACCCCTGGGGACAGCACACCGACCCTATGGAGCACGTCCCACCCCTGGGGACAACACCCTAACCCTATGGAGCACATCCCACCCCTGGGGACAGCACACCAACCCTATGGAGCACATCCCACCCCTATGGATCGTGGCATGAGGCCTTCTGAGGGTAAGGCCAGGGCCTGGGAGGTAACTGCTGCTGCTGGAAGCCACACATGGAGCCCACATGGGGAAGGGCAAGCCCTGGGGGGGATGCAAAGACTGAACTGGTGATGGGGCAGGAAGGACCGGCCATCCCCCAGCAGCAGCGGGGCGCAGGGCAGCAGGGTGGGCAGGCTCCTTCTCTCGGTGCCATGGTGAAGATGGAAGTTGTTATCAGCCAGGGGACCCCTCATCGAGATACCACTAGGGACGAGATGGCCCGTGGCCAGTGGCTGTTAATGGGCAGCAGCTCCTTGTTCTGCAGCGCAGGCAGGGGCAGGGCAAACCCCTGGCTGCTCTCCTCGCCCTGGAGAGGCTGCCTCCCAGGCTGGGGCAGAGGTGCTGGGGCTGCCGGGGAGGTGGCAGTGGCAGGGGGTGACAGGGCAGCCCCTGGCTTTGCGGGCAGTGAGCCTAGCTGCCTGCGCCTGGGCCGCCAAGGTTACTCCACGCTGAGACACACACACCCCAAAATCGCCCTGGGTCAAATTACTGGGCTCATCTCACCAGCTGCTATTTCCTTCTGTCCCAAAGCCAAGCGAGGAGCTTGTAGAAAACAAGAACGTGTCAGTCCGAGGGCACTCTGAGTCAGAGAGCTCCTGGGCTGGGGTCACGCGGGGCTGCCCACGGCAATGGGCTCTCTGCAGTGGGAGGGACACCCCACCCCGGCCGGGCGCTGCTGCGGGAGGAGGCCAGCTGATGACTCCCCCAAAGTGTCTGCGTCCCTGGGCAGCCTTCCCGACGGGACACCGCTGCCTGGCCAAAAGCCGGTTTGCAACCCTGGTTTCAAAAGATGTTTTGGTGTCTCCTGGCAGAAAGCTGCTGGTGACCCAAATTCTAAATATAGAAGCAAGTCCATTTTTTTGTAATGAATGCAAAACATCCGCACCATGATCATCTTTGTGAAACAGGTCTTTTTGTCAGAGAAGTGTAAATATAACACCCAAATTTCTTTCTAGTGAGGTCACCTCCTGGCTGTGGTCATTCTCGGAGTGCTCTCATGGTTATTTGCTCTAGGTAAACTCCTCCGTGTTCCTTCCCTGCTGGAAAGCCACACTCAGAGCCCCTGGCAAATCCCAGGCCTGGGGCTGCAGCTCTTCATGTGATGGACCATCCCTGTCTCAGGTGATGGGCAGTTCCTCCAGGATGGAAGCATAGCGTGAAGCCTGCCTGTTGCCTGCTCCTTGGGTGGGAGGCTGGAGAGCCAGGCCCTGTCTCTCCCTCACACCCTTGGGTGTCATGTGAGCTGTAGGCATCTACTGGTGGCACAAGGAGGTTTCTTGGGGCTGGATGGCTGTGATTGTCCCGTAGGAGAGTTCAGCATCCATTCCCTCTGCACCTTGCTCAGGCTGGCATCTCTTGCTCAGCCCCAGCAGCAGAGAGCAGCTTCTGCCCACTGCAGAGTACATTGCCTCCCCGTCCCACGGGCATGCAAGGTGTCCCCAGGGGAAAATCTGTCCTCAGCCTTGAAATAATCTCAGGTTCCCTGTATGCCCGACTCCTCACAGCGCCTGAGGAACCTCATAGCTCTTCTCCGGTGTGGGCTGGGCAATGGGAGGAGGTCTCCGTGCCCTCCAGGGGGCTGGGAGCTGATGCCAACAGTGGAGCGAGGGCAGGATGAGGCTGCAAAGCCTCATGCTGGGAGCAGTGGGGTCTGGCCACCAGGGAGCAAGTGACAAAAGGTCATAACAAATCCACTTTAACGAGCACCTGAGCCACACCGTGTCCCCACAGTCCTGGCTCCCACAGGGACTGAACTGAAGCCTTCACCTGTGGTGTGTCTGGCCAAGCACGGCTGGGTTCCCTGCCAGTGTCCCTTCAGTGCCAGGAGAGAGGAGAAGGGAAGGGGGGAGGAGACACTGCTGTGGAGCCCCATGGACCTGGGACGGTGCCCACCTGGGCCAGCCAGTTCTTGGGCATCTCTGGGGAAGCATGGTCATGGGAGAGACCATGCTGGGCCTGCCACTGATGGATCTTCTTCCAGACACTAAACCCCAGCAAGACTCCCCTGAGACTTCTTAGGGCCTAGTAGTTCTGCCCAGTTTAAGTAAATTTTGACAAGAGTGAGTAGGGGCAGAGGTGACACCCACGGGCACACCTCCTGTCCCTGGTGCCACCACTTCAGGAGCCAGAGCTGCTCACAAGGAGAGCAATGAGGAATTTTAACAATGTAAAACAGCACGTGTTTACTTTTCTTGATCTAGGACACAGAAAACCACCTGCAGGCGGGAGCTCCCAGGCAAACAGGCAGCATGAAGAGAGCAGCCTGAGGAGCAGAAGCGTGGCAGACACTTGGGCACTGGAGATGTGGGTTATTGGTGGCACCTCCCAGTCTGCTTCACTAGGGCTGGATGGTGCCAGGGTTTCTGGGCACATCCCAGGCCCCTGGAGCGGGTGCCTCAAGGGCACACAGTGGAATGGGGGTGGCTGGGACAGGATGTCCTTTGGGGAAGGAGAAAGAGCAGCTTCTCCTCATTTCATTTTCCTGGTCTCTATTGTTTTGCGCAGAGCGTGTGTTTAAGGACTGTTTCTGTACATCACACAGGTACCTCTTCACTGACTGCTCTTCCCAGCCCGCTGATGAGCACACAACTCACAAAGTGGCAGCAAGTCACAGGGCTCAAACGGAATGTGGCCTGAGGGCACGCTGCAAGGACTTCGGGGTGCTGTTGACCCATATCCCCAGGACATCCAGGGCCACGGTTGTGAAATGCTTCTTCATGGTGCCCGACAGTTACCTGTGTGACCCTGGTATCATCAGGAGAAATGACTGGGACAGCGCTCCCCAGGCTTGGGGAAAAAGTCATGCCAGGGATGACAGGACCAGCATCTCCTAACGATGCAGCGAGATGACACCAGGGACCTGCAGGGAAACCAGAGCACACAGACAGGGCTGGAGGGACGCCTTGGGACACCCGTGCTCAGTCCATCCCGAATGCTGGAGGGGTTTGCAAAGATCCAGTCACACTATTATTTCCTGATCTCTTATTTTTTTAGAAGGGTTGTTTGGGTTTTTTTGGGAAACTGGACCCAGTATCTTCTTTCTTTTTTTTTTTTTTTTTATTTTTAATAAAGGACAGGAAAATAATGAAAGCCTGGACTGATCGTCCTCCTCATCCCTGCACTCTTCCCCCTTACTCTCCCAGATTGAATAAACGACATCATTTAGAGCAGTATGTTCCCAAGTAAACTGCTTTTTTTTTTTTTTTTTTTTTTTTTTTTAATTTTTAATAAAGGACAGGTAAATAATGAAAGCCTGGACTGATTTGCATGCCATTTGTTGGGTGAAATGAAGCACGTGGGTTACATGCCGGCCCTGCACCTTGCTAGGAGCTATCAGCGCTGCCTCCCAAAACCTCTTGGGTGAACCAGAAGCCAACGTGATGATCATCTCCGTTTCAACAGTCATCCCAACACGGAGTGCTGCCGGTTACGCATCCGAGCAGCGGAGCCCGAGGCACCTGCTGGTGCCAACTCACGCTGGGACGTACCGAGGCTCCCGCTGACTCTCCTGAGGCAGGTGATGGGCCGTCAGCTGCCTGCTCGTCCTCTCTGGCCACAGCCACCTCAGGCCAAGCAGGTCAACTCACCACAGCATGACTTTCCTCAGTGACCTGATGGCCAAGGCCATCTGGGAGCCAAAGCCAGGTCACCCCCTTTGCTAGGGTGGGTGTCCCTGCATCACTCTGGCTTTCTTTTCCTTACTCAGTGTCCATGGACACTGCTGTCCTGGGGACCGAGGAGAGGGCCACTCCAGCACCCGCAGGCTCTCCCTGCTAGCCCCCGCTAGCCCCCGCTAGCCTCTCCCCTGCTAGGCAGAATGACATGGACCATGGCTCAGGGTGGCAGCTCGATCACCGCAGCCTCGTAGGCACATGAGGGCTGGGTGACCACAGCTTCCTGACCGCTGCTCCCTGCGCTGGTGAGATTAAAGTCCCCATTTCCTGCTGCCACATAGAGCACGGCTGCCAACCATCGCCCGACCCCACCGACCAGGGCACCCAGGGCCAGGCCCAGCAGGTACCAGCAACCTCCGTGGGCTGCTCCGGGCTGGTGCAGAGCCTGCTCCTCTGCTTAATCGCGTTTGCAGCAGCTTCCTCCCAGCAACAAATCACTGTGGGTGAAAACTGCCCAAAAGGGGGGCTGCCTTCCTTTTTTTGCAGCAAAAGAGCAGGGCAGCGTGTTATCAGAGGTGGAAGCATTTCCCACCCCAATGGGGAGAGAGGGTCATCCCATTAAACCTCCAGGGACGTGCCAGGGGGAATGGGACAACTTACCCTGGGATAAGTTTAACCCTAGCAAGATTTGTTCTGATGCATTTATTTATATCCACTCCTGTGTGGCAGCGGGATTAGAGGTTCATTTCTGCAGTCCTGCTGCAGCCAGTGGGAGCCACATCATAATCTCTCTGCGCAAAACGAGCACTAATAAAAGCAGCAAACTGAAACCCACTGGCAGCATCCCCCGTCTTCAAGCAGAGACCAGATCAGGGGTCAAGCTTGTGCCGTAATTTCTGGGTGACTCCTGCAGGTGCCTCCGCAGCTACGCCCTGCGGTGCTGG
Source organism: Calidris pugnax (assembly GCF_001431845.1). NCBI lineage: Eukaryota > Metazoa > Chordata > Aves > Charadriiformes > Scolopacidae > Calidris > Calidris pugnax. The sequence continues at coordinate 716,214 of NW_015090802.1, read as the reverse complement.
GCACCTCCAGCTCTTTGTGGCGTTAATGGAAACTGCTGTTGCCAGCCGAAAACACCCTCCCCGGGACATCCCAAACGAGTGGGGTTTGTGCTTAGAAAAGTTTCAAGTTCACAGACTTCTCTCCCTCCTGGCAGAGCCCTGCCAGGTGGCAGCTCTCCCCTCCTGAGATGCTCTGCACGCTTCTGCAAGGTCCTTCAATTACGGGAGACTAAATGTTATTTAATTTGTGACTGCGAGTTGAATAAGACTCAATTAAATTCTGCCTCTTGTGCATTTGTGACGGGGAATTCTCACCTGTGATGCCAAATGAGTCCTAACTGTACCATGCATGACTCAGACACTTAAACTGTTCTATTAGTGACTGTTTTAATAAATGTTCTATCTTTATACGGACAATTTCCTGCCGTGTGATGAGCCTGGCACCACGTCAAACCAACCCTTGGTCCCATGGTCAGCCCGTGCTGAGGACGAAGGGGAAGGCAGCGCCGGCCGAGCATCTCGGGGGCTGCAGCACCCGCGGGATGTCCCCGGTTATGGCCCCCCCGGTACCAGCCGTCCC